>NC_134318.1:19310348-19614121 GCF_964195595.1 Calonectris borealis
AGAGATTTTACGTTCAACAAACAAAATGCATTTTTAGCATTTGGTAAAAGAGAATGAGACCAAAAATAGATGAACAAAAACCTCAAACCACTGTCACCAAAATAAAACTTCACTAGCCATATCCTCATCATAAAAAGCTGCTCTGTTGCTCTAAGTAGGTAACTGGATGCTTCCAAACACCTAAGGATTTAAAATTTAAATATACTGGTCTTGAAATCACAAAAAGAAAAAGAAAAGGAAACAAAAAAAAGAAAAGAAAAAAAAAAACTCACGATGAACAAATATCTAAACTAATTACTAAAGAAGTCATTTAAGTCACCACAAGTACATGCCTCTCTTACAAAGAATACATATGCTAACACTGATCTTCAAACTATTGGTTGGAAATTATGATTTTTAAAAACTATTAAGTGTAGGTAATAGATAGCTTTTCTGTTAAATTCATAAACTGAGTTCCCTGTTGGCATGTCTGATCATAGATTAACATTCTAAGAGAAAGGCAGTTCACATTTCTGAATGTAATTTAAAAACATTGAGCACTATGATGTCGTTCCATTGGGTGTATTCACAATGAACAAACAGCACCAGTTGGCCCACCTGCCAAATGGGAAATGCAGACTTGGCTCATAAAATATGAGCCACATTTTCAATATCATTAAGTATATTTTAACTATATATATTCCCCATCTTTTAACATTCAGCAAAGCAAGCACTGAAAAATGGGGCTTAATGCAAATTCAAAAATTAAGGACTGAGCATTTGTACTCAAAATGGTTGCATCAGTCTAATACATTATATAAAAACGAACCAGCTGAGAGAACTGAACACATAAGCTTCATACTAAAAAAAAAAAAAACCCACAATCAAAAATCCCCCCCAAAAAATCCCCCACAACTTTTTAAACCCCTTTGTTAGCTTTACAAAAATAAAAAATTAAGTTTGGAATTGACAAGTAATAAGCCAAACATTGTCACTCTAGTCTTCCGTGCAACAATATTAACAGAGCAAGAGCCTGACTTTTACCAAACCCAAACACAGTGAGTTGGTATCTATGCCAAACAGCTCATAATCTGAAATATGCATCAGTCACCACTGGACTAACAACACCACGCTGATGTAACTTTCCTCCTATCAACCTCAAAAAGAGCTGGTGCCAAGACCAATACTGAGTACTTCTGAGAGCTTATGTAGGAGGGAGTGAAGAAGGGAGTATGGAGTTTAAAAATAACAAAAACCTAATAATGTAGGTAGGTTTGGATAAAACAATCAAAAGGGAGATAGAAATTTGTAATTTCTTGTTACTTAAGTACTTTTTCACCCCAAAACTGCTCCCATTTTGGTCCAATTCTCTCAAGGTCAGTTATATCTCCCAATCACCTATCTCTGATGTGTTGTATCTTTTTTGGTTAGTAACGTGTAAATAATGTGTTCTTTCTTTCTAGGTTGAGTATGAGAAGGTTATCGCTGAGAAAGCCCTATTGCAAGTGAATCAAAGTAGACCAAATACTAAAGTGCCACTCCACATTTTTATATATTAAAAATATAATTTATGTATTATACATATATATATAAAGGCATTATACATATATTATAAAGACACTTATATATAAGATGTTGTTTTGTGTGTGTCTCTGTGTATGCATATATGTATTAAATGCCAGTAAACTACTTCTGACAACAGCATCCCACACATACTATCCTTTCTATGAAAAAATGAACTGGAGGTATGCACACATTCAAGTACTACTACCTACAGGACAGCTCATGTACCAACTGCACAGGGAAAACATTAGAGACTTAAGCACTTGAAAAGAAGCTATTTGAGTTTGGTCCAATTTGCAAGAGCTTATCAACTTCCATGAATTTTGGATGGATTACAAACTATCCCCTAACATTAGATATTTTGCATCTCTTATTTGTGTTCTTTTAAAAGTGATTTATATAGTCTTTCACCATAGCAAGGGTTCCTACAAACATGAGCAATGAGATGGTTTTAAAAATGAACAAACTCTTATGGTTCTATTATACGAAGCACATTCACTGCTATTGCTTATGGACTCAGTGGGCAAATTAAGTTAAAAATGAAGAAGAAATTATAAAGAAAGGAAATTATCTTCCAACTCTACTCACTCAAGCAAGCATGGTCAAAAAGAAAGACCAGGAGAAACAAGACAAAACCAGAAATAAAAATCATAAAACTTCACATGATTGCCAGCATCAGTTCATGCGTAAAGCCTGCAACTGAGCTATAACACTGCATTAACTATGACCTTAAAGACAGTATAATTATTGTATAACATGTCTGGTTTGACATGCTGGCTCCTGAGCCTGAGAAAAATGCATGGCCCTTTTGCACTTCTATGATACTCATTCTTCACACGTACATGAGCTAAGGATTTGGGGGTTGTCTTTTTAAACTGAAAAAATCATCTCCAAGGTAATTTATGTAAAGATGATTTATGTAAAATGCAAGATCTCAAAAATGGCACAAACCACACAAGACAACATATAACAAACAAGCAATGCATAAACAGAAGCTTTGTAAGGATTTTCCTGCCAAATGCCAACTAGCTATTTGTACCATGACCACTCAGCAGGTTTTTTGAATACTGGAGGACAGAGACGCTTCTTACTCAGTGATTGGTAAGCAGAACTAGTCAAGTTCTTTACATCTGCAACTAGATGCTGGGAATCTTATGTATTGCATTAAGGAGAGAAGAAGATACCTTTCAACAAAACAGAGAGGAAAAGACAGAGACAATAGCTCCAGGGTTAATGCAGGCTCTTCCCTTCAGTCAAGCTCCTTGTCCTCAGACAACAGTTATTTCTGCAGTCGTTCGCTCTTGTTTCACAACAGCAGTGATGAGGAAATACTGTTTTAGAGTAAGAGAGATTAAGGAAGTCAGAAAGTAAGAATGGTCCATCTGATTACTATATTGTAACATGCTCTTTATCATACCCTTTTCTTCAACCCCCAATACTCTTTAAAAAAAAAGTAGTTCTCAGTCTTAAAATCCGGAGAACTATAGACTACAGCAGGAGAAGTCACCAAGACATTATTTGCAATTTATTGACATTCTCTGAAAGCTAAAACAAGTGCATCAAACTATTTCTCCTCCAAATGCCAATACTTCTCTTAGATTGCGGTAGTCTTCCATTTATTAACTAACTGATTTTCTCTCAATCTGACACAGATTCCTGTCATTCAGAATGGAATTCAAAACAAAAACTAATTTTTGTTTAAACCTGATTACAGTTCTCACAAGAGGAGCTGGATTGACTATGCCAGTGAATTAAGACCTCCGGGTGCCCAGAGAACAAGCGCAGATTGTGTGGATTTAGCCTCTAGCATCACTCCAAAAACAACTTCAATCTCACACAGGAAACCAGATCAAGAGAAAGCAGTTCACTCCCCGCTCATTCAAACACAAAGAAAACCATGTGATGCAAACATCAGTTCACTGGGAAATGCTCCGCCTCAGTCAAAAGGTCTTGTCAACAGCCTTGAGTCAACGGATGCTTAGTATGACATCCAATCTCTGTTCAAGTCCAAGGAGTTTGTTACTCACCTTTGTTCAGGATACGGACTTCACCTTTACTCATGATTGCAGCAGCCCCTTAGAGATGGATGTCGCCGAAAAAACAACTTTCATCATCCATCACAGCAATATTCACTAGCTATATTTAAGAATGTAACAGTTCAAGCTCACAACCTTATTTTACTTAATGTCAAATTGCGCAGTATGTTTAACATTTTCACCAGATTTAACAGCTCTAGTAATCCTCCCAAGAGCTCTCTGCTGCACAATACGAACACACACTGACCCCCCGCCAAAGGTTCAGGTAACAAGCTTTTGCCCAATTCTGCCACGTGATACACTCTCAAGACAACTCCTTCCACGATGTTAAGCCTTCTTGAGAAAAGCAGAACAGAAAACAATCTTATGTTCTGATCTGTCAGATACAGTAAATCAATGGATAATGGCCAGCATTGGGGGTCAGAGGTATATATACTACAGTGCTTTCACAGTCTGTTAGTGACTATGTGACCATAAAAAGTCAAGCAAGAATCAATGGACAAAAAGGGAGGCTGTTGGAACTAAAGAACATAACAGCCACCAGTACAAGATTGAAATACAACAATTTATACTCTAAGTTTGTCCTTACATTTTACTGTGTTTGGCAAAATAACTTATCCGTCAAAAAAAAACAACTTACATCCTTGGCACGGTATGCTGAAATCAGTGAGATATTTAAATACATACCATAAGCCATTAATTTCATATTTTTAAAATTAGTCATTCACTGGTCCCCTTCATATCAACAATAAACCAATGACTTCAAATAAGACACAGCAGGAAAATATACAAGTCACAAAAACACACACAGATAATACTTTGTAAACGCAAATATTCTATAGACACATTTAAAGTTGACAAAATAACAGAACACAGGCATGGCTATTGTCTGCAAGACAAGGTATATCTTAATAGTATTTTTTAATATTATTCAAAGTTTTCAAAGGGGAAAAAAAAAGTTTTCCATATACATTACCCAGACCACATCTAGTTCCTGTTGAAATGCCACTTTTCAAAAGGGGGAGGCATGGTGGGAGGGAAAAGGAGGAGAAGAAAGCAAGGAGTAATTTAGTTTTGATTGTCTATCCACTATCAAAAGTAGAATTACTATTTGAAGTCTAAAATCCTTTTTTTTTACTGGTAATACTCTCCTTCCATTTTTACAATAGACATATACCTATAAAACTTTATCTTATACAACTCCCTAGGTACCACCCATGTACCCATCATCACACTTGTCTTCAGTCCATCTAGCAGGATAAGACTATTTCATAGTTACTTTAATAGAAAGATAATTATGCATAATGTAGTCCATAGTGATTAATAAACACGTAAGACTTCATCTGAAAGACCATTATATCTGTAAATTTTAAATAATTTAAATGATTCCTTGTATATAAATATTTCATTTAGCAAATTAATTTCCAACTGAACTGCTTCTGAAGAATGACCACTCTTAGCAGTGTTAATGTACATTTATTTTCAGACATTCATAACATTTCAATGTTACTTAAAAAACCAGCATCTTGTGCTTACTGTAGGACATCCCTTATGGGTAAACTTTAAGTACCCACCTCAAACTACAAACCTAGTCATTTGAACTTGATACATTACTGAAATAGCAGCAGAAAAATTATCAAGAATTTATACAACTCAGACTGCTTAGCTATGGAAAACGCTATCTCTTTGTTAAAGTCTCTAAATACAATTCCATTTACCTTGAAACTGAACTATTTCAAGTGTAAAATTTACAAACGTTTGTAAACCACTGTTTTCTTAGAGTAAGAAAGAAATCTCAGCTACCACTAAACATCTTTTTTTCAAAAAGCAATACAAAATCTTCAATACTTAACATATTAATTCTCTTTTCACATAGTAAACTGTGGTCATGCTTGAAAGAAAACAAAAAAACAAGGAGAGTGAAACAGATTAACTGCATAGCTCCAATACACTTATTTCAGACAACATACTATAAATCATCTCGAAACAAAATAGGCAATTATAATGTGCACAAATGTTATGATATTGTGCATCTCTACTGGTCCAATGGTTCTAAATTATTGAAACTGATGGCTGAACAAGGGCATATTGTTTCAACACACTTGGATTACTTGAACGATTTGAATTCTTTCTTTAGCTATCCAGTGCTGTGCAGATCTCTCTAATGTCAATAAACAAACAGATAGATGTCTCTCAGATAATTCAGGCCACATCTAAGGGGATTAAAATATATGACCAAAATTTCTGTAGCAATGTGTTTTGTTTGTAAAGAATCATGACTTTTTTTTCCCCTTCAATTCTGTAAGAAGCATCTAAAATTAAAGCAAGTACATACATTTTCCTTCAAAGCAAAGTGAGGACAGAAGAGCAGCTCCTTTCTCCTTCTAACCACTACCCCATATTTCAATCCTCTTCACCTCAGTGTAAAAGAAACAGGAGTGAGAGCCATAAGACAGAATCATTTCAAAATACAATCAGCTATTTGTAAACAACACTTTCTCCTGCAGAAAATCTGCAACTGCTAGTTGCAAGAAAAAGCAGCAAGTAAGGTAAATCAATTAGCTTGCTAATTTCTCACCCTCATTTATTTAGCTCTGCACTGTATTTGTCGTAATTGACTATAATTATGTTAATTACTAACTCCAGTATAATTACTATATTTATTGTCATTGAGCACACTATGTACCCAAAGCAAAGCTGGCATTTGTCGGGCATCAAAAAAAAAAAAAAAAAAAAACACACAACTGTCGGGAGGGGTTTCTCTGAAAACTGGCTGATATACCTTCAGCAAATGAAAGGGCAAAAGAGATTTCATGCAATGCTAGTTTGAAAGCATCGGTTCATTAAGGATATTAATTTTCTGATAACTACACATTTAAGCATGACACACTAGAGCAGTATCTACAGGATTTAGCAATTATTAATGCGTGACAGTTTCAAATGCTAAGTGAATCAATTAAACAGCAGCATTCACAATTTGAGAAGAGATAACTGCTTCATAACTGCCTAAGACTACAATTTTCACATGACAAAAAAGGGCCATTCAGGCTCCTTCAAAACCTGACAGGTCAAGAAAGAAGTTTGAAACAAAAGCACCTTATAACCATCATCTCTCCTCTTTACTTGTCAGATCAACTTTGCTAGTGTCTCCGCTGAAATGGCATCACCATGCCAGCTGCCACAAGGTGATTTTTCATGTCTTGTCAAAGAAATCTTTTATTCTATTTGCTCTGCATTAACATGTTACATTTATTGATCAAGCCCTTTCTGCAGCCACAGCAGGGCACTGTGCTCTTATGCCTAAGGGGGCTTTGATGTCCTGGTGACATTCTAGACCGAATAATGCACATACTAAATGGATTTAATGCAGAAATGTGTTTGTGCATGACAGCTACATTAATAACAGCCCCTCACACTGATAAATATGCAATTGCTACGATTAAGAGTTACCCAATTACGGTGAAAATATTTTTCTACCTTATAAATAAAACCATCAAAAAGTTTTAACAATAGTGCATTTTCTTCAACATTGTAAAATGCTATAAAGAACAGTCTAAGGGCTTTTAAAAAATATGTCATGCTTTGTTTTGAATTCTGGCTTTTATTTCCACCTCTCTTTTGTTGTTCATCTTCCTGTTCTGCGTGTCTTACTGCTGCACAGACTGGGAAGGTGGCAAGAAGAAAAAAAAAAAAAAGCAAGGCTCTTTCACATAGTCAACTCACAAAGAGGAACATGCCCTGTAAAACTGAAGCGCAGTTTCAAGCTGCCACTTGCATATTCCCCCAGGCAAGAAAACAGTAGGCAGAAGAGAGAAACAATCAATCTCTAGTCCATAGAGAGGATATTACAAAGCCTCAGCCTCACAAAAGTCATGGAAGAATCCAGACTAGGATTAAAGTTCAAGGGGATGTTTTCATACATACACCCTCTTAATCGGGCAGTGGAAAATATGCACAAGCACACACTGTGCAAATTATTCATGCTTCTAGCAGAAATAATCTGCACCCTAGAGAGAAGGAAGAGATATCTGTATCTCCATGAGCACAATTATTGGATTAATCCTCCCTCATTGGCCAAGATTAAAGATTCACTCTCCATTTTGCCTCATAGCTTAGACCCAGAAGAAATCTCTGTAAGAAAAAGGAAAACAACTCACATGTTTAAAACTACTGAGGACAAAATTAGAAGATGGACTTCTCTGTGAATTGAACTGTAGATGTTATTTATAAAAACATGGCACCTATTTGTACAGAAACACTGACATCTGTTATTCAAGCATTGGAGTGCATTTAGCCTTTAATGTGAAAAGAGAAATTTGGCACAAGAAAGTCATCTAAGACAAATAAAAGAACCTTTGAATATTTTTTTCTCTCAAGACAGCAAGATGCATCTAAAAAAAATAATTTGTACTTCGTCCAAATCTCTACTCCCTACCTACATTACATCCTTCCTACTCATTTATTCCTTTCTTTCCTTCACCAGTGAGTATTATTTACCTTTTTTTTTTTCAATGAAATCTTTAACTTCCAATGATCAACAACAGTTTTTCATTCCCCCTTGAAATCCTTTTCAGCAAAGCCTCCCAGTAACATTAACACTGGCACATCAATGACTTTCCTTCCCACGCTCTATGCTTTCATTAAATGGGAACCAGGGAATGCCTTCCACACATTATGAAACAAAATAGTAGCCTTTACAGTACTTTATTATCAGAGAAGGCTATCAAATACAGTTGCTATGAGAGACTCAGGAGCAGATTTCCAAAGCAAAACATCTCTGCTCCTGAAACATGCCTTACTGAAAATACACAGTGTAAATAGTTCATTCCTAAAATAGCTGAAAATCACTATCAAATCAAAAGAGCTGCTACAACTCAGGCCATTTTATGATGACCACACCAATAAAGCTGCAGAATCATAGTATAATTTCGGTCCAAAGGGGCATCTAGAGGTCATCTAGTGCAATCCCCTGCTCAGAGCAGGGCGACTTTGAAGTTAGATAGGTTGCATGGGGCTCTGTCCAGTTGCGCTTTGATTATCATCCAGGATGGAGATTCCACAGCCTCTTTGCGCACCTCTTCCACTCAACCTTTCTCATCGTGAAGCCTTTCCTTACAAACAGTTGGAAATTCCCTTGCTGCAACCTGTGACGACTGCCTCATCCTTTTGCTGTACATCTGACGAGAGTTTGGCTCCGTCTTCTTCACAACCCCCCGTTAGTTCCAAAAGGAAACAAAAGACATTAGAAACTATTTAAACAAAACCTGTAAGGAAAACAGCATGAGAAGAAATAATTCACAAGTGGACTAAAGTGGTCTGGGGCTGAAGGATTTCCATCCACCAGAAGTGTAAACAGGAGGCAATCCACTGGCACCACATCTTCCTGATTACAACTAGCGTGCTTTTAAGTACACAGCAGTTTTTCCCTTTGCCTCATACACAACAAATTGCTGCCACTCCTCTTTTTTCCCATCCCCACTAAAAGTTCCCTTTTGCCATTCACCTCTATCTTTGCTTTCCCTCACAGGGAAAAGGGAAGATGTGTAACCATTGCGACTGGTAATAGTCACTTTGCTTTGGCTGCCTGAAGAAAGAGAGTTGGATCCATGTATCGCTCAAGGTAATCAAGGAGAGAGAGTAGTTCTTGGAAAAAGGCAAACAAGAAAGACAATTGTTTTAAAGAGCAACTTTTTGTGATTATTTAATCAAGCATTGTTATTAGATTTACCACATCTGATGCAAAGACAATTAAGCACCTACACAGGCCCTAATTTTTATTTAATAAAGAGGAAGGAGCTCCAGCCTGGGAAGAACTCTGAAGTCAGAAAAAATTGGTGAAAAAGATACATTTTCCTCTGTATTAAATTGCCAATACAAAAGAACTAATGACAACCCTCCCCTCCTCCAATTTAGTTCTCCAGTCCTGTGTTTTTTAAATTATTTAAATTTTTTTAAATTATTATCCAAATGTGTATCAACTCAACAAGTTTAAAAAAAAAAGGGGCAGGGCAGAGAAGCTCCTTGGTTTGTACAAAATAAGCTACATTTCCCAGAAAAACACAACAGCATCTCTTGAAATATGTTATTAAGGGACAAGCTTGGCAAAAGCTCTTTGCATGTAAGTCACAAAATATAGCATGTTTGATGAATTTCTCACTTTACTAACAGCATTAGCCAGTCTTCCCACCCTTTTTCCACTATACCTGGACAAGCCTCTGAAAACACACATTTACGGTGGAAAGCCTTAAATGGCAAAATAACTTACCTGGCTCTATCCTGATTTTTGCAACAAAGTTATCTACATTATAGTGGTATCAAAATCAGTACGATTCACTAAAGCAATTGTTCAATCAAGTATTACATTAAATCAGTTGCATAAAAAAGTTTTGTGACATCTGTATCATGCAGTACAAATTCATCTTTCTGCTAAGAGTCTCTTATGTGGATAAGCGTGCGTGTGTGTGCACACAGTAAAGACTGCAAGTCTACAACTGCACACGACTTTTAGTTCGGAAAGGACAGCACTGTCTTGCAAGAAGAGTTTGCTGCCAACTGACCACGTTACTACAACAGAGAGGTATCTCTCTTTCTCTCCATGCAACTACATCCATGATAGCAATATCAAATAACATGACTGCAAATACTGCTGCCCACAAAATTTTAAAAAAAATCTCCCCTCTATGCTCAATTTCTTAAATTCTTAACGTAATTGTTATGTTGTCAGAAATTCTATTGACATTTTAGATAACAGAATTTATTGCCTGCTACGGGAGGATGATTCCTTCGCAAAATACACTTGGCAGTAACCATACTTACAGAGGATGGGACATAGAAACCCCATATGCAAAACAACATTAAAAAAAGATTGGTAAGTACTTATTTACTGCCTAATACTGAGAACAGGTAACTGTTGAATATTTCAGCATTTCTCTGGCTTAAATACAGGCTAAAAAATTAGTGACCACTGAAATATCTTTTTTCTTTCAAAGAACACACACACCCCCTCATCTAATAATGAATCATATTATAATGAAAACTAATATCTTTACTGCAGATAACTATTGTGCCAGCAAAGCAAAATATTCTCTTTTTTTAGATTTTTATGACCCTTGGTCGTCTTCACTCAACTTACGTCTTTACCAACAGATAGCAAGTTTTTCTAGAAAATCAAACTCGTTTTTAGAGAGACATTAAGTTTAGAGTTTCTTTCCCACTGGAAACAACATACTAAACTAAACTTTTCAAATTAAGCATTCACTGATGAAAATCATAAAACTCATCAATATACTACAGCATTGCCAGATTTTTCAAGCAATAATATTTGTTTAAAGAAGATGACAATGATCTTACTGTTTACACTTGCTTCAACAGCTGCCCGAGACATCTATTCTATATTCACATTCATTTAAGGCTATGGCATTTATTCTATAGCTTATCTGACTCTCTCTATAATATGCAGGGACAGTGTTCATATATGAGTGCAGACCAGTCTGAACAGCTACTGTATAATAAATACTTCATTCTTAGTTTCTATATGCTTAGTATATCTATCACAGCTCAAATACGAAAATATTACTGCTCTCATCACATTTAGTATTAGCTTCCCTAAGCTAAAAAAGGAGAAAAAAAACACACACACAAAAAACCACACCAAAAAAAAAACACACCACAAAAAAAACCACCCACGTCTCCCATTTCCCCAGATATGATTTCTGGCTTTAGAATACATTTACAGCTTTACAACAGCAAGCTATCCTACATCAAAAGTTCATTGTAGCTACCCCAAAACCTAGCACACTCTCTCACGTTTCCCCACAAAAGATTTTAACGCACTTTTTTTTCCCCCAAGCCCCAATAAAACCAAATGATATCCCTTCTGAAAAACAGGCTAGGTGACAGTGTTTTGGGTAGGGAAGGAAAGAAGGGATGAAAACACAGATTTGAGAAATACAACACCAATTAAGCTCTCCATGAAAACATGAACTAATGACTTAAATTTCTAAAGTGGTATTTTACATCTAGATTTAATGTTAATATTTTACTTTATGAAATAAAACGAACTTAGAGGAACGGTTCTTCAAATTGTGCATTAAATGAAAGAAACAGACTCTTTTTTTTTTCCAGAGGAGTAAAGAAGCAGCAGTCGTCTTGATGACATGTTAAATCTGAATACACATGCAAAACTTGAATCATGACAAAACAAAAATTGACCATTCAATTCCCTTCCTCAGCAAAATTCTCTGTTCTTATTACAACTTCCATAGGTACAGAGTCATCAGCCAGAAGTATAAGACAATAACAATCCACAGATTGTTTAGTGCCTCCTTTGCTCTGCTACCTCTTGCATGTAGGAATCAGACTTTCAGAGTTGACAGTGGCTCAGGATAACATTTATGACTGTTAAGTAAGTTAAAACCAGTGGTTGTTCCCCCTAGGAGAACAAGGCACCAGCACATTACTTTTATGTGTCTTACTCCTCACAAACAGGCTCTAAGCTTACCCTCAATAAAATGAAACAAAAACTCGAAAGAGTCCAACAGTACCACTGAAAAACTATGCTTTTTCTTAAACAGACAATTACATTCCATTCCTTTTTCCCTACTTACCTACAGAGTTGCCAACCTGAAAGATACACTGCTGAACCTCACCAGGCTCTCTCACAAGGATTAAATGAAAAAGGATACTGTAATAACTAGTGGGAATACTAAATCAATCCATATATTAAAATAATTAGAATTTATTTATAAATTCTAACTACGCTTAGTTTTAGCACTTTGGGCAACTACACAGCTGCCCAAAAATAAAATCATACAACAAAAACACATCATCTGGGAAAGGAGTATTACAAACCATTTATGGTAATAACCAGAGATTTACAAATAAAAAGAAGGGACAGAAGCACATACTTACTTGTATATTGGTTAAGAACAATTAACTTTTGATCCCGTTCTTCACTTCTTCAAGTAATGATGCTTATTTTCCATTTTGAGCGGAGAACAAACCATAAGCTCCTCATTGGGCATCATTTATGTGAACACGAGAAATTTCCAGACTCAGCTGGTTATTTGTGCTCCAAGTGTACAGGAAAAGGAGACAAACATTGCCTATAAAACAGTGTCACCCACTTGATAACAACTAAATGTACCTGACATACATGTATGTTTCTACTTTGGAAAAAAAAACTTAAATATTCTATTTTTGGAGTTGGTGTCCCATATTGCACTTGAAAATCTATGTATTGCCACATACCTTAACAAGTTGAAGCTAAGATCTAGCCTCTTTGCCATATGTCCATATTTTCTTCCTAGGAATTCTGGAATTTCTTCACAGTCTTGACTAATGTAGGACACCTGAGAATTGGAAGCAAAAAGGAAACATTTCATACATGGATTATTTCGTTTCCTGTCAAGATTCTGTCTCATTGATCCAATGACATCACACAATATAGTAAATATTCGTTACAGCTTTAAGCTACATCAGTTTTACTGCTATGCAATCTATCACAATCTCATTTTCCTATTGATACAATCAAGTTAATATTTATTACATCTGTAGTCTTATGTACAATGTGTTGTTTCCTTTCAGGTAAAAATAATTTGATCAAATACATCGCATTTCTTCTATTCCACTGCTAATACTTTGATCTAACATCACTTTGTATTACCATTCTGATACACTCCAGAATAAATTTTTTTGAAAGATCAGAAGCCGTTCAAAGGACTTTCCAGTTTGCCTCTCAGTACACAACACACTAAAAGATCACTTCGGAAAGTTTGGTCCAGAAATACCTAAGCAGTGTACTGTCAATCCATTCTCATAACCATTCCTTGAGGAGATTATTATTCCCAGTGACATGCTAGGGACAGAGCAAGAGGGCTGCCAAGATATGAAAAAACAAGCATGCAGCTTTTTTCAGACAGTCATGTAAATCCTAAAGATTTCTGACTTCAACACCTATGTTCAGATCACACTCCCCCTTATACCCAAAATACTTGTGAATGTGTTTCCTCTTTTTCATACCAGCCCATCTAACCCACCTTTAACAAACATAGGAAGAATTAGTTGTAGCAAAAATACAGTCTACTCAGATTTATTTTTTTTTTTTAGCCAACATGAAGTGAGTGATAATATTTCCAGAAAAACACAAACAATAAAACAGCTAAACTTTTTTCTATTCTCTCTGTTGTATTGTCTTAGACGTCTTTGGTTTGATTTCTTCAAAGAATCCCCACAAAGCCTGCTAAACCTATTTCATGAATTCTATACATCTATATCGGCTCATCTTCCCAGTGTTCAAAATATCAGTATAAACACTGACATTTCAGATTTTGTGCTAAAGAAATCTTAGTTGCAAGTTGCAACTTGCTAGTTAAATAGATTTCAACACTGTGTTAGACCACTATCTATAAGATATTGCTATTATCTAAATATTTAATATAAAGTCAATTTCAAGACCATATCCCATTGGTCTAAAAGATGTTAGACGAAAAATATGCAAAAAAGTCAGTCAAACTTTGTTTTGATAGTATTCCACTTTCTGTTAAAACAGAGACTCCTCTGCAGAACAGACTGACGGTAGGTACTTTTGCAAGTCATCCCGGTCTCTTACACTCTAAAAATGATTGCAATCTGATAATACTACATTGCATCCCATTTAATTCATTTTGTTCAATAACTTCAACAGATAAAGCTGACAACAGTGAAATAATTTTTTACGAGCAGAAAACAGGTAGCTTGAAGCTCAGTTTAACAACTTCTTCCCCTTGTTAAGCCATACCTGCTCTTGCAATAAATTCTGCTACCAGACGTACACATGACTTTAGCAAATATAAGGACAAAAGGGAAAGGAACTGTTTTGGGTAGTTGGCATCCTAATGTTTGGACGTAACAGAAACCATTTTACAGAATTTATTGAATTAAATACAGGGTTTTTTTCCCTCCAGTTTTCATCCAAGACAACTACAACACACTTTTCAACATACATGCAGATATGCATACAAGAATTGCTTCATTCTTCACTGAATGCTATATTTCTTTAAACTAATGTTTGCAAACCCTTGGAAAGACACCACATTAACAGCAGAATAATACTTTGGATTAAGCATTTATGTTGAAATCGAAATTACTAAAATATGATGCCTATTAACGCCAGGAGTGCAAGACCATCTTGAGCAACTAGAAGCATAGCAAGAGCACAGGCCACCCACTTTGCTTTTCACCCAGGGAGGAGTGGTGGAGAAGGAGCAAGAGACTCTGACCTGTATTCCCACTGCTTCAGAAACTTACCTGGCCATAAATGTTCTAGCTCCACAAGAACAGAAGTTGAAGAAAAAAGTTCATACAAATGTGTTTTGGAGCACCCAGGAGGCAAAATACATAAAATGTTGCAAAGCTTCAGCCTTTGAACTGTTATAATATACAAATATATTTGCACAACTGGTACAAAAAGATTACACACAGGTGTATTTGCAGATTAAATATGGTTGTCATGATCTTTTAATGCTGAGGCCTTGTAAAAGGAATTTTACTTCCATAAAGACCACTTCAGCACACTCACAGCACAAGTACCTTTTTCAATTTAAAACAAATAGATTTATTTTTCCACAAAATAAACAAAGTGCATTCAACTTCAGCTCTCTATGCTTGAGATACCCAAGAACTATCTTTACTGTAAGAACAGCAGCGACTGCCAGCGATACAATACACAATAAGCCTTTTTGAACAAGTTTTCAAGAGTTATTTCCCCACTCTTCTGCTCTTTAATCCTTGAACAATGCTGATATAAAGCAAGACTTCAGTACTCTGGACAACAGAAGAATAACATTTCTTCATTTTCATTCTTACAGTTCAAAATCTTTTACTGAAAAAACAAGAAAATGTACATAATTCAGTATTCTTCCTTTTGCATCCATCCCAAATACCCTCAAAATGAATATGAGCCTTCAAGTACATATGCAGAGATGCCATCACTGAGAGATGAGAGCAAGCATACTCTTCCCAAGACTCCTCAGCTCTTTGGGTGCAAGGCACATCAGTAACAGGAGATTTCTTAAATTTTTCTATACCACTCACAGAACATCACATGGGATTAAAAACTGGATGTAGATGTTTCCATTGCCTAATTCTCCAACTCAAATCTAATACAGGTTGGTCACAGTCAATTATTCTTATTACTGGTGCCCTGCTCAATATCCCACTGAAATGTTCAGGAAGTTTCCCACAAAGCCCAGCATCAGATAGGCTATGGACGTCTCAGACAGTCTTGCAGACTCTTCAACACACTGTATGTAATTCAGGAAAAAAATATGTTTTTACAAAATATTTAAAACATAATTTAACCAATTAATAGCCGTTGCACCTCTCTTCTGCTTTAGTTTCAGAGTATATTACCATTTAATCTCTACAATCATTTTACAATGATATTGTAATCTTAGTAGCTCATAAAGTAACATCTTTATTTAAGAATGTCACCAAATAGGTCATGTATGAACTCTAGATATTGCATATTTCCTTCCATTGAAGGGAATTACATCTGGAGAATATTTCCAGTCAGTTGAGCATTATATTTTACTCTATGCTGTTAGAAGATTGTATGTTAGGCACAGAGCCAAACTAAGAATATGCTTTACTTGAAGGGGTTCAAGGCATGCTCAAGGGAAGAAGGCAAGCATGTTACTCAGTGCCATAGTGCACCACAGAGACCACAGGAACCATTTCCTGCAGCAGCTGCAAAATTAGCCAGTTGCCTCCATATCACATGCACATTTACAGGAATTCCACATAGAAATAGCAACCAGATTAAAGAAGCAATTAGATGGGCAGCACCCTAGTTTAATGGCAAACCATTTTCAAAAAGAAGACAAGCTTCATTTATTCTTTTTGTGGGGAATAAAAAAAATTTTGCTAGTTTTAGTCACGGGTTCAGCTGTAATGACATCAATTTTTAGCCAGAAAATTTTTCAGTAGCCAAATAAAGCACTGGGTAAAGGCCAGCAGGATTTGTTTTACTTCCCAACTTCCCTCTTTAACCAAAACGAAACATACATAGTGTTTACTTTCAGCAGGAAAAACAGCGTATTTCAGACCTTCTCCTTCAGTTTATTCCGGCAGCCTACTCAAACCTGAGAGCGGCAGGGTCCAAGAGCAACCGGAGGTCGCTCTGGAACACGACATGCTCCTCGGCCCACCGGACCCCGCACCGGGCTCCACCGCCAGCTGCAGATCTGGCACGGGAGTGAGGCCGTGCAAGCCGCACTGCTCCCACAGCGAAGCCTCAGAAACGCGCCTGTTGCATTAAAGCAGGCTATAGCAGTAGCAAAAGTGGCAGAGTAATAATCCCCTGTCACCAATTACCCCGGTGCTCCGTCAGCTATCCGTTAAGAGCGAGCGCTGCCAGTGCTCACACGCACACCCCCAACCCGTGCCACTCTGAGCACACCCCCGGGGGCCGCCCCGCCTTCTCCCCCCCGCCGCACCGCCCGGCGCTTTCGGGGGCAGAGACGGTTCCTCGGCTCCTTCCCTGCGTCGGCCTCGGAGAAGCGTGTTTGCGAGAAAGGCGATACCTGCCCCTGGCAGCGGTGCCTACGTGCGGCTGGAAACTAAAACGCCCCGGCCCCGTGCGAGGCCGCCGCCCCCCACCCCCGCGGGAGCCTCCCCCAGCCAGGAGCAGGACTAGGACCAGCCCGGCCGCGGAGGAGCGAGCGCCGCGGCCAAGCGGCGGGGAGTCGGCGTGGAGTTCGGGCAGCCGCTACCGGTGCCGGGGGCGGGGACGCGCCGGCCGGGGCGGGCTGCCCCCGGCAGGTGGGGCCGCTGTCGCCCGGGCCCTGCGAGCCGCGGGATGCGGACACTTACTTGGGCTCCGCTCACCACGACCCCTGCCATGGCTGCGGGGGCGGCCGCGCCGGGGCTTCCGCGGGCTCGGAGCCGGGCCGGGCCGGGGCCGCTTCCTCGCAGCAGTCAGCTGACGCGGGCGGAAGCGCGGCCGGGCCGCGGGCGGGGGCGGCGGCGGCGCGGGGCTCCCGCCGCCACCTGCGGCTGGGCTGAGCGCGCCCGCAGCGGCCCCAGGGAGGTGCGCAGGGGTCCCGCTGCCCCCGGCGGCCCTTGCGTCCGGCTGCCGCTTCGGCTCCCCGGGCTGGTCGCCCTGAGGCCCTGCCGCGGGCTTCCCGGCAGGACCGTCCCGCCGAGGCAGGGCGGGTGCGCTCCATGCAGGGCCGAGGTGACAGGCGAGAGCGTGGGGCTGGCGTGGGGCGAGGGTCTGTGCCTCCAGTCCCCAGACGTCCCTGTCCAGCGGCTGCTCCAGGCCCCGCTGCGATGCCTTGCCTGGAGCGAAGGTCCAGCCACCACATGCCCGACTGCCGCGTTTGAACGCTGGGCTGGGACCGCCTGTTGGGTTGGAACAGCGATGGCACAGGCCCTGGGAAGAAGTGACGGAAATAGGTGTGACAGTGACAGAGGAATTGGGGCTTGGATTTCATTCCCTGTAATGGGACTGGAGGGTCATCTGGACTGGCTTTCCACCTCCTGAGCAGTCCACTAATTTGTGGCATAAAGCATAACTTGCCTTTGAAGGCATGTCACTGGTAAAGCAACACTTGCAGAAATAATCCCATGCTATCTACAGGGGAGGCCCACACCCCTGTAGCGATATTTTTTGTCTATAGAATATAGGGTAATTGTGTGGAAAACAGAAATACCTTTGGAATTATCAGAAATACCTGTCAAACCAGTCCTTCCAGGGCATGAGAATTTGCTACTTAAAATAATGGCGTGATGGTAGGTTACCACTGGTTAGGCAGAGTAGGGAAATTGAAGGTTTTCTGTACGAATTTTATGTGAGACTTTTAAAGATACTTAGGTTTCTCAGGCTTGGATCCTAAATCCTGTTAATCGTCTACCTACCTCTTCAGCTGCCTAAGCACCTTTAAAAATCTGGCTCTTCTTTCCCCTTTATTGCTAATATAGCATAACTCACTCTTGCTGAAAGCAGAGGTACATGCTGTGAGGGCAAATAAATTTCAGGAGGATACATATTCTACACTGCAAACCACTTTCTACAGTTTATTCAGCAACACAGCAGAAACTCATACTGTACTTGCTGCTCTACCTCTTAATATCAACAGAATAAATTCTTGGTACAGCTATGGCATTACGCCTTCTCTAGAGCCATTCCTCCTCTTACACTGACTGCTGGACAGGAAACTCAGAGCAAATAGCCAAGGAAAAAAACATTTTGTACCACTTTTTCCTCCCTGTTATTTTAATGTATTGTGTCAAAAATAGAAATGGGCCAACACATAGAAAAATCAAAACACAGTCAATGAACAAATCACTCCATTGCTTTGCATGGATCTAATTTTCCTTCTATCGTGTAAGACGGAGAAGAATCAAACCCTTCATCCACAGCAAATAAGCTGATCCTACACTGATGAATAAAAGTTCTGTTTCTCTAAGTAAGAGTTTTCCATCAAGGCATACTTGCTAGTTCAGGTCATCACTCAGCATGCTTCAAACAATCAGTGCCTTTATTTATTTATTAGATTATATAGCAAATAACGAATGCCAAGGAAAACAAGTACTATGTGAACTGTAAGTTTAAACAAAGCAATACATTCTCCTCTTTCTGTATCTACCTCTTTTTATCTCTCCTTTAGTTACTAGCATGCGGTTCCCATCAGAATGAACACATACTGCTCAAGGCACAAAGTGGCCCACTGCTATAGTTAGCTGTATTTGTCTTAATGGAGTAAATTCAGTTCAATACTACACTCCTGTAAAATTGGAATAACTATATTGAAAGCAATTTAGCACATCATTATCTATATTATTAGTATTAATTTTAGTAGAGTGTTAGCTGTCACTTTAGAGATATCTACAAAGAAAAAATTCCTGCCTGAATAGTTTACAAAATAGCACACGCAAATAATAAGTCCTATGTTTTTTCCAGCTTTTTACATTGCCAATTGCATTAACCTGCCATTGATCCTCCTACTTACTAGGCAAGACCTTGTCTAGAGGGAAAAGTTGCAGGTGCAGCTCCCTAAACTGGGTGACTTAAATTGACTTTATCATCTCTTCAATCAGTTGAGCTGAATTTTGTAAATTACAAAAACAACTTAAGGAGGTGGCAAACTGTTTTAAGTGCATCTGGCTTATAGTCATTCTTTTGAAACCAGTTCAACATTTTCTTGTACAGACACGGCCTAGATTATTATCTGCCATGGATAAAATAATAGATCCAAATCCCGTGGTGTGTAACGAACAGGGAGTGCTACCGGCCACAGTGACAAAATGGGCCTATTATACTGTACAGGAAGTGAAAAACAAAACTCCCTAGAACAGAGGAATGGAGAAGAGAGATGACTGTCTTGTTATGATGCTTCCCTAGACTTTGAAAACTTACATCTTGAATGTCCTAATTCTGCTGCCAGTTTCCTACAGGATGACTGGCAAATTTCTCAAACTTTGTTTTTTTGGAGTCTCTGTTTTATTCCTTAATTTCTAAGCGCCCATCACATGCACATAATTTTCAAAAGGAATGAAAACTCACAGCTGCAACTGCCTACCACTGAAGGAGTATTTTGTAACATCTAATCTGAAATTGTAACGAAGTTATAACATTGTCTCAGATTTCAAACCGATGAGTCAATGTGCTCATTAGTTTGTGCCTCATGTTATCATGGAGCTAAAATACATTACAGTGCTATATAAATACAGGAGGGCTTTTTTAGCTTTTGAGCCTGCTGCTCATCAGTGTCACTTTATAGCACAGATTCTAGATGATTGTGAGGCTGCCTCTGGTTTTAGAATGTTTTTCACCTTACAATATATATTTATTCTTCTGAGCATCCCAAAACACTACCTTCTTGAGTCCTGGCCCCGCACAACCTGAATCACCTGAATGTTCTCTTTAGCTTTGATAGAGTTGCCTTTACGAATAAAGCTAAGAGAGGACTAAGTTTGTACTTATATTTTTGTTGGTGGTTGCTTAGAAGTTGGAAGTTTTGTGAGGATTCTTTGTACAGGTTGAAATAATTTATATGACAGTGGGACTTAGCTGACCTTTGAAATGTCTTTTTTTACACTGTATGTATACACAAAATGTAAAAATCACTTGTTTATTTAAATTATCAGTTGCACTGCACAATTAGAAGCAGAAGGTAGCACTTCTGTATGGGCCATTCAAATATTATTTCCTTAGATTTTTAACAAATATTGCCAAAACTGCTTGATATATGAGTTACATACAGACAAAACCAACATTTTAAAAAAAAAAATTTTTCTTGTGAATAGCTACAATAAATGGGTTACTAATATGCTCAGTATATTTTTTTTATATACACATACAGATATATATATAAAAAACAAATTGAGCAGACCCGTTCCTTGAATAAAGAGCACTAGATGTTCAAAATAAGATAATACCTGTAAACCAGCCTCCAAACAATGGAGGGACCATGGTAGATACCCATTAGATCTCTCCCTTTTTCAAAGTTCTTCACATAATAACAGAGCTTTAAGTCATTTTAGCAGTCATTAGCTACACAGCTACAATTATGAAATCTCATTGACCAACTGATTAAAATAATTAGCTAATACATGCCAGTAAATTTGGCATAGCAGCAAGCACCAAATGAATTATATAATTTTATATAAAACTTATGTATACAATTGTTTTTCTATCTTAAAAGAACATTGAAGGTTTATAAGAGGAAAAAGTAGCAATCCTGAATGTTTTATTAACTGAAAGTTATAAAAATATTTCAGATTGAGTTAATTAAAATTATGTTTTCCAGCTTACAGCACACTATGCATGTGTGTCCACATGTGCGTGAATACAATCATCTTACATTTCAGAGTAAGTCAAACAACAACATATTGTCGTCTTAAAAAAAAAATACAATTTCTCCTGACAAAATGGTGTGCTTGAACAAACTGAGTTTTCTGAAGCAGAACATTTCAGCAAAAAAAAAATCCCAGCCAAATCACAGAATTCTTCCAACTTGACCATCAGAAAATTTGGCTCAGAGTTTACCCATATAACTCATTTTGTTGATGCTCACAATGAAAACATTGTCTCAAAATATCTGTTGATAAGTATCCACAGCAATATGATGTTTAATACAAACTGAACCAATTTAGCTGAAAGAGATTGACTGTAGTACAAACATTTTTGTCTGTATTACCAGAGAAACATTTTATTCATACATAGCTTCACTTACACCTGTTTTTAATCGCAAACAGTTAAAGATGGTGTTTAATGTCCAAACTAATAACTTCAGATGTCTCCCAAGAAATAGCATCACTAGCACTCTCTGCTGTGAAACACACAGGAAAAAAAATAAACATGATGGAAAGAGGATAAAATACAACAAAGTATGTAGTTTAATCTTATTGATAAAGACCAAAAGAAATACAGTAATGACATCATTTGCCATTCTTAAGCTGAACTGCTGGAAATTAGCTTTCTCTTTTCCTATCTCCAACATATTTCTTATATTCCCACTTTCAAAGACACTTAACAGCCAATGATAAACAAGTTGAAGGGATCTGAAAAGCAAATTATGCGTGTACACTCAATACGCTAGTACACCTTTTCTTGAACTATATTAGTATGACAGTGTGATGTAGCGTTATAAAACTTGGAGATAAGAACATCCAAATTCTTTCTTTTTTTCTGCTGCTGAATTAAAATGACAGTAGAGTGATTTTTTTTTCAGAAGTGTATGTTCACACTTGTGTGTTTGAAACTCTGCAGGATATACATTTGTCCAGAAAAGCAGCCAATGAAAATCAGTTAACCCATACTACCATGGGCCCATATAATACCTATGAGTTTGCTTTGAGTTTCCTGCTGTTAACTAATGGCCTTGATTTACATTTTTCCATTCTTGTGGAGACTCCTACAAGAGAAAAGAGGGCTAATATTTTCACTTTCATCTGGAGTTTTTGCTTTTTTATCCTTTCCTGCAACACAGAAGCAGTGTCCAATCTGATATATTTCCTAAGAAGACCTCTTGCATTTTGGCTCTTTGATTCCTCCTCTGTCCCCAAGCAAAGCAGAATTATGTCTAAAACCACCAAATACATTTAATTATTATTTTCCTATTATATGGCAGCAGTGTGGTATGAGCACAGTGAGGCTACATGATGATTGTGAATGAATGCAGCTCTGGATAAGCTTGCTCACTGTTTTATTGCAAAGGCACCTTGAAGTTCAGCATTTTCTGATGTCTTTGGAAAGCTTCACTTTGTAACCTTGTTAGCATTCTTTTAAGGTAAGCTTTTGTATAGGCTTTATAATGCAATATACTATAAGCTAAGAGTTTTCAAAAACCAGAGCAACCTAAAAGCTTTGATGACAGAAGGAAAAAAAAAAACCTTTCCTGAAATTTTTATCCAGTAATCTCATCTGGCTTCCACTGAAGTTAATGACAGTTTTGTCGACCATGGTATGGCCCAAATACAATTAAAAATCCCTTATGTTACATTACATAGCACACTATAGCTATTAGGCTGGAACTACATTTAATAAGTGACGCGCTCAACAACTAAGACATAGCAATAATTAATTGTGCAATTTAATTCTGCCTTCTTGTAATATATGTTATGGTACAGGGTTGTTTTTTATTGTTTTTTTTTAATATATGGGAGTCTGTTTCCTTTAGACTATAGAATGAAAAGAGCTAAGTAAATTTAACTCAACCAGGTAAAATATCACTAGGTTCTTCAATGCACTGTATTACCAGAGCACCTAGCATTTTTGAATGCATTTATTCTCACTCTATGCCAGGAAAATAGAAAAACCCTCTTCTTTCTATTCTACAGAAAAGGAACTGAGGGACAGAAAGGCTAATTTATTTGTATAAAAACTTATGTTCATTATCTGTCGTCAGCTAGGGAACTGAACCTACACCTCCCAAGACCTAGGCTGATACCCTAACTGTAGACAATACTCTGTCTTGGTTTGTCCTATTCGGTGTAAATGCACAGTAGGTATTATATAATAAAAATTATTATTTCCAGTCAGGAAAAGGAGCAAATGTAGAACCATCATTTCTTTGCTCCCAGTGGACAATACTTGCAGGCAAAAGGATATTCCAAGCTGAAGGTGATTACGAGTTTCCCACCTAGAGTATATAGCACACAGAAGAAAGATGCTGACACGGGGCATCCACAAGCCCTGTAGATTATTGCAGGATTTTGACATGTTGCCAAAACTAAATGGCACAAACCAAGGACAAGAAATGGCATTTTTCAATAGCTTATAATTCATGCAATCTAAATGTTTTTTCATAAACCCAACAAAAAGGATGCCAGGATTATCCTCCTGCCGAGTTTCAAAGGCCTGTTGCTAACCATGGAGGCACAGAACACTTAATAAAAGATCATAAGATTTTTTTTTAGTTTGAAAGAATTCAGTAATCTTTTTATGGAAGCTGTTGCTACTGCTTCTCCTGTAATTATATGTTGCATACATACACAGAGATTATTTTTTTCGAAGCCTAAGATGACTGACTCACAACAAACCTGAAGTGCTAGACTTCCCTACAATCCATTACGTATAGGTAAATTTCAGGTTGGCTGGCTGCATTATCGTGGGAAAGTAAATTGCAATACTGAAGCAACTGTACATCTTTGTGCATCAATGCTTGCTTGCTCATAAGAATGCAACAATCAGAGCTGGGGAAAAAAAAAGGATTAAAGCTAGGGTACAGTCTAATTTGAGGCCATCCAACATTGCAGTTCTATTCTAAAGAACAGATTTGAGGTTTTAGAGGTTCAGTGAGGTATTTTCTTGGTTCCAGATCTCTGTCACAATATCTGGGGCAGCGACTGTCACACAAGGACAAAACAAAATTATTGCAGGAAATGCTTGAATACAAAGATCAAACGACAAAGGAAGTGGCTGCAGCGGCCAGAGAAGCTTGTAGCTGAGCTGATCTCTCTTGTTCTAGCTGTCTTGGCAGTTCACTGTAGAACTGAAACACCAGACCAGCCAGAGATGTTGGTTTTGGGTTGTTTTTTTTTTTCAAAAGGAACTATATTCACCTGATTAATCCAAGGAGGTACAATCTGCATCTTATTTTGCCAACAATAGTGCATAATAAGAGAGACCTATCTATAAATAGGCATATACTATTGAAAATACATGTTGGAAGGGGTCCTATGCCCCTAAGACCCTATGCCCCTCAAGACAGGTGTCTTTACCCTGACAGAAGATTATGTGATCAGGAAGGAGTTCAAGCCAAGGTGTGGGAATACCTGACATTAGCAAACACGTTCCTTCCCTGTTTTTCATGGCCCATTTTTTAATCTTACATCTTTGAGCTGGTTATACCGGCAAAGGGCAAAACCACAGCCTTCCACACACATAACAGAGATATGATACTGCTGCTGAAAAGAGAGCAGTAAGCAGGTACACAGTCCAATCAGAAGTCAACATAGTACAGTTCAGTACGGAATAACTTCTGTATTTTAAGGAGCAAAAGTTTTAGCTCCCTATTGTTCAGTTCTAAAGCCAGTTGCTACGTTTCGTTATACCTTTTAAGTACCAAAGATTCCCACAGAAATATATGGAAGTTGCTAACAATTTGGATGGCTATGAAAGAACGGAGCTCAAACAAAAGCCACCGTCCTCTGCAGTTTGTTAAACAGCAACTTTTCCCATTACTCACTACTTTCATCCACCCATCCTTCTGGGCGAGGAGGGATAAATATAGCTCAGCTAGCATTAATTCTGCATCATCTGGAGACATCACTAGGAAAAGAACACGCACACACATGATGCAAGAGGGAAGAGCTGAAAACTGAAAGTTACAGAGGTACAGTCTCCGCAAGCAATATATTGTGAATTAATATAGAGAGATATACGTAAACCTGACAACTACAAGAAACAAGTTTTACATTTCTTGAAAATGAGAGAAAATGCATGGGAAATCAAGGTGGTTTAGTTAAATTTGACTCTTCTTGACTGTTCCTGCTGGTGACTTTAGTGTTTTTACTCCTCTTCCACTCTCCTAGCATGCAAATATACTAACTTAGAAATCCAATAACATGCATAATCCCCTTTCCTAGGAAAGATGAAGCAGAAAGAGTGCCTAATTGTAGACTGTAGATTCTATAGTACCTGCTGGTCCTCCAAGACATTTTTGTCCTAAGTTCTCCAGTCCTGCATCTAGCACAATTCAGTCACACAACATTCAGTTCTTCAAGAACTAGAAAATCATGTGTAAGCTAGTGGAAGAAAAAAGGAGCCCAGTGCAGTTGGTAAGGTATTTTCTGCAGGAACTGCTCTTTAACAAGAAAACGGCATTACTGGAAACAGGAAATACAGAGAAAAAATTCCAAGTTGTGGGTCAAGCAGTCCTGTAATATTAGGATTCATTACAACTTTCAAAACACTATTCCACTCCTTTCCAAAAACCTGTTCTTCTAGATCCTTCTCACTATCCAAGTGGGAAAGTGAAAAGAAGGAAAGAAGCTGAGCCAATGTAATGCTTCATTCATTGAGAATAGAGTAGTAGTCCATAAGCTGTACGTTACGTTTTAGTCTCCAAGCCATCTGTCCAAATAACAAAAAAAAAATATTTTGATAAGCCTTCTTTTGGTGAGAAACACAAAAGAAATAGCAGACTAAAACCGAAGAGACTTCCTGTTTATACTGCAGAGATTATTAGAGACAGACCAATGCTAAACTTAAGGAAATTCTTCTCTTAATTTTGGAATGCAACTTTGATTCCATACATATAAAAGTATCCGAAAATGTGCTGATATTTGGCCATTATACTGAGGACCTTTTCCACAATCACAAGAGCTTTGGATTAATAATTGTTGCTCTCAAGTAAAGGTGGACTGTTAACAATATAATATAAAGCTTTCCATGCTTAGGTTTCTTGCTGGAATCCCAGTCAGATGAATAAAGCTACTATCAGCTGATGGCGTTGGATAACATATGACTAATTAGGAACAAACTATTTCAGTTCCAGTGGAGAGATGTCCATGTTACAAAATCAGGATAGAAACAGATACCAGAGTTGGCATATTTGCAAAAAAAGGCAATGATTGAATGGACATAGAGAATAAAACCACTTCAAACTCTCCCGGGCTTTGTCTCCGGATCAGAACTGAGATAGCATGAGTCACACTGCGATGGTGTAAGGTCTTCAATTTCAAAGCTGACAGTGTAGCATATTTCAATGCCATTAACTTGCCAAAACCAAAAAACACCACAGGGTTCTGGTTTGGGATTTCTTTCTAGTAATGGTTATACTGGTGTGACATAATAGTTCAGATGATTGTGTAGTGAGTTAGACTACCGTGCTACATTTGGGTCACTTATTGAAGATTCCGTACCTTGTTAAGACAAGACTGGGTGAAATCTGTAATAAAAAGTGAAGGCTAAAAGAGAACTAGTCACAGATGATGCTGTGTTTTTTAAATTCAGTCACAGCAATATTACAAAAGACTTCATACCAAGCCAAAGAAAAAAGGTTCAGGAAGTTTAAAATATTATTATTCATAAAACTTTTGCAAATTAATTGTTTTCCTCTCTCTCTGAGAAAAAAAAACTTTGTTTATTTTTGGTGGAGTAACTCAATTTTTGTGACAGAACCCACCAAAAAGGAAGCTGTCATAACAAATAGCATCACGGATCAGGACTAAAGGACAGAGGAATAAAACACAGCTTTGCAAATTGAGCTCTTAGAGAACTGCCAGTAACCAACAAAAACTACTTTATTCTCAGCTCAAAAGTCTTGAGAAATATGCACAGTTAATTCTCACGATGAAGGGATAGAAATATCCAGATTAGCCAGCCAAGTTTCTAGCATTTTTTCCCAGTTTGTCA
This sequence comes from Calonectris borealis, assembly GCF_964195595.1. Classification (NCBI taxonomy): domain Eukaryota; kingdom Metazoa; phylum Chordata; class Aves; order Procellariiformes; family Procellariidae; genus Calonectris; species Calonectris borealis. The sequence goes on from NC_134318.1 coordinate 19,337,772, forward strand.
GCTGTCTTAGACTTCCCTATTAAAACAAGAACAAAAAGAAAGAAACAACCATTAGGCTGTACTTTATAAGAAGGTTCTGTTTGTAAATAGTTTTCAAAGCACTACTAACCAGTAAGTAAGAGAATCTGCAAAATTTTACAGCCTGAGAACTATGTGTTGAAGATGAGGTTATGCAGTAGCAGCCATGGATGGCTATAAGCAGTGTCTGTTGACTTGTTTAACCTTATGTCAATTCATTAACCTCCTATTAAAATATTTATTGATAATTTACTAAGCTTTTTAGGAGTTAAAACTTCATTTTCTTCTCTTGAGAACATGCACTCTGGTGATACTCAGCCTTCTGGCTCTCTGGCACCTCAGACATGGCACTGAAGCCAAGCCATCTCAAAATGCAGTTTCACATGCACTTCAGATACAGAAGCCTGGATACACGTGGAGCCTCCTGTGGAAAATCCTGACTACCTTGGACCTAATGGCTAACTTGGATACTTTTCTCCTCTTTCTTTGATCTTACATTTAGTACAAGTCTGGCTTTAAAAAATTGGGTTGAAAAAACATTAAACTCTTCATGAAGTGAAGAAAAACACTCTTGTGAAATAACCTCAAAGGTGCAGCAGCATGGAGAGTATTTCTGCTTATTCCATATGTTAAATCAGATGAAAGGAGAGCAAGATATTAAATTCAGTTCTTCCCTGCTGTTAATTTTTCATCATGTAAAAATGCATATGTTAATGAAGCTACAGAACTGTCCACACTGTCACAAACAGAAGGAAGTTCTAATTAGAAGATAACCACAGGTCTGAAAATCTTTTGTTACCTAAAAAGTTTCAGGGTATCTGTTTTATAGTACTAATTAAAAATTTTTCTCTTTAAGCAGAAGAGCAAAGGCCAAAATATTCATCAACAACTAAACAGGTAATTGAGCAAAAAGACGACTTGACAAGTCCACTGGAAGATTTTAGAGATTCTATTTTAAGCTTAGTGAACTGCTTACATGAATATATATATTTTCATCATACAAGCCCATAAACTGAAATATTGAAAATAATATTTTCAAAGTTTTATCTGCAAGGAAATTTTATTAGTGTTCATCTTCTCCTTCTAGTGAATGGAAATGCATGTTAATTCCCTTCTACTTTTACTGTTTCAAATTGTATTCACTGTACAGTATTATAATTTGTATTTCAGTGGAAAGATTGTAAGTAAATGTGTTTGTAAAACCTGTTCATAATGATCAGTTCTTAGTGTTATTTATACTGGTTATTTTAAAATATAAAGAAAGTCATACCTAACATTTCTAAAGTGTCATTCACCTGCAAATTTCATGACATTTTACATATAATAATCAATTAAGCCCTACTATACCCATATCAGTTAGGCATTAATACCCCAATTTTACAGTTAGTTACACTGAGGATAGCTTGAAAGGTTAGCTGTCTTGCTAACACCACTCAGGAATGGGGATAAAACCCAAGAATGACAATCCCCTCTCTGTGTGTAATGAAAAATGAAAAGCCTTTTCCCTCTTGTAGAATGGAAAATATAAAAATAAAAGGCAAAATTAATGGACAAAATTTTGGGCTCTTACAGAACTTTTACCTTTTCTTGTCAAACAAACTATTGCTTTACAAACTTCTTGGAGAGAGGTGAATACATATGATCAAGAGATTTCTACAAGAAGTTCCACAAGCTGTGGTCCTGTAGACCAAACAAAAAACAGTGGCATAGTATAGTCCATACTAACCTTGCCTCTCCCGACCTCCCAAGCCAGACTAAACATCTTGAACAGAACAGAACTTCAGGTTTGTACCACCTGGAGAGGTTTTATTCAGCTGGCTATCTTAGAGCAGGTCCAGGCCTCTTTATGCCTGTTTTAACAGTAAAAATGAAGCTATCCAATTAAGATAACCATATAGTATCACATTGCAGTAATTCTATCAAACTTGCCAGTCTAATGCCACTAGAAAACAATTTTATTTCAATTTTCTATTCTGATTTTAAAACACAGACTAGAGAAAGGTCATCCTATTTATCCTGTTTCTGAGGTATTATAGTCTGTCACTGATTATAAAATGATAAACCAATGTGTTTCCAGGTGCACATCCTAAATATAACCCATATTAGTAACCATAACTGGGTAATTTTTCTGTATGTTTTCAGTACTAATATCTAGAATTCAAAATTTACTGGTTTAGAAGTGCATTTTTATTATTACCTTAAATTACAATCCTTTATCACTTTTAGTCCTCTAACTTGATACAGAAACCACTACCGGTTTCTCATTTTGTATCAGACTTCTGCATGTTCTATGTGGGTGAAGAAAAAATATGCTACTTTGCTATATTATGCTATCTTGGTTATATAATACCACTCCTCTCAGAGCGGTCAGTGACAAATTACGGTCCCTTGGCATTCACTCTGTTGCAGATTTTGCACCAAATTAGGCAGGGATCACAGAGAGGTGATACCGTTTGATCTTCATGTTCTATCATCATCAAGACTGTCATCATTTCCATGAACTAAACAGACAGAACCAAGATTGTAGAGGCAACCTCCATTCTGGCACTTCATTTTTTTCCATGCCTGACCTAGCATGCTTAACATTCTTTCAATTTAGAGTCACTATGATTGTCATTGAGGTTCTGAGCCAGATACCTAGAGTACCTCTATAACGCCCCTGTATCAGGGTGAAAACCCTAGCTTGAAGTCCTATCTATATAGGTGGGCTGGTCTCCAAACTGGCTCCACAACTGTCCCTTACCAGCTCCAGCCACAGGCCATTCTAGTACTCTGCATATATTGTAATCACTTAATCAATGCTTCGTGTCTAAGACGACCTCTCAGGTATGCTCTGTAAAAGCAATCTGAATCAATGTATCAGTTAATTAATTAGTGACAGCTCCCAGTGTTCCAGAAACCTGTTGGAGGACACCTAGAGGATGGCCATAACACTGTGGTGTCTGGCAGCCCCAGCTCCTTCAAGAGGGAAAATCAGTATGGCATAGAGGAAGTCTGTAACATCAGTTTTCTACCCCTCCATAGTCTGTATCAGCTAGAGGTTCCTAAATTCATGCAGATTGTCATCCACCCAATACAATGCTCCCACCTGGCTCTTTTAATTGCATGAATGAGAAGAGACACCAAGCTATAGTCTTGCTGGCCTACACTGATTACTATAGAAGTAGTGAAGAACATGTCCAGTTAGATCGAGAAGTTTTGTCTTGGGGTAGATGAGCACCCTCTTTTCCCAAGTGAATTCCAACAAAGGAATTCCAGTACTGCCGTAGCCAAAAAGCTAGAGATGAGGTTGCATTATGTCCAGAAACTACACACCAGGAAAAAGCAATCGATGACTTTCCCACCTGGGTGAATGGACCATCCATGTTACTGAAGGGGCTGCAGGAATGTGCTGAGGGTTATGTTTTCCAAGTTAGGGTGGCAGCATCAGAAGAGAAACATGATCTTATGCCTTAGTGAGCCAGCAATATGACTGATACACAAAGCTGAGGGGAAAGCATGAGGGGGATGCTAGAGAGAGGGAAGAATTCTGTGAGATCCCGTGTAAGCTCAATAACCTGAATTCTTGTCACCTATGGTTGTTATGTCCAGGAACACATAAGAGGAATAGACAGGATTTATCTTCCCAGCCTGTGTGGCACCACTTTGAAAATGGTGCTATGAAATTTGATACAGGTAGGGAAGGAGCTAGTGGGAACACAAATGTGAATAGCCGCATGCAGATGGTTGTCAGAGTGAGTTTAGGTTGTGAGCGTACTGTGCACTAGTGATGACACATGTACAATACTGCTTGCTGAGATTGCTTGCCCTGCTCTTAGCTGCTAGTGAGCTAAGGTGTGTCACTGTTGGTGTATAGGCATATACACTAGTCAATACTATGCAAGCAATGAGCAACATCTGCAAAACTGTTGGTTAAAGAGGTCATTTTTTTCTTGTGATTGTGGGTGATATGGAATGAAGGGATTCTGGAAGCCATTTCTGGCCTTTGAGCACAAAGTTTCTGCAATGGGCACCTCCTGCTTGGTTGTCCACTGCCAGATAGCATACATTCCCTACAAGCTGCCCATGTTTTTCCTTCCCCAACTTCAAACAGGTATAATAAAATCAGGGCACTTACCCCAGCTGGTCTCTTGTCTCATCCTGGAATTTCTGTCCCACTGCTATCCTGGAGATATGAGACAGGCAAAAAACAGCAACTTCTTTTCTCCCTAGAGGACTGTGGAGGCTCAGCTTCTACACTCACGCAGCTTAGCGTAGAGATCAGGCCCTAAACTGAAAAGTTAAGTAATCCAGATAGCTCTGCAGTGGTCTTCAGGTCAGAAATCCAGTGCAGCTCAGCATAATGTAGATACCTATGCAGAGCTACCCAAGTGGTCTACTGATGTCCTTATCTTTTAAGTAGGTGGCTTTCAGGGTTTATCCTTCAAGTTGCTTGTCTCTGTGGTCAGAACCAGCCACATCAAGATGCCACCAAGACACCTCTTCTTGTGTGCTACTGAGAAACTTTTCCTCAGCATAGACCTCGGCTACCTCCTCAGGTCTCATTTCTTACCTATGTGCCCTTACAACATCATAGTTTTGTTTATTCGTTGGTTGAAAGTAAGTCAGAAGGCTAAAAAAATAAAGGCTGCATTGCAGTCAGACAGATTTCTATAATCTGCTATGATACATAAAATTCGTGGTGCATGGCTGATAGCACTAAGGGGACATATGAATCTCCAAGGCCTTCTGGATATAATTGGTATACGTCACATGGGTAGAGGAAATGAAACCCAGCATGGGTCTATATTGTCCCAATGCAGCAGCCTGTTAAATCAGCCCCAAACTTTCTCTTAGCAGGAAGGAAATTATTTGATCCAGGTGGAAGCCTAAAAGCGAACAGTGTACTCAACTGGGGCACCAAAGCCTGAGAGCATATTAAACTGACAGTGCCTTTGATAGGTTTGGCACACCTCAAAGTCATGGTAGAAGCTGAAGAAAAGCTTTTTACCAGCCCCCAGTGTGGCAGTTCACCCTCAACCGGAGCAGTCATATCAGGTTTAGCACCACTGCAGCCCACAATGTGCCTGAGCTATGTTCCCTCCTTCACTTGATGTATTTGCTCCCTCTGTAAATCTCTGCCATTTAAGGATTCCCCTTTGTTAGGGAAAACCCAGTTGTCGTTAAGGCTCTTCTCCAACTCCTTGGCACCTCACAAGTCACACACAGGGGTGAGGGGAGGGCTCCTTTACTTTGTAATCAAAAAAAAATTGTGATCTGTTTTACTGTTTGACTTGAAGCAAGCAAAAGATCTAAATTGTTTTTATACAGGCTTCTATAATGCAAGACACTTTCAGTGTTTCAGGTAGAATAAAAGCACTCAAGTTACTTCACCAATTTGCATGAGTAAAGTCATTTAAGTTATGCTGAAAAGATATTATGACCAAAATTAGAAACCAACACCCTGAAAACACTACCTACTGAAAAATGTTTTTGTCTACTTTTATAAATTATCCAAACGTTGTTCCTCATCCATTACTGACAATAATACCTGAGTGACATGCATTAAGCCTTAAATATTTTTATAATCTTTCAGAAGTATTTGTATTAAACAGTGATAGCAGATATTCACTTAAGATTTTAAAAAGTTGAAGTTGATAGTATATAGTACCTATCAGAATATCATAGATTAGATTATGGTGGATATCTTCAGGCAATTTTATTTTATATGGAATGGAATGGTGGAAGACTAAGCATTTTTAATCCAAAAAACTCTGGGCACGATTTGACCTAAACTGATAAAAGCCAAGAAGTTCATATCTGAACTCGTCAATTAGAAGTGAACTAAAAATCTTTAGCAGTAAAGGGCAAAGATGCAAAATCAGCCACATAGTATACGAGCAGAGGTAAAAAATTCAAATAACTTTACATTTAGAAAATGAAACATGGAGCCAGTAGCCACTGGCTACTGTATCAAAGTTGGTATCAAAGATGTTACCACACTCCAGCTGTTAGGTAATCTGTGAGATGAATTAGTGGGCATCTCTATCGCAGAAGTCCAGTCACGCAACTGGTATTTTTGCAGAATCAACAGAGAGGATACGAATAAACTATTTTCTAATTATTCTGGCAAGGCAGAGGAGGACATTCTGCACTTCATTCTCTGGTGTCATCAATTTGATGTCTTTATAACTGTTAAATTAATTTTTCTGTACTTCAGGAGTCTGTTTCAGTTCTTAATCTTAAAAGGATGAAATTCACTCCACCTGACAAGGTCTTAGAAAGTCCCCAGTGCAACAGATCCATTGATATTCTAGTGCCCACGCTGAGGACAGGTAACTGGAGAAATCTGTGGGTGCTGCAGATCGTTTTTTTTCCTGTGACACTTCATACTATTCGATAAGAAAGCATACCTAGGCCTTCCGGGAAGACGTAAGGGCACTACTGATAAACATTTGATCTATCCAGAGACATGCAGCCAAGATTGTGTAAAAGATACCAAACCATCTTTAGCCCAACACTTCTCCAAGAGGTAATACTCTTTTTGTGTGTGTGTATACTACAAACATAAATATACCATACCCTGGGTTGGGTATTTTGGCATCCCATGATTATTTACTGTTCACTGTAAAAATGTTATTGCTTTCATTAGTCCAGAATAAATATATAAATAGAACTACAATCCTGGCACAGGGAAGAACCATATTTCCTTTCAACTTCTCTGTTACACCAGGTTGCTCACCCAGAACCCAACTGAACTAATCTTGTCCTTTGCTACTGCATGTAACAGGGATTTTCACACCATCCAAGTCACAGAAATTTCAAATGTCGGCCCAAAAAATCAAGGTCAACTTATCTCCACATCCACAACTGAGCCCCATAGAAACTTCTTCTCATTGTCTTTGTTACACAAATGATTTTAAGAGGCATATTGAAAGAAGCAGGCAGTTCTGGCCAAGAATAACTTTTACCTCCACTGTAAAGACCCCATTACAGATCCATGGCTGTTTATATGAGTGCTGTAATTAGAAATATACCCTTTTAAAAATCCTATCTACTCTACGTAGTTTTCATGATGAATAATGAAAAAAATAGTACCAGGTTCTTATTTTTCCTCCTTTGGTTTTTTAATATTATTAACAGTACTGGATATAAATGGATACCAACAGTCCAGGGAAAGTGAAGCATCTTTTTAAATTGGGTTGTAACGTTTACTGGGGTTTTTTTAGATGTTATAATTTGGATCCAACCATTCCTCTTTCCCATTAACATACTTTGATATTAAATATCCATAATATCCTACTTAAAATTATTTTTTCCCATTAAGATCATGATAAAAATGTGGGAATGAGACAATGGCTGATTACTGAATCAAAACAGCTGCTTACCACAGTCCAATTCATTCATGTAGAAGTAAATGAGAAAATTTTGCCTTTTAGTCCAGGGAGAGAAGATGCAAGCCCCAACTGAAGTAGCCACAATGCTATTATATTATCTCTGTCTTAGAGCTATTCAACTGAAGAATACTTTTATACAGTGTTAATAAATTACATTTCAAAAATGGTGTTTTGCTAATTGATTTTATCCTTGTATATTAATAACATTCAAACAAGACTACCGAAGCTATATAATAATACCATTTGTACCTTTGTCATACTAGCATGGAGATTATTCATGATTTCAAGGTCACAGGTAAAAACACCATATTGTATAAATCTAAAGAAAACAACAAGAACACTAACTTCAAATATTATAGAAACATGTGGCAACTACTGATTCAAAGGACCAAATATATGTCATCATTACATGCATATGTTGTATTACATCATTTCATGAATTTGAAAATCGGTGGAGGAATGAGAAATCTTGAAGAACGGTTGTTTCTGGTCACCGAGTAAGGCAAAACATAGAACTTGCAGCAGCACCAGCATATTTAATTCTGACAAGAGAGCACAGCACCCTAAACAGGAATGATATGATCCTCTTGATTTGACTATGCTATTATACAGCAAGACACACTGGATAATGTTGGAGCTTTTCTATAGGGAATGTGAGATTAAGTTCTTGTATTTTTATGCCGTGGCAATGCATTAAAGCATTTACTATCTTATCCTCATTAGAACTCTTTGTAATTGATAACTAAATACCAGGACCCCATTTTACAGATACAGAGCCACACAATAAAGTCGTACACCGTTAATGGTAAACCTGGAAATGGAACGTAAGAGTTGCTAACCTGTCTAGTCTCTGTTCTTCTGTGGCCACAATTTAATAAGTTTACTTGAACAGACTGCTTATTTACTCTAAGGACTTGTGACCTTGGCCAAGCTCCTGCTGCCTTTAATCTCTACGCCTGACACTAAAGGTAGTACATTTATCAGAGTTGGGAGTACCTGAATAAAGCTGGTCAGGAAAAAAACTCTTCACACTCGTATGCTTCCGCCTACTTTGTCATCCATTGAGGATATGAATTTTCTGTGAATGAAATAGAAAAAGAAGAAAAAAATACGTTTTTTATGGGAAAGAAATTACATAAAGGGTAACTCTCTGCTCACTTAAAGAAAAATAAAAATTACAATTAGATGAAGTAGGATGTGTGCTTAGTTGTGTCTTGTTCTTAGTCTGCTTCAAATCCTTTAACATTTTGGGGAACGGGCAGCCTTTGCAAGAGGACTGGATTTAGTTCCCTTAAAAATGTATCTTCATTGAGACAGATAATACTCACAGGGAAACTTTCACAATGCAAAATTTACTTTTTTATTTTTTGTTTATTTCCATACAATATCCTCATATCCCAAAAATTTATTTCCATACAATATACTCATATCCCAAAAATTTGCTGGAGAAAACAGCAAATATGCAAAAACCACACTAGAAAGTACATTAAATTTTGAAGAACAAGTTTTCATTGTTCAGCCTTTCTTAAGGTATTGAGAGTAGTGACCAAGAAGAAATGCTGCTACAGACACTTGTTTGACTAATGCCCTCTGACTTTTCTTTTTTTTTTAAAACAAGGTAAATTTGTAAGCAGAGTTTGTATCATCACTTCACAAGTAACCCTCTTCCTTTTGACATCTTGTAGGATTTTAAACTTATCATGTGATTTTTTTTTTTCCTCTCAGCTTGCTGGTGGCTCACTCATTTTGTCTTACTAGACCACAGGGTAGAAGTGGCTATGTGCATACTTTTAAGCTAAACTTGTATTTCCTAATATTTGGCACGTTTTCTTCCTCTCCTTTTCTTTCTTTACCTCCAGGTAAGCCACATAGCACAATAGTGAGCAAAGAGGTGAGATTCCGGTTGAAATGATGTAATGCTGAAAATTAAATTTACACACAAGTGTTCAGAGTCTGGGTCATAGCTGGGTCACTCCTCTGAGTGGGAGGCAATCCAGCAAGGAGCACTGGATAATGATTTCTCTATGCTGAGGCCCCTTTCATGAAATATAGCACAGAGCTCTACCTTGATATCGGAATCTAATCTGATTCAATGTGTGTAACTATTGGGATTGGTTGCGTGGTAGTAAGGGGTTATATTATTTTGTTACATGTTGTACTATGTCTCCTTTTCCTTTCAACCTACCAGCACCCAGAAATAAGCTTTCCAGTAACTGAACGCTTACTGAGAGATAGTGGTTTAGATAAGGGCTGGCTGGCTGAGGCTGTTTTACAGAATATAGCCTATTGTTTAGAGTTGGGAGGGGTGGTTTTTTTCTTGTTTCTTGAACAAAGAAGGGAGTTTGTCTTGGTTGTTTCTGCACAGTCACCTATGGCCAAGACTATTCTTTCTTAACTGTATTTATCCACTGTGCTCATTTGCATCCAGGTATACCTATCACGCACCCTTTCATAACCTTGAGATGAGCTTTCTGTAATGGCTTCACTTGCTAGTGGGTTTCATCTTGAGATGGTAGGAAGTGCCTGCAGAACATCTCTGCCCACATATGAGTAACCAGGCCTTCACAGGAGGCACAGGCTCATCTAAGTGATTCAAGCTGATGGGATAGGCTTTGCAAAACACCTGTGAGTCTTAAAAACACAATCACATCAAAAGGTAAAACAACCTGTACCATTTCCTTCTGCTGTGCCAGTCCTTGGTCTCTTGCATATTGCATTGCCAATGATTTTGCACTCTAACCTGCAAGGTTCCCCCTGCCACATGACAATTCTGCAGTCAGCCACAGGCTGACAACCTCGGCACCAAGAGAGCGGCTGTCAGGGCCATTTTGCATGAAGCACACGCAGCTCTTACCCAGCAAAGCCCTAATGTGTTGATTTACAGAGTCCTCTTGGCTGACATGGGAAAATGAGTCTGGTCATGGTTGATTTAACATTTTATGGGCAAAGAGTCAGTCTGCTATAGTAAGTTTGGACTACTGCAAACATTTTACACATTTACACATAAGTCCACGGGAAAAAATATTCAGGATACTAAGTGGTTTTGATGCTCACATCGCTTGAGCTCTGTTGAAAATAACATAAGTTTCAATTAAATAAATACAAAGGTGTACGTTACAGGCCAGACCCTCAGGCGGAGTTAGCAGCTCCCGGTCTGCGGGCACACACGCCCGAGACAGGAGGAGCTCAGTCAAAGCACGGGGCAGGCTGCGGTGGGGCTGCGGTGCCCGAAGCTCACCGCACGCCGCGAAGAGGCACGGGACCGCGCCGGCGGATGCCACCCGCCAGGTGCCGGCCCCACCGCGGGCACCCGCTCCAGTACTTCCCCGCGGTACTTACTAGGGGTCGGGCACGTCTCCCCCTCCCTCTCGCCTACCGCGGCTCCCCCCGGCCCGGCGGCGGGGGGCGGGCGCAGCCGGCGGGCGGAGCGGAGACGGGCGGCTCCGCCCGCCCCGGCGGAAGTGTCGGCGGCCGCGGGGCTGCCCGGCGGCTCTGGGCGGGGGCGGCGGCACCGGCACCGGCACCGCGGGCCGCGCCGTGTCCTTTTGCAGGCGTTGCTGCTTGGGCCTCCCTGCCGAGAGGGTGGGATGGTTTTCCCCGTAATTAACTAAAACAAATCAGCAGCGGAGTGGCCGCCTAATCCGCGCTGCCGCTGGTCGGTGTGACTGAACCGAGCCCGCCGCCTAAGTCGGCAGGTAACGTCGCGCCGTGCCCGGCAGGGAGGGCAGCTCTGCCGCCGGGACGGCGACCACCGCTGCCGCCGCCGCCTGCCCCGCGCTGCCGGTGAGCGCCGGGCAGCGGGCGGCCGGCGGGGGGACGCGGTCCCGGCGGGGAGAGGCGGTGGGTTTCTCTGCCCGCGGCGGCTTCCCGGGAGCAGCTCGAGGCAAACGCCGCGAGAGACGGGCTCGTCTTCGGCCGCCGCGACGGGGCGAGGGCGAGAGCGAGAGCGGCAGGGAGCCGCGGCGGCACCGCGCCGGGAATGCGCAGCGCCGGCGGGCGCCTGGCCGCCCTGCCCGGCCTCGGGGCGGCGGAGCCCCCTCTCATCAGCCCTCTCTCCCGCTCGGGGACCGGCGCTCCGTCCAGACGAGCGCTGCTGGACGGAAAATAAATTCTAAAAAAAAAAATAACGCCTGTCAAATTTACCTCCGGGTAGTTCATCGCCCGAAAAGAGAAGGGGGAAAGCGCGTATGCCTGTGTGGGGGTGCGAGGAGAAAGATGAGTGGTTCTTTCATTAACCTAATGGTAATTGCCAAAAGACTCCCTTTTTGTCAGCTTCACCTAATCAAAACCGAATATCTGTATGTGGCACTGACAAAATCAGTAAAACTTCACCTTCGACTTTATTGATCTGAACAGACAGGCAGAGTTTTCTATGGTGTTCAATTTAGGGAATTAAAAAAAATTACTCCGCTAACAGCATTTGGTACATTTCTAACCCATATGTCACCTCAGTGCTTTAAATAATTATATTTGCATGCAGGGAGTGATTCATAAATATGTCAGGATTGTGAAATATAGGCAGGCATTTCAAACTTTCTATTTAAAAAACATGAATTATGGCCACGAAAAATGTGTTCCCATTTAAGGGTGATACGAAGTATTTGGTGTCTAGTACGGAGGCCCATCCATCATATAGACAATAAAGAGAGTTTTTGCCTGACGTTGGAAATTTATGGTTGCCCTTCTCTGCCCTAATAACTCAAGCATTGTGTCAGCCTGTGACAGCCTTTGCAGAAAAACAGCAACCCTGTTATCAATCAAAAAGCCCTTTTACATTTTTAGCAAAACTCTGATCATCCAGACACCCTTTTAATGTATATATTACATCATTATAGATCATTCTGCACTTTTACTGCAACTCAACAAAATGATCCATCACTTCAGGACAGTCCTGATGAACGCTGATGTAAATTATTTGCACGTCGCTAGTACAGTACAAAATGAAAAATGTACTTTAGGTGGAATTAATTTTAGGGTGTAAAAAGCTAAAGATGAAAGCAGTGAGGATTAGAGGAGACCTAAATGCATCATTAGGGATGACTGAAAACAAGCTAATAGTTATTAAAATTAAGATTATTTTAACCTTTTCGGATTGTGGACCTAGACTATTTCAAGAAGATAGCTAAAATATATTGCATGCTTCTCCTTGCCCCTACCCCCCGCCCAAAGGTAGCTGTCTTGTAATTGCGTCAAGGATTATTGTTCATTTGTCATTTGGGTGTTTAGATAAGGTTAATTATTGGGGTTCCAATGCCTTTTCCAGCCATATCCTTAGAATTCTTCCTCGTATCTCAAAAGACGTTATTTCTTACGCTGTTGAAGGCGCATCTGGTTGATCTGCACAGTTTCCATAACAAAGTTGTCAATAAACACACTCTACATTTGGGATCCAAGCGACGAAGCTAAAGATCGCCTCCATTTTTGTGCTATAGTTAATTTCTGAAGGATTACTGTAACCAAATATGTGCTTACTTGGTATAATTCTCTCCCGTAGCCTCCAGGCTTTCGCAGAAGATAAAGAGAGAGATGCCTTTATGATTGCTGAGATTCAATGATCAGACCAAGGTGTTACAGAAGCTAAAAGACTTTTTTTTCCACTCTTAAAATCGAGGCAGCAAACACCAGTTCGAGTATATATGTACGAATTAGGAAACGTGTTCACTTGCTTTGCGCTCGATCATTTTAATCGTAGTATATTTAATAACATGAAATGGCACTAATAATCTTCATGCACTTAACAGGAAACGTACCCAGCCTTTCCCATGTCATCACACTCGTTTGACTTGCTCTCTCCCTCGCCCTCTAGAAAGTTACCTTAAGGCTTATTTAAAATAAAAGCTGTTTGCATAAGAAACACCTTAAACATAAAAGAGGATAGATTTGGAAAATAGCTGTTGGTAAAAGGGTTTCAACACGGGAGTAAAAATTTTTGCACTCATACATGAAACAACCTCAATAGGGGAATCTATCAAAGGGCTTAAAAGAGAAAGGGGTGGGTTTTTTATTAGGTGCATTAATCTCTTCCTTATCGCAGCGTAACAAAAGGATCAAAATTAGACAAACTAATTCGAAAACATTTTAGAAGAAGGTATATTTCCGGAATCAGTAAGCAAACAAACAAACAAAAAAGCGATTCTCTGCTCGTTTAGTAAAAATACCACTGACGACTAAAATTCACGTTCACGTAAACGTGAGTATTATTTTGAAGATGGCTCTAAAATTATCACCCCTTATAAAACGGTTACCTACATCTCATGCAGATTAAAATATATATTGCTTATATATATTAGGAAAGTAATTACAATCATAAGGGTAAATATTTTCAAGTACTATGCAAACAGGGGAGAGATTTGGAAATCTTACTTTCTGTTGGCAAGCATTCAAACTATTTGCTTTAACATTCTGGAAGAAATACCCCACACCTCTGCCGGATACCTGGGCAGATGCATCAGCTATTATCTGAGCACATGCAGTCTCGTATTAAAAAAAAAAAAAAAAAAAAAAAAAAGGAAAAGAAAGTAGTGCCTCTCCCCAAATGTACGAATTCGTGGTGCGGTATTTCTGATAACACATCACATTTCTTATCAGAAGTATTATCATTCTTGGGAGGGAAAAAAAAAAAAAGAAAAAAAAAAGGAGATGCACCGTTTACAAAAATCTATTGCAATGCATAACATTTAATAAAAGCCTTGGGGTAGATAGTGAAACGCAAGCACTACCAAAGCAAATAAATTTGGCGCACAGGAGGGACAGACAGGTAGCTGAATTGTGTTACGCATAGAAATATAGCCCAGACACAACTCAGCAACTACGTTTCTGTTAATTAAAAGCTTAACCTTGTTCTAAACGATAGAAAAGAGAGGGGGTGGAAAGTAAAAAAAATCTAAAGGGCCTGCAGGGTTGTTGCTGTTCAGTTCAAAAGACTAAACGCCCTTTTCCAACATGATCTACAGAAGCTGACACTTAAATGGCAAGAGAGCAAGCTCGCAGAGCAGGCACGCTGGTGCCGAGGTTTCTGCAGTTCCCTCTCCCGTGGGAAAAACAGTCAGTCCGGGTTTTTTTGGTGATCCTGACCAGGGTTTGCAGCTCGCCAGCCTGACCTGTCAAGCGGATTATTTTAGAGGGAGATTAATAGGGGAGGCGGGCTGCAATAATAATCGTTTTGTTTGATGTGACAACTTTGATAGGCGTTGATTTACTTACAAACTGATAGGCTTTTAATTGAGCGCCTCCATCCAGCTTGAGATGAAAGGAAAACCGCATTGAAAAGCTGCCCGAGTGCCCTCGAGCCTCAATACTGATTAGCCATCTCGACAGTGAATAGTTCAAGGCATTTTCAAACTTTTTTTCCTCTCTCGCTCTCGCTCTCCTCTCCTCCTCAAATATCTGCCAGCCCACTCCTTTTTAAGAGAAAATAAATCATTTCCATTGTGTGCAAATAAAATCGACTTGACATGCTTGCCAATAGCTGGTAGGTAAAGGAAAGTGTGGACTGGCACTTGTTAATTAATTCCTCCTTTGCTCTCCTTTTTTTTTAAGTTACAATTTTCCTTTGTAAGAGGAGGAAGACGGGTTCCAACCCTTAGTTTTTTGGTGTTTTGTTTTGTTTTGTTTTTAAAGGAAAATAAAAAAAGCAACAGCCACCAAAACTTCAACAAGACTACACAAGTAAATGCCAAACAGCAAACCGTTTGTACGGACTCATTAAACACGGATCCCTCGCGAAGGTAACGAGCAGGACGGAATCCATCTTCTTCAGCTCAAGAGAGGAAAGGAGCCCGCAGCAGCCGAAACAAAAACTACGCACCGCTTTCAAGCTGCAGCCCCGCCGCTCGCCCGATCCTACGCGTGTGCATCCTAACTCCAAGACCCTCTCTGGGAATAGTTTTCTGCGTGTGTTAAGCGCAGTGAATAAGCTCACAGCTCAGAAATGCTTTGGAGGGGGCAAGGGGGAGGGGATGTCTTGGGGCTGATTTTTTTACAAGCTTCTACATAAAAAGTTTACAGTACTGAGTGTGATTTAAATCTCATTTCAAAGGCTGAGCAAAAAAAAAAAAAAGAAAGAAAAAAAAAAGAAAAAGCTGTCCTCTGAAGTTACTAATTAAATTACCCTCTGATACTTCTACTTCAGCCAGAAACATCGGGGTTCGTGCTGTTCCCCCTCTCCTTCCCCCCGCTTTTCCCATCGGTGCGCTGCCTGTTTTACACATGTAGCGGGTATCGTCTTTGCTTCCCTGGCTTACAAGTAAAACCACCCCTTTCCGAAATCACCCTCACCTCCACAAGAAAAGAGAGAGGGAAGGGAAAATGGGGAGGGGGGAGCCTTCCCACAGCTGACTCTACCTTAAGACAATTAATCTTTAGTCTTTCACCCTGGGAGGCAGGATAAATACAACGAGAAAACAGATAGGAGTCTCCCCGGTCCTGTAAGGAAAACAGCTGTTCCAAGCACTTTAATGCAAATGAACACAAATGAAGGTTTCAGCTTTTTTTTTTTTTTCTTCCAGAGTTTTACTGCACTCCATTTATCAATTGGACTTGACAACAAAAGAAAGAACTGGGGGAAAACCTGGGGCAGATTCAAGTCACTTCCACTCTGTATAAAGGAAGGGGGGGGAGTTCCTTGAGGGCAAGTTGTGGGTCTTGTCAGTCCTATTGCAATATCGGTTTTTATGCAAGATTTCTTTCTCTACCCCCCCACCCCACCCCCACCCCTTTGATTTTCACGGTCTTGTAAGATGACCGCAGTGATTGCAAAATGAAAGTACGTTTATGACTCTCCACTGAAAAGTTGTAGCAATAAGCTCTATGCTTTCAGAGAAAATACAGAAATTAAAAGTTTGTTAAAATTAATTGTATCTTTATAGAAGCTAGAGGAGTTATGCATATTTACCCTACTCTATACACTATATTAAAAGAGCAAAGTGGTTTTAATAAAACACAGCAGATCCTACTTAACTGCAGGATTTAAAGGGTACCGCTTTAGGGGGGGAGGGGGGAGATATCTAGGAAAACCTGCCTTATGTCTACCTCTTAATAAGAGAAGATCATTAAAGGTTATCTGACACATCGGTTTAGGGATTGGGGGAGATCGGTGTTTCAAGGGAAGAAAAAGGACTTGGTTCAGCAGATATAAACACGGGAAAGTGAAAGTCCTTCCTCACGCCCACCCCTTCCAGGATCAGCGCCTGTTCTGGTCGGAGTCCAGGTCAGGAATTGGACGCGACCTCTAAAGCACTTGCCTTGTTCTTCACTTGTCAAACGTGTTTTATCTCTAAGTGACCTTTTTGTTAATGTTGTAGATTGTGTGGGCCACCATGTCAGATCCGGAAACAAAAGTAAAAGATTGATTAACACATTTTGCCTGTGAAAAAATGTTATGGAATGAGGAGGTGGGGGGATAGTGGGATGCAAAGTACAAAGAGAAAAGAAAAAGGCAACCCAGGGAGCAACAGAAGGGCTGCGGACTCCGCTAGGCACGGCGCGGCACTCCGCCGGCACGGTAAAACCGTGGTTGAGGGCAGAGGACTCGGTACGCTTCGGGAGCGCACAGACAAAAAGCAGGTTCTATATAACGCCCAGGTGGATACCGTGCGCATACCCACGAGGTTCTCAACACAGCCTAGCTGAAATCAAACACATAAATGGCGAACCGATACTCTCGTTAGGGTGGGGTCCGTCTCCCCCGGTGCCGGCTACCGGGCCAGTCCGGCGGGTGCAGGGACGAAGGGCTCTTCTTCGGTGAGGACGAGGAGAGAGGGAGAAGAGCCCGGCAGCGCTCCCCGGCGCCGCACCGCGCAGGGCAGCGCGGTGCAGGGCCGGGAAGGGCTGCCGGGTGCTGGCACACAAATCGAGTTTACTCGAAGGATTTATTCCGTAAATTGAAAGGCTTTTTCTCCCGAGGAGCCCGTCTCTCCCTCTGTTTTCCTTCCTTCCTCCCTCTCTCTCTCTCTTTCCCCCTTCAAGTCACACCAGGCTTGTAATCAGCAACAAAAGCTGACATAAATCAAGGGCGGATTGACAGGGGCTGACAAATAACTGATTGATTGCGGTTGGGGAGCACTGACAATTGACGGCGGGGCGGAGAGACCCGAAAGGCGGCGGCGGGCGGTGCGTGACAGCCCCGCGTGTGACGACCGGCCTCCCCCAATCCCGCCGCGCGCCCCGCGCCGCCGCAAGCCGCGCCGCAGCGCCCCGGCTCCCGCCCGCCGCGGGCGGCGACGTGCAGGCCGGCGCTCTGCAGGTTCTCGTCCCAGCCTATCCCCGCGTTGTGAGGCGGAAGGGGAGGGAAAGCGCCCCGCGCCCTTCCTCGGGGCCTGGAGGGGACGCGGCGCGGCGGAGGCCACGGAGCTGCCCCAGCGGGCTTGCCCCGGGGCGGGGGGGCGCGGGTTGGGCCTGTAAACACCGTGCGTGACGGGCGGACGGAGGCAGGCCGTGCTCGGGGCGGTGTGCGTGCGGCGGGGCCGCGCTCGGGGGAAGGAGTGGGAGGCGGCGGGGCCGGCGGAGCACCGCGGCCACCCCCCCGGCAGGCGCGGCGCCCCTAGCCCCACGGCCGCCCCCGCTGCCGGCGGGGTACGCGCGGCGGCTGCGGAGGAAGAAAAACGTTCGCAGCGCGCGATGTGAAACACAGAATTAACGCCCAGCCCGTCCTAGGAGCGAAAACAAGGAAGGAGGGGAGGGGAGAGGGAAGGCGGACGAGAAAGGGAAGGGGAAAAAAAAGAGCGAGAGACCATTAAAAACAGAGAAAAAAAGCCCCAGAAAAGGGAACGTCACATCCCCTTGACCCTCCAATCACCTCGGGGTCCCATTTGATTGGAAGGCGGCAAAGGCTTTAATCTCAGACTAATTCAGCTGCTTTTGAAGTGAGTTTCTTTGCCAGATCCCGGGCTGGATGGGCAGCGGCTCGCATCACAGCTGAGTGGCGGAGGCGAGCGCTCCGCTCCGCGCCGCGCCAGCCGGGGGAGCCGAGAGCGGCCGAGGGGGACAGCGGCACACGCTCGCAGCCCCCTCCCCCGCCCCCAGCACAGCCCAAGGATTACTCGGCTTTTTTTCCTCCTTTCTCTCCGGCCGGCTCCCCCTTTCCCTCCCCCTCCCCACCCACGCCCTCCCCGCCAGAGAGAGGCACGGGACATTTTATGTTTGTTTTCCTGCTCGGGGGGCGTGTGGCTTTTTTCCCTCCTCGCCCGCAGAAAGCGAGCGAGCGTTTCCGAGTGCGAGCGGCGCCACTTGCCCCAGTTTTCATGCGAGGTTTTGGGTCATGATCACATCGCCCTCGCTTTCTGCTATAAGAAGTAGTAAGCGCAGCAGCAGCCTCAGCGAGACCGGAGGCAGCCCCCGCCGCAGCCGCAGCGCCGCCGACCTCGCCGGGCCGAACGGGCACGCTGGGAATAACGGCAGCAGCGCCGCCGCCAAGCCCTGCTTCCACGCCGTCCCCCCCTCGGACCCGCTACGCCAAGCCAACCGCCTTCCCATCAAAGTCCTGAAAATGCTCACGGCGCGGACTGGACACATTTTACACCCCGAATACCTGCAGCCTTTACCCTCCACGCCCGTCAGCCCCATCGAGGTAAGGACCTCGGATCCGGCCCCGGCCCCCCGGCTCTTTCTCCCCTCCCTGCCCGGGCGCTCGCTGTGCATGGCGGCTCCGCCAGCCTCCCTCGACACTTTCCTGCGCTTTGAAATGCACTTACACCAGGAAATGGGCTGCTTTTGATCTAGAGTTAGTGCGAGGAACGGCTCCTGGTTATTGTTTCGACGTTTACTGGGCTAATTTCTAATTCCTGTGTAAATTAACACTTCATTTTTGTGCTTTTTAGCCTTTTTTTTTTTTTTTTTTTTTGAGAGGAGAGGTGAGTGGAAGGAAACGACTCGCTCTGGGGTCACGATCCGGCCACGCAACTAAGCAGCGCTCCGAGTACCAAACAACCTTGCTTTTGCAGGGAGCGGTTTTTTTTTTTTTTTTTTTGAAGGGGAGGGGGGAGGCGCGGAGAGGGACAGGCTGAAGCGCGGGTGCGGCAGGATAACTATTTCAGCTCCCCGACTGTTCCCTTTCAAGTACCGACACGCGTTTGTACTTCGGGGGCCCTATTCGTCCCTTTTCTCCTCTGTCGAGGTTGTCGGTCCCCCTCTGCGTAGCTCGCTGCTTGAGGGACCGAAACTCGAAATGGAGCGAGTGGTGGGAAGGGTGTGTCCGTGGGAATGAATGATTCCATTACGGTCTCTGCGAAGCGAGGACACCACTCTCCTCCGGAGCCCGGTTCGCCGGCTAACTCGGGCTCTGTTTATAAATAGCGTCAGCACTCAGGGCGCAGAAATGCTGCAGTCGCTGTAGTTCACGGGCGGGTTTGTGCGCCTGCACGGCCGGAGCAGCCGGGAGGCAAACGCCGAGGCGCCGAGCTCCGCGCTGCCCGGGCCGCTGCCGGGGAAGCAGTGGGCACCGAAGGCGGCCGCGGTGGGCTCGCAGGGATACGAAAATCCCCAGCCCTTTTTAAAGGCTTTGTGGAAAATGGTGCATGCAGGGGAGGGGGCTGTCACGGTGATGAATGCGCACAAAATTGTTCATTACTTCCAGGCTGTTCTCTGCGAAAACGTACGGGACGAGTGTCCTAGACATGCCCCGGGTTTTTGTTAGACCCCGATTAAACCTCTGTCTTTGTGTGTCTTTCTGATTTCCGCAGCTGGATGCGAAGAAGAGTCCCCTGGCCCTTTTGGCACAAACTTGCTCGCAGATAGGGAAGCCGGACCCGTCCCCTTCCTCCAAACTCTCCTCGGTCACCTCCAATGGCTCCGGAGGCGACAAGGACTCCAAGTCGGGCCCCTTGAAGCTCAGCGACATCGGTGTGGAGGACAAGTCGAGCTTCAAGCCGTACTCCAAGCCGGGCGCGGAGAAGAAGGAGCCGGGGGCGGCGGGCTGCGCGGGCGCCCCCGCCGCAGGGGTCGCGGCCGGGGAGAAGTCGGGATTCCGGGTGCCGAGCGCCACCTGCCAGCCGTTCACCCCAAGGACAGGCAGCCCCAACTCCAGCGCCTCCGCCTGCTCGCCGGGGCTGCTGCCGGCCGAGGGCAAAGGCGGGGAGGACAAGAAGGACTCGGAGGGCTGCGGAAAGAGCGGCAGCTCCGGCTCGGAAGGAGGGCCGGGCACCACCAGCATCAGCCACAGCAGGATTAGCGTGAGCTGTGCCGGGATTAACGTGGAGGTCAACCAGCACCAGGAGAGCACGCCGGGCTCCAAGCCCATCGCCTCGGACTCCGCCTCCTCCTGCAGCAGCACCACCGCCACCTCCTCCACCTCCGTCCTGGGCTCCGGCCTCGTGGCCCCCGTCTCCCCTTACAAGCCGGGCCAGACCGTCTTCCCCCTGCCCCCGGCGGGCATGAGCTACCCGGGGACGCTGGCTGGAGCCTACGCCGGCTACCCACCCCAGTTCCTGCCGCACGGAGTGGCGCTGGACCCCACCAAATCCTCCAGCCTGGTGGGGGCCCAGCTGGCCGCCGCCAGCAGCCTGGGCTGCAGCAAGCCAGCGGGATCGAGCCCGCTGGCGGGCGCGTCGCCGCCGTCGGTGATGACGGCGAGCCTGTGCCGAGACCCGTACTGCCTGAGCTACCACTGCGCCAGCCACCTGGCAGGCGCCGCCGGCGCCTCCTGCGCCCACGACCAGGCCCTCAAGTCCGGATACCCCCTCGTCTACCCCACCCACCCTTTGCACAGCGTCCACTCCTCGCTGACCGGCGCCACGCCGCCCTCGCTGGCCGGCCACCCTTTGTACCCCTACGGCTTCATGCTCCCCAACGACCCCCAGCCACACATCTGCAACTGGGTGTCGGCCAACGGACCCTGCGACAAGCGCTTTGCCACCTCGGAGGAGCTGCTTAGCCACTTGCGGACCCATACTGCCTTCCCGGGCACCGATAAACTCCTCTCCAGCTACCCCAGCTCCTCGTCGCTGGCCAGCGCGGCGGCCGCGGCCATGGCGTGCCACATGCACATCCCCACGACGGGCGCCCCGGGCAGCCCAGGCACGCTGGCCCTGCGCAGCCCGCACCATGCGCTGGGACTCGGCAGCCGCTACCACCCCTACTCCAAGAGCCCCCTGCCCACCCCCGGGGCCCCCGTGCCCGTGCCCGCCGCCACCGGACCCTACTACTCCCCTTACGCACTCTACGGGCAGAGACTCACCACAGCCTCGGCCCTGGGGTACCAGTGAGCGCAGGCAGCGGGGCTTTGACACACAACACAACACAGAGTCTAGCGGTGAGGGAAGGAAGCCCTGCGAAACTTTATAAAAGTTGGAAAGAAAAAAAAAAAAATCTGACTTTTTATAAAATGGTGTTCATTTGAGGACTGGATCCATGAGCACTGTATTTATTTATGTTAGCTTCAAGCGGGACAACGAATCATAAAGTGCATTACTTAACTGAGCTCAATAGGTAAAAGTGGAACACCCATTGTAGAATATAAATAAAAAGATAGAGGTCTTCTCTTTAATGTTACTTTAAAATTGCTATGATTGTATTGTACGTTCTTATTTAATGTCTCATTGAAACAAAAATTTACATGCATGTTTGTTACTAAAAAACAACTCGCAATTTGTCAGTTATAATTTCAAATTGCAATTATTTTTAAGGTGTATACCCTTGAAAGAGAATTGGTATTTTTTTGTATGTATTCTGGAAGAAAAACAAAAACAATTCTATTCCAAAAACCTCATTTGCCTTATTTTGTTCTTTAAAAGGAACACTTAACTATTTTTAATTTTTAAGTCCACCCTGTAAAAAGGGTTAAGTAAGGTTTACGTCATGTACTAAAATAGACAATGTATCGCTTTAAAGATTAAAATTCCGTATATTTGATGTATTAAAAGGTTTTACTTTTTTTTTTAAATACGCTTTGATTCTGTTACGAAAACCCGAATAGGTCTTGGATGGAGGCAACTGCTAATTTCTCCTCAAGCGTTTATTCAATTTTAATTAAAAATAATTAAAAAAAAACCCAAAAGTTTTTTTATTGTAACCCCAGGGCTCTCTTAAAAAAAAAAAAAAATCAGACGGGAGTATTTTTTTTCCCTTCAGTATAATTCGTAGGCATGAAATAGGAAGACTGAGAATCGGTTAAATCTCTTTCCTAAGGAAGATTAACTTTTTTCAAAAAAATGTTTTTACTGTGAAAATCTGTTTTTTTAAAACTGGGTTTCAATTAAAAGACTTCGTTCTTTCTTTAAAAAGAAACGGGGAAGGCAGGACTTATTTGTAAAAGAGTAAGAAGATTATCTGAAACCTTTTTTTTACAGTGTAATGCATAACTATTTGTCTCTCTCTCTAAATGAGAAGTTCAGAAGCAATTAGGGAAGCGCTGTTTGATCTCATGCAGTTATTTTCAATTTCTTTCTTCAGTTCGTACCGCAGCACAAATGATCATCACGTTAAAAAAAAAAAAAAATCGGACTGCTCTGAGAACTCCTTTTCTTTTAAAAAGGAAGGGAAGGGGAAAAAAAGAAGCCCATCCATTATTTGGTCCGAGTTTGCTCTTTGCTGAAGCGCAGTGCCAAACTCGACGTGATGCCGAGAGGGTCTGCCCCTGCCTGCGCCGCGTCTCTGCCGCCCCAGCCCGGGCTTCCCAGCGCCCAGGGCCACCGCCCGGCTCCGGCTCGTCGTCCTGCATTCAGGTAGGAGCGGGGGCTGCGACGGAAAAGCCAGAGCAGCTACCGAAACTGCGGAACAAACCGCTGCCGCCGAGATAGACGGAAGAGATACCCAAGCCCGTAAAGGCAATGCCAGCGAAGGGCTTTGCTCCCGCGGTCCGCCAGGCACTTGCAGGGAGCGGCTCAGGCGGAGCCGAGTACCTGCCGTCCCTCGCACAGCCCCTCTCCCCCCGCTGCGGGCTGCCCTCGCCCCGGCCCCGGCGCGACGCGCTGGCAGAGGGAAAAGTTGCAAGCGGCGACTTTGCTTGACAAATCACTGGGTTTTCTCCCTCGTTCTGTATCCCCCACTATATAATTACTGTTCAAAGTTTCCCGTGGTGCCCAGATGCTAATTAGTCTAATACATTTACTCCAGATAATTAGTGGAAGTTAGCGTTAATGTGCAAAGGAGAGAAAAGCAGAAAGCTAATGAAGCTCCAGCGCTCGCCCGGCCGTCCCGGCACCCGGCGCGGCACGCTTGCCGGGACCGGAGCCGGGGCTGTGCCCGGGATGCACATGAGGACGCGGGGACAGGCGGGTGCTGAGCCGCGCTGCGGCTCTTTTGGGACGCTGATCCGAAAGCAGCACGGGAAATGCTTTGTGCTTTAACAAATGTATTTTTTTCCCCCCTTAAATGGGAAAGGGACCATTGCGTATCTCTGCTTTAGGGAATGTAAAATGAGCTGTCGTTATGAACTGATGAGTTAGAGAAAGGGCGGGGAGGGCAGTGCTGTTAACTGCACCAAGTAAACTTTAATAATAAAATAGGAAGCAGCTACAAACACAGCAAGTAACCGAAAGAAGGGCTTTGCGGGTCGGGGGCGATGGTGGTGGAGGATTCATCCAGCGAGTCCGAGAAAGGCAGAATAAGCTCGCAACCCTCTCCCCACGCCCCACGCCCCCCGCCCTCTCCTGCAGCCCGGCTGCCGTGCGCTGGCAGGGCAGCCCGGCCAGCCTGCCCTCCCCGCTTCGCTATTTTAACCATCCTTAATTTGAGGAAAATTACATTTCAGGCTCCATCTGGGTGTGCAAGCAACTATTTCAGATTTGCCGCGATTAAAAAACACCACCACCACACACGCTCCTCTTCTGTTCACGTATTTTACAATTACAGATTTCTAACAGCTGCAGCTCGGACTTCGCCAGCTACAATCCATCAGCAATCAGGTGTTGCAGGGGCTATTTTAAAAAGAGCGCGAGAGAGATTTTCTGTGTCTTGGAGCCCTACCTGCGGTTTTGTAGATTTCAGCTCTCAAAAGTTATACACGTGAAGATTTCTGATGCAAGTGATGAAAAGAACACTTAACGTTACTATTACCGTTTTGCTCAGATACTATCCCCGAGATTAATGAAAAATTAAAATAAACTTATTTTATATGTAGAGTGGTAGTACGGAGGTCTCACTTCCAGGCTTGTTAAGTATTTGACCTGGCAAGTGTCACATAGAATTTTGATATTAATCTAAGAAATTTGCTTTTTTTCCTAATAGAGATTGACTTATGGACATTAATGTTTTTAGGTAAAAGGACTGCATTTGTTATTTTTCCCCCCCGTTCTTACTAACTGGATGGGTTGTGGAGTTGACAGCAGCCGCTGGTCCATGCCACCGAACTAAAAAAATTTCACAGTGAAAAACCAGCTCGAGAGGACAAGCAACAGAAGGGCAAAACCCATCAAAACCCGAAACTCTGATCAATCTGACCAGAGTCAGGCATACATTAGTTTAAATTAAACAGTTTCGTCTTTCTCACAGATCTTTCTTGAACATTAAAGATAAACTCATGTAATATTTAAATCAACTCTTGTCAGATGCTAACTGCAACTGAAGAGTCAAAATAAAAATTAATGCATTTCCATCCCCTCTCAAAGGCTTACTCTGGGTGCCACTTCGACAAAATACTTCTGATAGGCAACGCTTAGAAAAGAAGGGTTCTGTTTATCTTATCTATGAGGAAATGTAATTAAGCTAGTTTTATGAAACAATAAACCACCAGACTCCACAGACAGCAAAGGAGTTTCTGTAATATATATGAGCCTATATGGGCATATGTATCTTGGCTTATGCGTACAAGTCCACACCAAACACATACATATACGTTTGTCTGCCTGGTTTTAGAGTGCGAAACGTACGCTAGAGCTAAAATATGGTGATGCCTTTATGACGGGAAGATTTTCCTCAGCGGTAAGAGGCTCCATTTTCTAAGACAGGAAAGTGACCCGCTGCCCATTCACTACCTTTGAATATACCCTCATCGCAGCCAGCAAGGTACGCGCAATGCGGTGCTGACCCTCTTCTCTCTAATCCGAGGTTTGTAATGAACTGCCCACATCTACAATCGAAATCACCCAGGCAAGTGGAGCCCTGAAAGGCCCAGGCTTTCTGAAACAAAAGTTAATGTGCATTCCTATTCTGTAAAAACATCGATCAAACTTCATTCTTTCATATTTAGAAAAGACGGACAGAAATGCTGCCTTGCTTTAATACTGTTGGCTCTCACTACACGCTTTCAGTAGAGCGCCGTTTAGGTTTTTTTGTTCGTGTTTTTTTTTTTTGCTTCGGGGGGGGGTGTTTTGTTGTTGGTTTTTTTTTTGTTGTGGTTTTTTTGTTGTTGTTGTTGGGGTTTTTTTGTGGGGTTTTTTTGTTTGTTTTTTTTTTTAAAGGAACGAACCTAAAGTTGGAAAATCGCTGGAGTTGTCAGCATCAAATCTCCTTTCCATTCAGATTTTGGGTACAATTTTGGACACTTCTAACCCCAAGCTGAGACCCACACCCCACGAGTCTCTTTGCACCGCGAAGTGCAGCCCGCACTGCTTCACGAACAGACCTGCGGCAGGCAAGCGATCAGTCCTGATCAGAGGTGTCTAATCCCTGCTAAACCTCTCTCTCAGCTCAGTCCTAGGAAATTCGGGCAGATTACTTTTTGTTTTTTAAGGTAAAATGTTGTTGTGATTAAGCAGAAAGGTGTCAAAAGAAAAAAGACGGACCCTGAGTCCGTATGCTCCCACCTCTTTGGAGGTGGAATGCTTTGGCAGCAGAGACGGGGTTGAAATTTGGCAGCAGAAACGGGGTTGAAATTTGAGCAGATTATACATTTGAGCTTGTGCATAAATGCGAAAAGACTGTCCTAATGCTGAGTATTTCTCCATCAAGATCAACCAGGTGCTGCTGCTGCAGAAATCCCACCTCCGGCCGCTTGTTCTGTGCATGTGTGTGCGCGCACAGCGATGCACAGACTTTGTTCTCTCTTCATGTCTGAAATTCATCAACCGCTCCCCCCCTCCCAGCCACCCGTCCCCTATGTGAAAAAAGTAAATCCGTTCAAGCTTTGAATATTGTAAGAAGCCTTGTGTGTATTTTTTTTTTTTAAATCTTCAAATGAATTAAAGACAACCTGACAATGCTGTCATCCGTCTTCAACGTCACATCAAGGCAAGAAATAATGATAACAGAGCAGCAGAAAGACGCCCACTGAAACCTGGAAGATATATATACACACACACATATATGCCTTGAAACAGTTTGAAAAAGAACAAAATTAGATTACCATTCTTAGGCTATCGCGGTAAGAACGTGTGGGATTTTTTTTTTTTTTTTTGTAACTGCTTCATCTTTCCGGCTTTATTTTATAAAGCGCGTGCTCCTTGATCCGAACCACTTCTGTGGGACGGGGTAAGACGACGAGCAGGCACATTCCTTGCTCCTAAACTGCTACGACCAATGGAAACACAAACATATTTCCCCTCCCCCTCCCTCGTTTCAGGTTCTCGTTCCAGTTAATAATAAACATTACTGCTCTCCTGAAGCGCAGGCCAGAGCGTAGCACATTTTACGTGGAGACCCACGCGGGGACTTTGTGCCGCGCAGGTCAGCTCCCCAGGAGGAAAGAGGAGGCTTCTTCCCTTTGTCCCTGCGAGGTTTTGTGGGGCTCCCGTCCGCCAGGCGGCGCTGCCGGGCCCCGCGGCGGAGGCGAAGGGCAGCGCCGGCGCGGGTGCCGCTGCGGCGGGAGCGGCCGCTCTCCGCGGAGGGCGCCGGGCTCGGCCCCCCGCCGCCCGCGCCCAGGCCTCGGCGGCCAGCCGCGCACCGCCTTCGCCTCCGCCGGCATCCGACGTGCCAGTCCTGAACCCGATAAAATCGCTTGTTTGGGCAGAGAGAATCTCTGATCTAATCCAGAGGGAAGTATTGCAGTATAAATGGATTTAGCCAGATAAAAATAGATAGGCCGAACGAAACAAAAACTGTGGTGGTGTTGGTTGGTTTTTTGTTGTTGTGTTTTTTTTTTTTTTTTTTTAATCACGCTTGTAATCTCATTCACTCTGAAGGGTAAATAAATTGCAGTTGTATGAAACACAATTGGTGCTACATGTGTTCATAACAGATGGGATCTTATCACAGTTTAACTGTAATAAATTCTGACTTCTGGAAATGGTAATCTTTACTCCATGTTAGATGTCTCGTTTCTACTGTAATAATAGGGCTACAGACTTCTGAGAGCAAGCAGAAAAGTTTTCGGTGCTAGCATTGCTCAAGAGCCAGGGCATGCTCCCGCAGTCTCTTTACGATCGCGGCTCTTTCAAAGTTTCCGTGAAAACGCGTCTGAAAATCAAAAGGGAGAGAAAACCCTGGCGCATAGGGAGACAAACAGCTGATCCTTCCCCCCCTTGGGTACCATTATTTACTAAGGCCAATGATAATAGCCCTTAAAATACATGCAGAAAAACTCAGAATGAGCTCTCTGCGTGGAGAAGCCCTGGCAAATGACAGATCACGCTTTGCTTTGCGAAGAGAAAATGTCAGAAGAAACCCAGCCCCCGAGGAAGCCGAGACCAAACTTTAGATTAATCCTCCTGCGCTTCAGATCACAAAATTAAAAAATAAATTTGAATAACCACTGAAAGCATAAAATTATAACAATAAATTGTCCATATTCAGTGAGGCTGCGGGACTAATTATTTTCACCATCTCGGCTTCCCATTGCTGTTTATCAAGTCGCAGGATAAATGCTTGTAAATCCATTACATTTCCATAAATCCTTTCGCCGCTTTCTTTTTGGCCAATGCTTTTGCAACATTAATTGATTTTATTGCACTTTCTGAAGTCACTGTATATTAAACTCAAGCAAGTTTGCTCTGAAAGCGGTTTTTTTCCATCGTCATATGAAACCCGTGAACGGGAATTACTGAAGCTACTACAGACTCTAGTCTCTTTTTTCCCCTGCTGTGATGTTGATGGCAAATGTGAACTGCAAATTACAAGTTTCTAATAATCTACGCTGTTACAGAAAACAGCCCCTTTATCGCTGCTGAAAAATTAGTCTAAACCCAAACACCACATTTTCCCATTGTTCTTAAACGGGGGGGAGGCATGAAATGCTACTAGGCGATGGAGATCAAACAGACTAAGAAACACTTTGCGAGTCACTTACTTTACTGGATGGACAGCAGTTATTTTTAGGAAAGTATTTTCGATGTATAACTAGTAGTTCAATGCGATTTAGAAGTGAGTACACGGGCTCCAGGTTCCTCAAACCCTTCTCCCTTTTTCTTCAATCACCTTAAGAAAACTGGACCCAACCAGCCTTAAACTGATTAATGATTTCTCACTTAATATCGGCTAATTTTCATTTCTTTTACCTGTCACGCTAACCCCGTGATCGTTATTTAAAAGCGTTAAAAGCTGAGACTTATGCTTAGAGCGCTCTCCCTCCGCCCCATTCCGCATCCGGGCTGCGCAGCCCAAGCCCTCGGCAGCAAGCCCCCTCCCCGAGCGGCGAGCTGCGCCTTCACACGGCAGTTTGCCAGCCGTTACCACCAGACCTAACTAGTCAGCGTCCTCTCTGCCGGCGGTTTCCTACGGATTCACTTCAAGGTACTTCAGCGACGCAAGTCTTGCAAAATGAATAGGGATAATTACTGTAGATCACAGAAGACATGCAGAACTGACTATTTTAGGTAGGACAGCAGAATGCCGGTAATTATGAACCTATCCTTCGTATTACAGGTTCAGCGTTTGTACCCTATCCTTGGCTGCCCAGCCTTCTTACTCACGTACGAAGCTACCCACTAAAGACGTTTTGCAACGGTAAACGCATCAGTTGCTAGTAATGCCGTCATTATTTATACTCGGAGGAAGAAGGGAAGGACAGGCGAAGAAAGCCCGAGAGCTGCGCCCTACCTGCGTCTAACGCTTGCGGGGCGGCGGGCGGGCAGCCCGGACGCAGGGCAGGGCTGATGGCCCGGGGCGCGCCCGGCCCTCCCCGCGCCGGGACCAGCCCCCGGGACCCTGCCGCGGCGCCTCAGCGTGGCCTTCACGGCGCTTTGCCTCTTGGCTGAGACGGGTGTGAGAGAGAGGCCGGGGCATCTCTCTGCTCCCTGCCTTCCTTCCCGGCGGGACGCGATGGGGCAGCGCTGCACCGGGGCGCCCTGGCCCGAGCAGCAGTCACCTCGGGGCCCTGCCGGCAGGGCCAGGCAGGGAAAGGCCTTCCCGTTGTGGCAAGGCCAGGAGAAGGACCGTTTTCAGCCACTCAGCTTTTTCGAGAAACCGCAGCTGCAATATAATGTTTTAGTTTCACTGAAGTTAGTAAGTATCGGCCCAGATTCTCAAACACAGCCAATCTACCTTACAGTTGCAGGGAAATGTCTCTCCTCTTGTACAATTCACAGCCCTTAATCCTCTCTTTGTGGAGATATGGTTTTTTCCTACCAGGAAATATCAACTGCTGCCATTACCTACTGCGCTTTTTCTCCACTACTTGAAGTACTTGTCTTAAAGCAGAGGAATACGTATCAATTCTCAGATCTGAGAGGTTTCAAACCCACAATTCTCACTTCTTATTAGGGTTCCTAATCACCGGGCTATTCTAATGTGGGAAAAATCTCCACCCCTCCTTTGAAGGCATTTCACTTTGCATAAAAATGCACCAGGCCAGAGGGAAAGTCTTGTTCCTTCCTTCTCTATTTAGCTTACTGGTTATGGTGCTTGCCAAAACCCTGAGCTCAGGTCTCCCAGTCAGCACTCAGACTTAATCATGTTCCCACCTAGTCTCTCTTTGCCCAAGAAAAAGCTTTAAACGTTCTACACACACACACAAAAGTAACACTTTCAACATCCCCTTTGCACCCTAGATGGTAATTAGAGGAGATGAATCTACTCGGGTGGAGTAGGAAAAAATACAGATCTGTAGCCACTAAGTTATTAGATAAATAGCTATCTGAATAGGGACCTTCGAGTCACCATTTTTTAAAAGAAAGTAGAAACCACCATGGCATGTTAGGTGACAGCAAGCTTTGCCTGATAAGGCCTTAATAAAAAGGCAGCATTTCCCACTGTGTGCATTGATTATATAGAGAAGAAAAACCAGTTCTTGTAGCAGAGTTCCTGGCTGTGCAAGAAAGAATGTTTCTCCTCTTTGGTCTGTATTTTTGTTATTGTCCCACCCTATATGGAGCCACTGATGACCACCCCCGCTAACCACACACACATGCAGTCCTGCTGCTCACCCCTGCGTATATCAGGCTACCACAGAAATTCACTGATGGAGACGAAACAAAACCAGACAAAATCTTACTTGTTTCTACATGTATTTTCACAAGATTTCAAGTTCATTTTGTCGACTTTTTAAAAGAAAATAATAACTGTGCAGCCTGTTTCCATCATGAAATACTTGAGCTCATGAACATTCACAAGATTTTTTTTTTTTGTCCTACATCCCCCCCACCCCTCCAATTCCCCTCCCTTTGCAAGATTACAATTTCCTTAAATATATATTGCACCAGCAGGCCCAGGGAATGTGTTCCAGATAAAACAGATGAGTAGAAATAAGTTCTTTTTTAGAAGGATCAGCTGCTAAATACATTCCAGTAAAGGTGTCAAACAGATTTTATGAAGAGAGCTAATCACATTTATAATTATGGTCTTCAGGCTGACTTTACGGAGTTAGGGTAAAATGTTATGCTTGATCAAAAGCAGATATCCTACATACATCAATAGGTTTATAAAAAGATTGAGAAAGGAATTTAGACCAGATGGAGCAACTAATTTTTCTAGTTTAACTATATAATTTGGTTGAGAAACAAATGGTTGTTGATGTATCTACAAATCAGGTACTGACAAATTCTCTGAGAAAAATGGCTACTCAAAGCGCCACAATCTTGTTCTAGAGTTAAATAAATTGAAAGAGTATTACAGCAGGTCTTACCTCCTCAATGGACAGTCAACACTTTTTATACTATTTTAACTTACCTATTTCTAAAGTGACTGAGTTAGAATGGTACAATTTCCTACATGCAGACACTATCAAAGTAAGTAAAAATACTGGTAAACTCTACCACTACTGATAGATGATACCAGTATAGTTTATCCCTATTAGAGAAGGTACTTGTGAATCATCATAGCTGTGTATATACCAGGTTACAGGTTATGAAAAAAGCTAACTCTCTAAGGGAAAAAAAAAATATTTACTCTAACTAAAACACTTAAACTTGTATAAACACATGGTTAATTGTGTTTGCTGGTTAATGGGATTGGTCAATTTTAGTTTATACTTTTAAGCTATTAAACTTGCACACACCCTAAGTTCACAATCTAGTGTGAAATTCTAGTCAGCCTGAAATCAGCAGAAATTTTCTAGCAATCCTAAGGAAGGCAGGATTTCTCCTGGGACAAAAAAAGCCCTAAAGCTTACAAATTCTAATTCCATATAAATAAGAACTAAATACGTGCAACACACTTGTACAATTCATGACAATTTGGGAAGGGGCTTGGGAGCACCTTGGAGCAAACTATGGGAATTTTTGTTTTCTGTCTGTGATGAGAAGGTTCTGATGACAAAATCTGAAGAGATCATGCAAGGTAGATTAGTAGTAAATAGGTAAAAAAGAAAACATTGAACGCATGTACTTTTAGATGTTATGCAAAACGGAACAGAGTAGGTTTTGGCCGTTGTATCACAGACAGTCAACTTTGAGCTGATGCCTCTCAAGGTAATAAGAGCATGGGGAGTTTAATCAGCACATCTGTTTGATCAGTCATTTCTCATGCTTTACTCAAGAAATTGCTGCATTTCAGTGATGGGCAAGATGTGTGCATTTTTACCTTATATGTATTATTTACACAGAAAAGACTTGTCCAGGTCTTTTCCCAAGAAAATAATAGAATAATAATTCTAAAATTAACTAAAAAAAAATTTTAAATCCTTTACATTAATAAGAAAATAAAGGAAAATGAAAGGCTCTACATGTAAAAGAACAACTTTTTTATGCAGAGCACCTCTGAAAATATTTAGATCTGTTCTGATAGCTAATCATCTGGATGAAGCAAACACGATTTAGTTCTATTGCTTAGTAAATTAGCTCAGTTTTTGTATGCATAGATACACAGAGTAGTATACACACTAACTTGAGTACTAGCAGAATGTGGTAGTGAGTTTTGCATCTCCATCATGAAAACAACTATTGCATAACCATGTTATTTCATCATCTATTAAATGTTAAACTCATTTGTGCAACATTATCCCAGTCTTTTTGTTGCGGTCATTAAAATGAGGACAGGCATATTTCTGTGAAGACTCTTTTGATGTATTTTGTAATAGTTTAATTCTGGAAAAAAATGTGTTGTGAGCTTTAGAACAGATAAAAGGAAGCTATGCTCTCCACACCCCCATCACAAGCTGTCCTTAGGAATGCGAGTACATACAATTCTGGAAGTGTAATAATCATCATCTCGCCCATTACCTGGGACCTCCAGGGCTAAATCACAAACCTTAACACCTCGAGTTAAATACCCTAGCAAGCAGCTGTAGCGTACTCATATCCGCTGTTGGCCAGATGCAGACACAGAGTGGGAGGCATAGCACAGTGAACAGTGGGCTACATATGCATACCTACTCAAAAGCAAGTTAAAGATTGGCTAGAGACTAATCAATTTTATAGGCTAAGAAATTGATTTTCAGAGGAGCTGAACTACAGGTGCTCAAGTCTCTTTAAAAAAATCAGCTTAACTCTGGTGGTACTATTAGCAGGGTTCACTACAGTATAGGGAAGCACAGGAAACATTATCTTAGATTCTGGCATTCCCTAAGTCACAGTCCATTGTGTGCACTGTGACACAGGTATTTTTTTCCTGGAGTGGTGGCTAATGACATTTGTTTATAATTACAAAACTAGGGACAGAATGGACTACAAATGTTATCCGTAGCAGTAACATCCAGTTATTTTTGGATGCAGTGTACGATGCACTTAATCAAATCCTCATCAGAACAATAAGAGGTGATAAGATGCTTTATATTCTATTACTGATAAGTAATGAGAATATTAGAAATAAGCCAGTTATAGAAGTCAGCTCTGGATCAAGTCAGACAAAACTGATTTAAGTTAAACAGGAGAACAAATGAAGTAGGTCTCTAAAGGTTTCTATTTCAGAAAGGCAAACCCTGGTGTAATCCTGTCAGCTGGACTGAGTTGCTAATAGATTGACTAGGGAGCAAAGTCTTACAAATACTTCACATCAAGAATATTAAAATGGTCAAGAATCTATATTCCAAACACAGGAAAAAGAAAAATGAAACCCAGAAGAAGGTACTCCAGGCCTAACTGGGTGCACTATCACCTCAAGAAATGCGTTACGTGTGGAAAAAAAAGAAACAAAAGTAACACATGGGAAAAAACCCTTTTGTTTGCTAATCAGTCCTTATCTTAGAAGCATGGAGGTAAAGTAAGAATTGCCAAAAGAGGAGCTGTGTTAGGCTTTGCAAAGGATATTAAAATGGATTAAGATATTTTTTCAGTTACATAAATAAAATGAAAGAAAGAAAGGAATGCAGTAGAGATTAAGGATAATACAGGCATGTTCCCAGCCTCAAATTGATGTGTTGCATTATTTTAAATTAGAAGGGCAATACTGAGCATGGGGTGAAAGGGAAATAGCTAATAGGAATGATGTTAGAGAATGAAAATTAGGTGAAGTGGAAACAAAATCAAATCTTGTATAGCTCTAAGCTTTAGGAGTCTAGTTAATCTCTACTCCAACACAGAACTCTAGAATGTGAAATCACAACAGTAGCAAGGACTTTCTACCAAACTTAACCAAAACAAAATTGGTACAAAACAAATAAAGACTATTTTAAGACGAGAAATATGATGTCTGACATTGATATCGTTATCATTCCTATTCCAGTAATAGCCAAAACTTTGCAATGACAAGTTGAAAGTAACAAGGCACAGAAAATAAAATATTTAGGAGATGTAGTCTGGGATTATTCAAAGTAGATCAGGACACACTAAATAACTTTCTCTGATTTAGAAAAAACCCAAATCTTAGCATTCTGGGCTAAAAAAGCATCATTGGTATCATTTGTCAACATTAATAAGAAGGATCTGCTAAAATAGAATGAGTATGGATCACCAGGGTAAGGCAGCTGGTGTAACTTCCAACAGAAACAAGGAAAAGTAATAGCATTGTGTAAAGCACTGGGAAGAGCTCACCTGAAATACTGCATACAGTCTAGTCACCTGCATTCGAGAGATTAACTGGAACTACAGCAGGTAGAGGAGAAGGACTACTATAAAGATGAGGACAATGGAAAGCCTATTATATGAAATGAGATTAAACAAGCTTGATTTGTTTAGTCTACTATAACAAAAGCTGAGAGAGGATAGGATTGCTGTCTAACTGTATTAGTTAAAAAGGTGAGAGAGGAAAAAAAAAACACTAGTTAATTTAAAAGATAATTTTGGCACAAGACCAAATGGACTTTAGCTGGCCATGAATAAACTACGTTTGAAATTAAAAGATGGTTCTTAACCAACAGAGCACTGGTGATAAACATTTCCGATAGCTTTTTTTGTCTTTTTTTTTGGGGTGGTAGTGTTGTTGTTGTTTTGCTTTTGTGGTTTTTTTAAGTGTATGGTGGTAGCTCATTGTTTTTGACTCTATCCCACATCAGTGCCAATGGCAAATGGCTCACCAGCAACGCCGTAGAGCAATCACGTTCTGTAACAGCTATTCTCTGGGAATAGCGGGAATAAACCACACAACTGTTGTTAAGATAGAGTACAACATTACCTAACATGACGGCTGCAATAGGGAGGGGAGGTCTCAGTAGACCAGCAAGTGCCTTCCTGTTCTAAAGCCTTGCAATGGAGGAGTTGGTAGATAGGATTAAATCTACCACAATTAAACCATTAAATAACATTTTTTGTGATAGAAGGAACTGCGTGATACTAATGGTTAGGTAAACACTAGTCTAAAAACTGTGTATTTTTCCTTCTAACACTTAAGAAGCCCCAATTTGTTTTTTAACAACAGAAGTAAATCACAAAACAACCAGTTGGAGCCAACTACATTACACATAAAAAAATGTTACAGAACATCCTTCTGAAGAG
This sequence comes from Calonectris borealis, assembly GCF_964195595.1. NCBI lineage: Eukaryota > Metazoa > Chordata > Aves > Procellariiformes > Procellariidae > Calonectris > Calonectris borealis. The sequence continues at coordinate 19,373,215 of NC_134318.1, forward strand.
GAAAGCCATCCTGACAAACTATTACTTTTTCCTGTGGAAAATGAGTTATTAGCAAAATCCATAAAATTGTAAGTTGAACAAATCAACTTTTATACTTTTGAAGAAAATAATCCTGCCAAAAATAATTCCTCCTTAAAATGAAATACCATACTGCAAGATACATAAGTAGCAAACAGCCTAAAGGTTACTTTGATATCAAACATAAACTACTCTGTTTTAAAGGAAAATAGCTCTTTATGAAGAAATTTACTTTCAATAGCAAAGGGAATAACATTTGAACCAAAGAAGACTTAAATAGATAATGATTTGTGAAAGGATTTTTCTTGATGTATACTTTAAAAAGGTCTGAAAGAAGTTAACGTGACAACAAAAAATCCTCAGAGAAGAAAAAGTAATCTAATTTCTGCTTGGTCACTGACCTGCTTGCAGTCCTCACAGGCGTTCCCTGCTGCTCTTGTGCGTGGCCCTCCCCACAGGGCCACACAGTCCACGGCCGAGGTTTCAGGGAGAGCAGAGAGCCAGGCCCACACCAACTTGGGCGCAGCTCAGCACCCGCTCCTCACTATCCATCTTTCTGGTGGCAGAAAATGGCTCCTGCTTCCATCTTCCCAGGCTAAATGCTCGGCTACCTGAACCAAAGCCTTCTGGCAGCCATTCTTTCCCTTTTAAAGAGGAGCCCGGTGTGACAAGGGTTGATTTTTCCCAGGTGAGCAAGTTGAATCACACAGTTTCTCTCAATTTGCCCAATTAGCGTTACTCAGCACCCCATGCTGGGGATGGACGCTGTGGTGGCCCGGCAGATTTCCGTGAGGTGGCTGTAAAGTCTGGGAGACGCCTGTAGTGGCTGCGCCCTGGCATTTTACCTCAGGCTGGGTTTCCTCTCACGAGTAACCATGGAGGGGGACATGCAAATCCTCCCCCTCTCCAGCAGCCATGGCTGACTCCACAAATGCCTTTGGGCCCTCACCGCTGGGGAGGTGAGGCAGTGGTGCGGCTCCTCCTGAGGGGAGGTGCCAGGGAACCTTCTAGAACCCCCTGGGGGGTGGGGGGGGCACTGCCGGCAGGACATGGGGCTGCAGGCCCTGGTGGAGAAAGCCCGCCCGGCGCCACTGGGCCCCAGCTGCCAGCGGTGTCTGTCAGCCCCGTGCAGGCCGCCTCAGACGACACGTGTGGCTGCAGGAGTCGTTTCAGCTTTGCTTTTACAGCCGGTGCATGTGGGAATGGGCATTTTATGTAGTGACAAAGTTGCTGCCGACATGACAGCCCTGAGGAAAACTCCAGGTCTAAACATCCCAGCTGGCTCCAGCCAGCTGAGGAACCCTGTGTTTATTAGGATGAAGGGAGGGTGCTTTGGATTGCACCTGTGCTGAGTATCCCACCTATATAAATGAGACACAGCCAGGCCTTAGTAATTACTCTTGTCTCAGGTAATTTTTACCTTGAATATTGTGGAGCTGATGCTCTCCGAAATTAATACCGAGGTTGTGCAAGTGGAGTGACCCAAGTATGGCTTGCATCATTCCTAAATATATATTTTATTGCGTCATAGAGCAGAATAGCGAACAATTGGTAAGGCTGATGATACATATTTAAAGGACAAAAACGTATCCAAAATGGAGCAATTATTTTGTTCACCAATCCTATTTCAGAAACCTAGAATGACCTCCCCGGCCAGAAAACCAATTGGTCTTGGGCTCACACGCTTCTGAAAAATGTTACCACTGAATGATTGTGTAATGCCTGATATCTATAGTCTGCTGTGACGTTAAGCAGGGATGTGGACTCCTGCCTACAGCATGTAAACTGTAAATGTGATAATAGTACTGACCTCTTCGTTCCAGTCTGCTGGGGGAAGCACCAGGACTGGAGATGTAATTGTAGTAGGAAAAAAAGCAGATCAATCTTCATGGGCTCTTCAAGAATTGCTCTCTGCTGAGAATACAGCTGGGGCAAGTTCGTGTTAAACATGCTTGAACAGCCAGCACCACATAATTTCTTACGGACTAGAAAGTAGCCATTTGGTGGTTGCAACTTTTAGGCACAATTGAATTAAAAGATATTCTTATTTATTCAGAGAAAGATGCTAATAAGGCCACCCAGTCTGTACTTGAATTGTTAAACCCTGTATTAGAGACGAATATTAAATTGGAGGTACAAAAACTACACAAAGTAGAAAATGAACAATTTTAACTACATATTAATAGTTCCTACTGCTATTTTAAATCATGAGCAACAGGTCCCAGTTGTATACATTCATTAATCTTGTGTCTTCCTTGAAATGTATAGCTTGCTGTTTTACTTTTCTAAAAAGTAACCACAGCTAAAATCAGTAACAGAGATAAATGATAGAAATACAACAGTGGAAGTTCTGGGGCTTGGACATTAATGTTTTATTAAGGCTTTGAGGCAGCACTCATGACAGAACTAGGCAAACACAGGTGACAAACACAAATACTTAGACCATGTGAAAAAAGGAAAGCCTTTATGGTTAAAAGGTTTAACGTGGTTTTTTTTTTACTGAACTAGAACAAAGATTTTTTGTTTTGTTTTGTTTTGTTTTGTTTTTTCCCAAAAGAAAAGCAACTTTGCTTTCTTCTCCTGGACTTTTATGTAAAGTTGATGGAGCATTGTCACACTCAAAAACTCTCCCTTTTGGCTATTCAGCAAACAAGGGAAGAAAAAGGTTTTCCTTCTCTCCATACTACTTATTAGTTTGCTAATGACATTGAACACAAAATATGAAGGATATACAGTTCATAAAACCTCCAAAGGACACAAAAAATAGTAGGTTAGTAAGGGTGGAGGCTTGTAAGATCTATGCGTATTCTGCAAACAAATGTGATGTTTTCAGATCTGTCAGCTGCATTTAGTAACAGAGATACAGATTTCCTGTAAATGCAAGCAGGGATAGACTGACGATTTATCTACATATAGAGTTGTGCTGATTTGACTAAAGGCTTGACTGCACATGGAATTATTCAAGAATAAAACCAGCATTTTTACTGAATAACTTCTTGTGCAGACATGCTTGTTCTAGAATACAAAGTAGAATAAGGTAATCATGTTATGTGATAAGCTTCTATATGTAAAATATTTTTGTAGGGCTGTTACTATTAAGTTCACACCCTGCCTCAGCCTGAAATAATTTTCAAGTATAGTAATATCTTAAACTTCAATTTTTAAAAACCTCTTCATTCAAAATTCTGGGAATCCCTTCAAGGATTTTTTTTTTTCCCGTTTGAAACTAATTTGTCTTAGTTTGATTGAGAACAGATTTTAAATACATGAAATCACTGTAGATTTCCTGTACTTTCCTTACAAATTTCATGTAATCCAGAGTCGTACCTGAGCTCAAGCCTCTGAAATCTGGATTTATGTGTGGCTTGAACCCATGTCCTCTCATTCTGGGGACATATTGACTTGACAGTCTTCCACTGTGTGTTCCACAGTTCCGTAGGGCGAGGATTTCTGAACCTTCTGTTTACTTATTCCCACATTCCTTCTCTGTATAAGACACTGCATCTTCCAGCTGTCTGTGCATCCGCAGTCTCTGGTCAGATGTCTCTATGAACTCTTAGGAGGATGGAGAATGACATGCGAGTTCTGGTTGCCTTCTGGTGTGAATAGAGCAGAAAGTGTCGTTTCGGGAGGGACATCTGCAATTGTGCTCTGTATGAAAGCTTGTGCAAGAAACAGCAAAAGAGGTGATAGAATAAATGATTAGCCTTTGGCTTGAGAGAACTAAAAATTTTAGCATCAAATCCCACATAATAAAGAGACCAAAGCAGTTCTAAAAATTATCTATTTCTTTCCTCTGTTGAAAGGACTAAGAATGTCCTACCTTCTCCTTCCTCACCCCTCAATCAGCATGGAGATTGCAGTCTCACAAGCAAAGTCCTTAATAGCACAGTGTGATTTTTAGGACATAAAAGGAATGGTCCGAGGCAGAACTAGGGAATAATAGGTTGCTGAGGGAGAAACAGAAACAAGAGGAAGTCACAGGACTCAGAATATTGAGCAAATGGAAGAGTCTGGGACCCGATACCAAGGGTCTGCTCAGGCAAGAGGTAAAGAAGCCACAAAGAGCTTTAGTTGGTGAGAAGCTGTCATCTTTACTATTGTTCTAGTTAATTGCTCTCTACACTGGAGGATTTTCCAGATTGTGACTCACAGAGTCATTGTTTATGGTGTATCATACTACGAAATGCCTTAACTTCACTGAGGGGAGAAGACATGCTACTTCCTTGGCACCACTCTTCTTCCATCATAACCTCTAGCCTACCAAGTTAAAGTGGGCCCAGATGGCTTCAAAGCGAGGTAGATGTTTTTAAAGTCAGCTAATTATTTCTAGCTATACTTAAATTGATTACTAAAAAAAAGGAAAAAAATCAAAGCTGGAATTATAGGAGACATGAGTACATACTTCTTCATGCACTTTCACTGTATAACTTCGTCCTACTGCTATACTGTTAAATATAGTTTTACTAGTGCTATCTTTATAGCATAGTCTATGCTGTGTCATAGTGGATTAAATTAAAGATTAAATTAAGAAGTCACAACCATCCTGGGCCACTGGTCTTTCCCTCTTCAGAAGGGAAAAATGGAGACAACGTTGTTAGTAAAATATAGACATAATTTTAATGTTTCTGCACTGCTAATTGTTAATGCTTGAGAATTTTTTAAACAGGAAGAACTCAAGACAGCTGGAGATTCTGTGCAGGTCAAGCATGGCCTGTTCTGTAGAGTCCCCTCCTATAACTAATCTGTTAAGCAGACAGCAGCAATGGAAAATCCTTTTAGTATAGGTACTATCCAGCTATAGAATTGCAAAACCTTAGGTCTACGGATTAGCATCATTTTAGGAATGATGGAGGGAAGCCTGCATCCAAGGCTTCACTAATCTGAAAAAGTAGTAATGTGTCAGCCTTTTAGTTTGATCCCCTTGTGCAATAGTCAGGCCTGACAGTTTTTTGGTTTTAGGTGTCTTAAATCTACAATAATTACTGTTCTATCTGTGAGTTAGTAAACTGGCCTGAAACAGCTTTTGAACAAGTGAATGATCAAAGATGAAATAAAGACATATTAATTATGTAAAATTATCAACTTTTGGCCTTGCAAGCTGCTTAGTGTAGAAGGAAAGGCTTTTTTCTGTCTTTCCAAGGATAAAAAATAGTTGTTCTTTCCTTGCTTTGGTAGAACTTTCTACCTTCGATAGGTCTGAGACAAACACCCAGATTACTGGAGAGCAGATGGGAAGCCAACAGGGAAATTTTTCTTGGATGACCTAAGGCAAGAAATGCATAAAGGTTTGTAATGCAGATTGAACTAGCACCTCTCATTCAGCGAGGAACTGAAAAGTGTAAAAGAGAGAGAGAAATGAGAAAACAGGGATGAAACTGCAGCCCCTTCCTTCTCTGATGCTGAGCCAGAGAAAAAGGAGCAGTTGGAGGATTGCCCTACTGTCCCACTTACTTAAATTGCTGAACCCTGCTTTAACATACATGGGTACCTGTGGTTAGTCACTGTGCAGTGACTGATAGATGAGGAACAAGTCCATGAACTTGTGCAGTGAACAGCTATTCCTGGTTCTCGCTAATTCCTGTGCAACCACTCAGCTCTCCACTATCGCTACCAGTGAAACTGTGTTGCCTGATATTAATGTTCCTTTAACACATACCTTTTCAATTTTATTATTTACTACTGGGATTCTTGTAATGGTTTTCATTACAGTATTTGGTATTCCAATACTTTTTTATTTGTTAATAAATTGGTTTAATTGTAAAATATGTTAAGATGTAAGTGCTTGGGGAAAAAGGAAGGGCCACAAAGTTATATCAGAAAACTTTCATAATGTTCAAACTATTTTATAATGTTAGAAAAAAACAACAGTAAATAAACAGTACGCTACAACAACACACTCCATTACCTCATTATTTCTTCACCCAGGTTACCACTCATTGTGGAGATGGGGCATACAGCCCCAAAAGGATTGCCCATCCTTTTTTTCAGTGGTGGCAGATGCTTTCTTCTTGTTGGTACTGAGCCTTGAGCCTTTTCTCAGTAGTAATTTTCACTCTGCATCTAATTTTCAGCTGTACAGATGCAGCACATCAAAATAACATAAAAATCACTGGGCACGTCAGCATTCTAGCAGAATCATTGGCAGCACCATTTTTCCTTCAAAGACACCTTCTTTTACTGTTCTGCAACTGTGTACTTAAGCTTTCTGCTGTATGCTCTCAGTAGACTTGATTCTGTAAAACAATGGCAAGACACACTTATTCAAAAAGTTTCATCTTGTCCAGATAAATAAAAAAGTTAGCCTAAGGACACTGTGCCTTCATGTTGAATGGTAGTGAGTGCCTTTATAGTCAAAAAAGACCTGCATAATAATGAAATAATACCTTTTAGGTATCACATATACAAGTGCTATTGATGGAGATAATGGACTTAACAAAGCTGGCACAGTCTCAAAGTTACTATTTCAGACACGTTAAAAACATTCTCAGTTTTATGAGATGCTTCACAAACTTCACTGCCACATCAGTAATGTTTGCTTTTTAACACTGAAGTGGTTAGTTAAACACAGAAGTCAAGACAACCAAATTCTGCATAGCAAAAAAGCGATTTTATATATATATATATATATATATAAAAACATATATAAAACTTTTAAAGAAAAAATTTAGTTCTGAATATGTGTTCCATGAATTGAAAACTGGAACAACATTTTTCCATTAAAAATTGTCTTCAAATAAGATTGAGATTTGTATTTTTCTGTTTTGGTCAGCAAAACCTAGGTCAATTCAAAACAAAACATAATAAAATCCCTTAAATCTGAAAGATTTCCATACTAACAATAACCCCTAATAATAGTTGCATTCTTTTAGGAGAAGTAACTGGCACATTGATTGGCACCCTTTCAGCAGTATAGTAGCTGCTTGGCACTTAGGTTTGTGGTAGAGTTGCAGTACTTCTATGTGTTCAAGAGACAAAAATGACTATTCCACACTATTCCAGGTTGCAGCTAGACTTTGTCTGTAGTGAAATATGCCTGTTAAGGCCAAGTCCCAACTCAGCCATGTGATTTTTAACTCATTTCAAAGCTGCTTAGGTTAAACTTCTCTTTTCTTGGAATAATTTTTTTAAAGAAAGATTAAAAGAAAATGGAATGTCTATGTTAAAACTCTGTGGTTATTCTAGAAAAAGAATTGTGAGACAGAAATCCTCTGCTCATGAAACAAGTACACTGCTAACAGGAGCTTCCTTCACTGGATGGGCTTAGTGAGATTCCCAAACAGAAAGATCACCAACATCACTGGAAGTCACCCCTTGACTACAGCAGAGTAAGGATTGGTCTATGGATCCTATCTGTGATATTGTTTTGTAAGATAAAACTTTTTGCACTACTGTCAGGAAGCAGCAAGGGCAGCTGATCCGATGGGGAGTGTGGAGCCAAGGGCAATGCCATGGTCACCAGCGCAGGGTCGTGGCTGTCCCAGTGAGGAAGCAGGGCAGGACCTTAGCAGCTGATGTTCAACCAAGAGTTCAGACCATTAGACAAGTTTGTGGTGATGAGGCAGGTCCAAGGTCAAGCTGGAAGTCTATCTGCAGTTCAGGATCAGACCCAGTGAGTGTAACTGAGGTCATGATCTCTGAGCAGGTCAATGGTGACAAGGTGAGGCCAAGGCCATCAGCCCATGGGTCGTGCTCAGGATCAGTGGGGCCCATGGCCACGCTGGAGACTGGCGATCCTGGTCTAGCTTAGGCAAGGACTGAGGGAGCTCCAGGACCTGTGGGCAGGGGTAAAGCTGGTGAGGGCCATTAAGGCCTATTAGAGTTCTGAGGGCCCTGACAGCTACAAAGTAGAGTACTCTCACCAACTCATGTCCTGTGGGCCATTCAAAACTCAATTAGGTGTTAAGAACTTTTACCCTCTGATGTTTGAAGACTTCCTAGAGATGAAACAGTCATTCCAGAGTTGTCATGTTCCCTGGAAACAGTGTTAGAGTACAGTTTTATCGCTCCTGTATATTCTTTAAATCTGACATACTACTTCACCTCAAAGCTGAGTCATTTTACCAGTGAAAGAGGGGTGGAAAATGCAAATTGCTATTCTGTGGAAGTGGATGTGTAATTCTGAGTATGTCCAGAACTCTAAATTTAAGAAAATAATCTCAGGGATATCTCTTCAGTAAAGTTTCACTGCAGCAAAAAAATGTCAAGTCTTAACTTTCACTCTGAAACTTTTTATTCCTTTCATATAAAACAAGCTGACATGCATGGACAATTATCTGAAGATAATGATTAGTCTTACTGCAGAAGTGTGTGAATTTTATGCTATTCAGAGTGTCTCGGTTTGGACCCATTCTAAAGGTTATTCACTAAAGGAAAATGAGAGTATATAACAGGCTTCTGCTTATAGTGAATTTTTAATGCAGTTAATATTGGCTTATTTTGTGTAAATAAACAAGAACTGAGAAATCTAAGGCTAGGTAGAGGTCAGATTTTGTCATTTAGGGTCTGTTCCTAAAAGGCTGCTTCTCTCAAATAGTACCTCATACAGAATGCACAAAAATGAAAGTTTTAGTCAATTAAGTTTGTTTAAATGACATTATGGGGGATAAGCCCAAATTGTTTCAGAAAGTGTTATCCTAGTGTTCAGAGACCTTGTACTTAGGCAGCCAGCCAGAATCTATCACCATGGATTCACAACAATCAAGGCCTTGACAAGTTTTATGTCTAAAGAAAACCAGTTAGTCAATTAATGGTTAAAGACATTAAAACATCTTTTTGTTAGTATGACACTGATTCAAAAGATAAAAGACTAAGCAAATCTTTTCAATAGTTTTCTGGTCTTTTCTCCAAATCTTCTGAAGAGGAGGAATGACAAAAAAAAATCCAACCACAAATCCTGCTAGAACACATAATAGTTACCTAGTAGCCAATCGTTTATAGAGTAACTCTTCCATTAGCAATTGGTACATTTCCTCTAAAACAGAAAGAAACTTTCAATAGCTTTTACGGTTTCAGACTTGAGTCTTTTCTTTAATTGGATGTCGCCATTTAATTTTGAATGAAATAGTTTTTCTTTTATTGCATTCTGATACATGCCAGCTTTGACAGAGAAAGCAAGCAACATAATGCTCATATGTCACATTAAGAGCCACACTCTGTTGTGGCTTTGCACTTCAGAGACCCTAAATTCTACAAAATTTGTTCATTAAAAGGCTTGACTACAGCAGTTTCTGTGTTAGAGGTAATGCAATAATTGAAGGAGGCACAATTGCTTTTTGCAAAACCTATTTTTGAACTCTATGAAGGGAGAAAATAAATTGTCTGCCCCAATTTCTCTTCATATTCTTTAGCTAGCTCAATCAAACATAGCTGCACTTAATGCAGGAGCTCCTCGATGAAATTCTGTGGCCCTGGTAATACAGAAAATCAGACTGCATCATCATAGAGGTTTTTCTCATCCTAAAATCTAACAAGATACCTTATCGGAATCTTTCTTCAGAAGACACATGGTTCTGATTCCTAAAGCTGCTCAGAACTCACTGCTCTAAGTGCCATCAAGCAGCCTCTAAATATTATAATGAGGGTAACAATAGACATAATGTAAGTACATACACACACACACTGCCTTGTAGATTTTCTTTGCTTACAACCTTGACCCTCCTCAGCAGCCATTTGGATGTCTTCTAGAACCACCAAGGATTTAGGATGTGCTGATTCCTTAAGAACCTCTTAAAGAAAATTTGGTCCTGGTACATGCCTGCCCAACTCTGCTGACATCAGCAAGTTTGTGAAAGAACGTAAATTGTTTGCTGGAGGCAAATTCAGTGCTTTCTCTTTGTGGCCTAAATTTGGGAAAATATCCCTATTAGTGTTCAAACAGAAAACTGTGCTAATACATTGCTGGACACAGCTTTCTATCTGGAATTCTGCAATCCAATTTTTATAAGTTCTCATGAGCAGTGCTGTCTTCCAAAATACCACAGTTTTCTTGGTACCCGAGAGCTCCAGCTAGGTAGATGCCCTGGAATATACAATTTAGATCTTCAAATGCAGTGGGTGTAATATCTGCAGACCTTGCCTTGGGTTTAAGAATATTCTATGTAGAAGTATAAGATCCAAAGCCAGACAAAAAGTGTATTCTCCTGCCTGAGTTTCAACACCAGTCCGGAAAATTCTTTGGCCTAAAGCTGCCCAGGATCCTTCTACTGTAGACCACATTTTTTTTAAAATTATTATTTTCAGATTAGCTTCCTTCCTTTATCAGTGAACAGATCTGCAACTTAACCAATTGTCCTGTTGAAAAATATTGCATAGGTTTTCCCCTCTTCCACTCAGGGATTCAACTTCTGTCCTTTAATTGCATCCATCCAAATAATTTCAAACCCCTCTTACTTCTTTCTGTCCTATTTCAATAATTGTGATACTCGAAGGCTCCTGCAGAGAAGACTGATGAAGCATCTTCCAGCAACTATCAACTTTCTGAATGTATAAATTGTTTATTCAGGGTTCAGTCATGGAGATCAAATAGTCTCTTCAGTCCTACCATGGTAGCAGCTTTATCAGTAAGGTAGACACATATGCATTACACAGTGCCACCACTTTCAGAAAAACAACCTCAAAGCATCAGCCAGAATTCATTAGTTGTATTTAAATAGATTCCCCAACATCACGGAGTCTAAGGAATGGTAGAGGGCAGATTGGGGACAGCTTGCAAGGGAACTAAGAAATTATATGTCCTTAGTACTTTTGTCCTTGTTAATACGAATAGTGGTTACTAAAGTCTGTGGAGATGACTTCAGCTATTCAGATTAAAGGTCTCTCTACAAAACTACCATTACTCCATCAACCTGGCTGATAGCCTTTCCACCTCATAGTGCTAGAAATGGGTTTTCTTCTATGCATAAAATTAAATTAAATTAACCATCACTGGCAGGTGGGTGGTGAAATTATATATTTTTAGTGAAGCCAGCAGTTGGGATTTTCAAAGGCATTCTTCTTTTAGTTTCAACAGGAATGTCAGTGAAAGAATGTGCACCCTGAAAAATTCTGCCTTTGCATTTTCTTTTTGGCCAGAAACCAAATTGCTGTCAAAAGGTGCAGCTCATCAAGAGAGGAAGCCTTTGTTTTGTTTAATTTCAAAGTTATAAAACATAAAACTGTGAAACTGTGGTAATAACATTTCAGCCAATTTAAGCAGGGATGCAATATATTACCAAATGTTTCCTGAAGCAATGGAGATTCGAAGTGTGGTTTCCTCTTTTTGCCTTTTCTTTTTGCCCCAGCAGTTAAATTTTTTTGGTGAAAAATAAACTTATTCATCCATTTATTTTCAAGGATGTGTTTTCATTAACTCAGGTCTAGAGCTATTTGGAAAACAGGAGAAAATATTTATCACTATTTTCATTTGATTAGTTGAAATGTTGCTGGAAATATCAACATTTCAACATGTGAAACATTTTCATTAACTTTACCCATGTCAACAGGGACTGGCTCTGCAAAAAGTCAAAGGTGGTAGATCTATGCCCAGCAGCCACAATATATTGGAAAACTAAATCAGCTCGGTAAATCTGTCCCCAAACCACCAGACAGAATTTAGTTGCAAGCATTAGAGTTGTCCCCTCTTTCTAAATCCACAGCATGAGCTCTCCTGAAAGAATCCACTTTGCAGAATGTTTCATGCATCAGCCATTAAAAACAAACAAATGAGAAAAAACACAGGCTTTTCAAAATGTCTCAGGTTGGATGACAAGAATAGTCAAGTCATGAATCATTTGTAAAAAAATCTTGACCGTGGTCATTGCTGCAACACATTTGGAAATCCTTGGATACTCTAGGCCTGACCTAGAATATCATTCAAGTACATGTATATGACTATACACAAGTATAGTTCCTCTTGGGGTTCCCGCTTCTTCATCTGTCAACTGAAATGTTTTGAGGTGGAGAGTGGAGTTTTGCTAGGTAAAAGCTAAGGGAAAAAAAAAGTTCACAAATCCACTATAAAGTTCACATTTGACCATATTATAACCCAGCAGAATTCACATGTAAAGTAACTTGAGTTGTTTCCATGAAATCCACTGGGAACCAACTTGGGGGGGGTTTAAAAAAAGGAAGGAGAAAGAACTGAAAGAAATTCCATTCTATTACAATAAAACATCAACTTAAGCTAATTATTTAAGCATGCTCTTCAAATTTATAAAAACTTCCATTAAAATTAAACACATGAACCAAGACTTAATCAACTGTAGTTATCAAATTCAGCCAGTGGTACGCCACAAGTTCTGAAAGACCCCATTTGACTGATAAATGTAACATTTTTTTCATTTGTACAATAAAAGTAGCAATATCATTTTATGTGAAATGTGAAAAAATTATTGCAATAAAAAGTCACCCTCTCTCCCAAGCTGAGAGCTTGGCCCTGGTCCTCCTCTCACTGGGACTACAAGCATGGTTTCACAGATACCTCTGATTTACATGGTGTGAGAGCTCAGTGTGCCCTTTTGTATACCAAATTTTAGCACACAGCAATCTCTGATGGCTGATTACCACCCGCTCTCTCTCCTTTTTCCTTTATAACTGGGTTTATAATGAAAACGTTGACACAGCCTTAACTATGGCAACATTAGCATGTGCCATTATAATTAACAGATTCTTTTTTTTTCTTTGTGATTTACATGCATATAGTCTTCCCAGTGCAGTAGTTACAGATGGTATAGCTTGTAACATATACTAGCCCTAAACAACAAATACATTCTTTTTAGAGTATGTCTCTGATAAATTTTATTTAAATGTAAAAGGTAATAGGCAGAAAATGTAGTTTGCTTACAAGTTTCCTTTATGGTTGTTTGACTGTCACTTTTCTGCAGATTTATGATAATCATTCTTGCAACAAAAACGTTTACTTCACTGTCTAAATAATAAGGTAATTTGTTACAGCTAATTACTCAAGTGCTTCCTTAATCTCAATTAAAAGATTCAGGCTGATTTTCTACATTTCTGCAGCAGTATGTTCCAGAATATCTTGTTAATGTATTCCCAATCACATATTTGTTAAGGAATGCATGGTCCGTGCAAAACTGAAATGCTAAAATACATAGCTGCAATCTTAAACAATGATTTATTGTGACATGGGATGTGGGACATTTCCACAGCTTTTGTGATTGCAGTAATGAAGCTGTAAACCAAATAGCATGAAATGAAGCAAGGCCTTACAATTTAATCAGCTCGTAAACAGATCTACTGCATCAAGCAAATGACATTATTATCCATCCGAAGTAAATCATGCTAATCTCAGGAGATAAAATCAACATCATTAATGGTCACATGTCATATTCATCAACACTAAACCATCCCTTTTGACAGATTAATCCTAACTACAGCTCCCACGATGTATGGTAATAGGGCTTGTAGCATACATTTCATTCAGCAGTAAGCCTAACCAGCACTCTTAGTCTGCTATTACAAATAATTTTTTTATTGATTTACATATTTTAAAATGCATTTAAGGTGAGGTACCATTAAAAATCCTGTCACTATCACATATTTCTTCCTCACATTCTCAGCCTGTATTAATAGAAACTAGAAACTAAATGCTGCATGCCATATAAATACTTTCTTTAACACGCCGTTAATGGTAATTAAAGATTTCTGCCTGTGTTTTTTATTCAGCAATGAAAATATGTGCCCTTTTTTATAGGGCTTAAAGAACTATTGATAGTATTATTCTAATATCTCATTTGTAGTGTAGTAGTGCATAGTGCCCCTGGTCATGGATCAGGGCTCCATTGAGCCAAGTAGGATCCTGAAGACTTTATTATCCATTATCACGTAATTAATACAACATGAAAAACAAAGTTGCATTTATGATATTCACTCTTCATTGCAGTTTATTGTGTCCTGCAGACTGGTTGTGTATTTCTGCTCAGACTCCAGCTCCTGCGTATTGCCTATTTGTTCCAAACACAAAATATATTTATTTATCATGGAACTGACCCTGTATGAATGCTTTTGAAAAGTGTCCACTATTCAAAGTGTCACTTTCCTTGAACAGGCACTGAATTATATTGACAGGCACATTATCAAGGGCTGCTGACTGACAGAATGAATGACTGCGGCTACATGCCGCATTGCCAGTCATTGACTGAGTGGGTGCAAAAATTATCTACAACCTTTGTAGATCTAAAGGACTCTGAACTAAGGCTAGAAAAGAAGATATATGCAAGTGATTTACTAGCGCAGCATTTATCAAATTAGTACAAACATCTCAACTATTACCCAAACTACTTCACTAATGTAGTAATTCATTAATGGTTTATTCTCTCTCCTGAAACTATTTTTTTAACGTTCCTTTTATGCAATTATTAATGTCACGTTATTTAATATGTGTTTATGTTTCATCAGGGAAATGTTTGGGGTAATAATTTTAAAAGCAACCACTTCCTCCTGCATTTGTTTTTAAGCCAGTGTGGGTTAAGATGCATCTTAGTAAGATTGTAAGGGCAAGGCAAAAACAATGTTAGAGTCTGCCTGTGGCTGACGCATAGCAATCAGTAAGTTTGGTTAAGAGAGAAGGCAGAATACTTCTTGGACTGTGCTGGGACTTTAGAAAAACACTAAACTAACCACAAAAGCCTTTCATTTATTTGTCAAAATAATTTATTAGCTGGACTTATTTTGATTGACATAATGGCAGCTTGAAGAAGTATACCACAAAGATCTACTTTTTGTAAAAATCACATCTATTGACTAGAATAAAAAATGCTAATAAAATGTTTCAATAAGTGCATTAATTTCAAAACCTCAAAGTACTAATGTCAAATTTACTGGAATCCACTGACCTTTAAAGAGCTTTTAAAGATTTTATGACTTAGATTGTCACACTACTTACCAAGAATCCTTAAGAATCTGTTTTTTCTATCTATGGTGTGTTTTTAATGTTGGGGTAGTGAAGACTTTCCCTTTTCTGTCACTGTCCTTTTTACTCTCAGTACTCCCATACTTGAAGCTCTACATAACAAGTTACTTAATCTTTGACAAGCTGCAGACATCTGTGGAGCTCATCAGTAATGGTGGTTAGAGGACTAAAAGAATCACTGATGAGGAAGAAAAACACCCCACCTTTCTCATAGGATTTTGTGCTACTGCATAATGTCTTAGTGAGATCATGGTGTCATTGAGCTAGTCCTCCTCCAAACCTGTGTCCTAGTACCTCCTAGACATGTCTACTCTTACAAAGGTTACTAGTAAAACTAAGATGAAAGTAATCTGTCCTTGAAGGGGTATGGTTTAGGTAGGCAGAAGAAACAAACCTGTTTCTCAAGCAATACTAACAAAACTGGCAACAGGACTTCTTGGTGGTATAAGTGCATATACAGTAGAAGTTTTGCCAGCACAGCTGTGGTGGAATGAAGTAAAGGGAGAAAATAGTCTCCGATATAGCTGTGCTACCAGACTTTTTCCACGTAGACCAAGTCCTAGCAAGAAACTGCACTTGTGCAAAAATAATTATGATCTAAAAAAGACAAAGGATGGATTGTCTCACTTTTATCTGCAAGAAATGAAGGAACAAAAACACACAGTGGGCAAAAGACAGCAGGATTGCCTCTAATAGTTCACTTTTATGCCTGTTAGGGGTATGGATTAGGACAAAGACCACCATGAAAAGGATAAGGACAGTCCCATGGGACTAATTGATAATTAAGAGTAAAATGATGTACTATTTTTATTCCTATTATTTGGTCCTCCCAGAGAACAAGTTTTAATAAATATATGATAAAAAACCTCTTTGAGAATTTTGTATAAGGCATATAGCAGTAAGACTCACATAAGAGCCACTGCTGTAGTACTAAAATACCACAACATCTTAACTGTTTTTAGCAGAAGATTTATTAAAAATACCATTAACTAATAATAACATTACAGAGAACTTGTTAATCCATGTTTCACTTTTGAAATACAGCTGTAATAGGAAGCTGTGCTTGTTTTTAATAAGTCCTGATAATATTCTATCAGCTTAAAGAGCTACATATTGAACTCACACAGATAACTGGTTCAGTCTCAAAATGATAAAACATGTCAAGATATAAAGATAATTTCATTCCTTAAAACTGGAAAGAAGACATGATTTTAAATACCATGCTTTTGTTGCATGCACAAGGTTCCTGTAATCAATCATCCAAAATAAACTATACTATTTAGGAGCTATTTGAAAGGACAGAAGCTCAAAACCTGCTTTAAAAACCCATAAAAAAAGGTTAAGAATAGAAAGCATCTTAATTTTTATGCATATATGTTGTTTGCTGGTTTATGTTTACTGCAACTTAATAAATCAATCTACTAAGCAACATACTGCAAAACAAAGTTTTAATGCTAGTAACAGTGACATAAGCATGGACTTCAACATACAATCTTTCAGCTTTAATTTTCTCATAGTGAAAAAGAGGGAAATCCAGACTGAAGAGACGAGAAAATACACCCTTTGTTAAACCTGTATTATAGAGACATATAAAACTACACAAAAGTTTGTTATTGCACCCTTGGCTTGAAAGTTTCCTTTCAAAGTTTTCTTTCTCCTACAAAGTAGGCAGAGATACACCATGCAAGCACAGGGATCCTTGCAGTTAATTTAAGGCACACTGAAGATAACACAAACTAGAACACAACTCACATTTTTTGTAGTTTTAGCCAACCTTTGCCATAAGGTGAATTAGTTAATTTTGAATTTTTATTTTAGAAAAATCACTTAGAAAAGGCCTACCTATGCTCCTTTGTTCGCTTCCTTTTTTTCATTCCTTCTGCATGCCATTTCTTATGCCAGAGGAAAAAAAAATCAGTTTATTATTGCATCTTCATACATACAGAAGATGATCAAAGCACACACATGACGACCCATTTCTGAACTGTTGACAGTGGAATTGGAAAACACTGGAAACAGTTTCTTTATGCTCTTTGGATTATAAAAGGATCTTGAACACACAAACTTGAAAAGACTGATTGGCTTCAATGGATTAGCCATAGCTATCTTAAAAACATTTCCAAGCTTATATGGACAATTCCCTAGCTCTTCATTTTAATGTGAAGCTCTACTCTGAAAAGCAATCATTAAAGCAACACCTCTGTCCTCAAATAAGTTTTATTTATGTATGTAATGCGTGCTCCTTTTAGTAGCTCAGATAACTTTTGGTTCTGTGTAATACTCAGAGGGAGCTTGAGTATTCAGGGTCTGAGGTCAAGACTGCATTCTTAACTGAATCCCAGTGGGAAGATCAGATAGCATCTGGCCTTTATGAATCAACACAGGATGGCTGCTGGGAAGGAAAGGGTAGTCCTTTGTTCCCATTTACTTTTGCATGGGAACAATCATAATATACCTAGTGACCAGAGTCACTTCGTCCTGGCTTCACCTGCAGCAGGTAATGCAGTGGCATGGGCTTGTCAGTCTTTCAGTCAGTCTAGCAAGCTAGGCAAACACAAAAGTGATGATTCATTAAGTGACATCTGAGCTCTTGGGAGTCCTTGGGAAACAGTGCCTGAGCCACCAGAGTTAATTCTTCATGAAAGTTCCTGAGGTAGCACAACTCTTCTGCATTCCTTCCCATCCCCTGCCAAGGAGGCATTGCATCTCTATGGGATCGTCCAGCCTATGACCCAACCAGAAACAGTCCAGTCTGACTTGCAGATGCTAGTGCATTTAACTTCGGTTGGGATATAAAGTCCTTCTCTTGTAAATTGAAAACATTTTGACTAAAAGCTGTCAAATTGCAGCAAGTAGTGAAGTCCACAAGGCTTTATTCAGTGTCATTTGGTAGAGGGAAAGAAAAAAGCCTTCAAGGAGAGTGTATGAGTCATGGGATTGGGTTTCCAGAGGGCTCTTTGGGATTCTTTTAGACCAAGAGTTTTCTAACACTGTCAGAGCAGGGGCTGTGTGAAACTCAGCAATTTTGACTGTCATGCTATTTTTCAGTTCCAGCTTTCATCACTTTGTGCCTTTTGGGTCTAACTTTGCCTCCACTTAAGTGGTTGTCAATGTAGAATAAATCACATGAAGAATACTTAGGGCCATGCTCTTTGCCCAGCCCACATAATAGAGAAAGGAGCTAAATCCTCAGAAATAAAGGGGTATACTCTCCTCCTCAGTATGGCTATTGAAATCCTGGAGAACTAACTGATAAGCTGAAGATGAGAAATAGTTGTTTTCTCTAGCATGTACTCCATTCAAATCTGTGAGGACTCGCAGCCCTCTGCTGCTTTTTAGAATAGCAGGAAAAAATCTGCTCTGTCTTTTCAGCACGTGTAGAAGAGAGTAAAAATGAATGTATTGCACAATGCATGAGTAGCTTCAGTACAAATTAATATATTGTGATGGGGGACAGAGGGGTGTCCAGAGTTGGACCTGGAACAGTCAAGCCAGTGATTCATGGCTTTCAGTAGTGAGGCCAATGATTCTTGAATTCCAGCCTCTGCAACTGTGCCTTGCCATTCATTCTTTTTCAGATGCAAAATATTGCAGACATTCTCTCTCTAAGGGACACACGCTAAAGGACATTGGGACTAGCCAACAAACTGGAAATTTAAGCACTGATTCTTTACATTTTAGGGCAGGAGATAAACTGGGCTCTTGATATACATTTTTAAAGAAAAAAAAAAAGTGGCCTGATTCTGACTTAGACTCTTGCATAGGAAGCTCATGTAAGACTGAAGACTCTACAGAGGAGCCAGCTTCACAGTAGGAAAAGCTTATTTTGTTATTATTAGCAGCCTGAGGTGTGCTGATTATTTTACTCCTGGTATTTTGCCATCTCTTTTAACATGCGTTGCCACAAAATGACTCATGAGAAGGGGTTTTTGAATGGAGCTCAGTCATTTTGGCACAGATTCCAACTCTGATCATAGGGAAACCATTTACTTTTCCAATTACGTGGTCAAGGCACAACCCCAAGTACTGCAGAGTCTTCTCTTCCCATGTTAACCTAGCAGGAATAGCCAACTAATAAACAGAAGAAAGTAAGTGTTCGGTGAACTTTATAGTCAGAAACTGTACACAAAAGTCTTCAGGCAGTCAATTTCCCTTCATTATTTGCGTGCAGGTCTTGAGGACTCTTTATAGAATCACTTTTCAGAAATGTATTTCAACAGCAATACTACAGATATAAAAATTATAATTCCTCTCTTCAACAGTTAACGTTAGAAGTGACATGTAACTGACCTGTCAGCTCCGATCCTTCATGTGGTGAGGGTTTAAATCGAGTCTCTAGTGGAAAACAATCTGATGTAAAGTTGAGCTAGACTTTAGCTAGACAAATCTCATTAAAGCACAAACCTTAAACAAACGCAAAGCTTTATTGTCACCTACACACTTATTCTGCCTATCTAATCCACACAATGGTCTGTTGACCATGAACTCTTCTCCCCTGTGGGAACTGAGAGTGATCTCCTTCACACTTCTTAACTTCAAAACATTGCTTTCCTCCCCTCTTTCCCCTTAATTCCTCTCTCCCTCTGATCATGAAAATTCTCTCAGTAACTCTTACTCAACAATGGAAAGCATTCCAGCGTTGCAGCGTATCACAGATCCTCACATCCGTTACTGTTTACAGGACTGTATCCCACAGTTAGGCAGTACTGGGCTGATCCCCGAGTCATTGAAGTCAGAAGAGATTTTGCCACAGACGATAATGAGCATAGGATGAGGCCCATGCAGCAAATTTTGTATTACATCCAGGTGTATTTTTATGTAAAAGGTATTTTTCACTTAATGTAAATGACAGGGCTTCAGTATCCAACGGGTATATTCTTTCTAACTCTGCTCTGTGCAAAAAGCTTTTTCATTTACTGTACTTTTGGTTCAAGTGCACAAAATGAAGTGGGGTAGTTAAAAACAGGCAAGTAATGTACCTGATGATTTACCATATTTTATTTACATTATTATATAGCTATTAGATGTAATATTGTCTGCTCCTGTCACTCTCTGCAATGTGTTTGATGATTCAGGGAATAAATAAAACCCGGGGTTAGCAAATAAATGAGAGCAGAATTGGCAGCACACCAAGTCTGCTTTATTTGACTGAGAGAGAGATGTGTTACATGGCCTGTTTGTTTAAATTATGCCAAGAGCTGAGATACACCAGGTGTTGTAGACCATGGAGTGGAGCCCTTAAAATGTTTGCAAAAAACAGATTTCTGTTTACTGGTTTGCCAGAATAGAAAACCAGAAGGTTTACACTGAGAAGTTGAAAGAATGGGACTCTGTGCTACCATTTTCCTATCATTTTTGTTAATTAAAGTTACAGAAATGTCACATATGTACAAACAGTGACTATCCAGTCCCTGCGTGTCTGTCTCTATGATGGAATCTGTAGTATATGTAATTATGTAAAATTATTTCAGTGATTATCCTAGTGATTCTGAAATACCATAAGACAGTTCTCTAATACAGATCAAACCATGCTATCTTTAGTCAACTAAACTTCCCTTAAGTTCAGTAAATGGGAGCTGGGTCTGAGAGATTTAATCTATCGAGGCTTTTCCCCCACTACCTCTTCCATCAGAGGTGGCTAGAGAGAGTGGGTTAAAACCAAGGAGAACCTGAGCTGTTCTTTCAGAATGGGTATGGAAGTACACAGCTCCAGTGCCACAAAGAGACCTTAGTAAAGAGGATCTAGCACAAATGATACTTAAAATTGTTAACTTTTGCTTATGATCATACTGAGGATGTGTTCAGGCATTCACTGCAGAGGTGGCTGGGCCACCAGCTTTGCGCTGGCCACCAGCTGTTTGTGCTGCTCTCCACAGCTTCCTGCAGGGCCAGCAGAATGGGGCAGATGAGTGATCCTCACCCGCTTCATTGCAAAGTCAGCCAAGGCAGTTTAACGTACCATGGAAGACTGTTTGAAGCAATCCACTTTAACTTTTTACTGCTGTGGGGGCAATAACCTTTGGCAGGGGAAGAGGTAAAACCAGCAGGAGTTTTGTCTGAAGCTAGTAAAGCAGTTTCTGCAGTGAACGTCAGACCACAGCCTGAATCAGGTTCAAAACTTGCAGAGAAAGAGAAGTGGGGGCAGGGAGAGAGAAAGGAACTGAGGGGTAGAGACAAGGAGGACGGGGGGAGAGAGAAACAACGAGAGAGAGAAGCAGAGAGAGACTACTTGTTCCCTCTTTAACTCTATGATCTGTTACCAGCCCTCTGAGCAAAACATATCTGTCTACCAACAAAATAAAGGCTAATGCATGTGAGGCTTCTTTAAGTTTCACCCAGTCATTTATTTGTTTTAGTGATTTTCTTCCCTGCCTTGAATAGAAAAAGATTACTTTTTAAAAACCAGCTGCAGCAGCAGTGACATGAGTTATCTTCCAACGAAAGTACATTGTCTAGGATTCAGTTATCTCTGAGACTGCCTTTTTCCTCGTATCTTCTAGTGGTTATAACTTACAACTGCCTGGAGTGCTTTTATTGTCTGGTTCAAACATCTTGATGGACAAAACATTCCTACTGACTCTCTCTGGAACTCTCTCTCTCTTGAAGTCTGCCAAAGCCTGAGCTTCAGCATGCACAAAACACACTGCAAGCAAAGTCTGCTTAATCTCACTTTGCATTTAGCAAGAGGATATTGGGATAGTCCCAGAAAAATGCTGAGAGATTTCTGTTGAGCTAATGAAGAAGATAATAATGCCATGCTTACGTGGAAGCACGTACTTGTGTACACTGCTTAGTGTGGTTGAGTTGGGATAAGTAAAGAAAGGAGATCCCTCGGATAAATTCCTAATTCCAGCAAAGTCAGAGGTAAAACTGCAACTGACAGTAGTAGGATCAGCATTTGCCTCTGTTTTTCTGGCTCTGTAGTTTACTATTAGCATATCTGTATATGATCAGTTCTCTGTCTAAGAGACATGGAGATTACTGTTGTGCAAAGAAATACATACATTTTTTAACATAACTTTCCTCAAAAGTTTCTTGACAAGAAAGTTAAGAATCCACTCATTCTCCATTAATATGAGCACAAGTATTAGAACACAGGATGAATTATATGTACAAAATAAACCACTGCATATCTCATTGCTGAAGTTTTTTAAAACCATTTTTAATGGTCTTGCAAGCAAAATAGACTCAATAGGTCTGACCTGCCAATGTGTTACTCCATTTGTATGGCAGTGCAACTCCATTGATTTTTGTGCTATTATGGCAGTGTAAAAATGAAATAACACAGTGTTGAATCAAACCTATTCAAAGACTGACTGATGATCCTGTTCAGAAATCAGATGAATTAAGAAAAGCAAAATATGCTGAGAGGAGGTGATGTTCCAGCTGTGCTGTAGTGGGAGGAAGGATCATACACTATAACAAATAAGCTGGTTTCAATGATAAAACACATGTTTCACAGTGCAGAAATGATGTGAAATGTCAGGACTATATAGGATTTGTTTAAAAGCCTCATCGTTGTCTAAAAATAGCCTCTAGCTTGTGTTTTTCCTCTTTGAGAACGATACTGATCCTCAATTCTGCATCTCTATTTCTTCACAGAATAAAGTTTGCTAAGTATGGGTTGCACAGGCAGTAAGATTTGTTGCTTTGGGACTTGGGACAAAATCTAATTTTAGTAGGCTCTATGCTTCTGCTTATAGTGGTGAGGCAGAATATCAAATGAGCTGTTTAGCTGTGTTAGAGCCACACGTTTGCACTGGTTACAAGGCTCATTTTCATAATTCTTTAAATGACTTGCCTTCACCCTAACATGAAATCAAGCCTTATTCCATTAAGCCCTCAGTTCACCCAAGTTACTAAAAAATGGGCCCTCTATATATTCTGAAGTTTAGTTCACATTAGCCAGCTGCTTGGTTAGGGTAATTTAATCCAAAACAAGACTAGTGCTTTTCTCTAAATAGGTGCTGTAGGCCACAATATGTTGTGGGCTTAAACTGCGTTATATCACTTTAAGATATAAGTCTCAAACACGAGAAAAACGTGTGTGATAAAATAAGACCAACATTGTTTTTGACCTAGTTTGAACAAAGGTGCAGAAAATCAATGAGCCCCGGAGCAGCCTAAATGCTTTGTTAGCCTTTTACTACAACATTATATATTACATGCAAATAATGGCACAAATTTAATGCTACTATTCATGTCAAGTGATTTCTTTGAATCTATATTTTATATTTTACAGATCTTGAACAGTAACATTTTTCTTTTTAGTGCAAAGTTGCTCAAGGTTCACTGGAGACTCTTTTAAATTGCTGCTTTCAGAGAAATAACAATGTAAAATGACATTATGATGTATAGCACCCTTCTGAAGACTTGAACCAGTGCAGCAGCAAGCCACTAAAACCTCTGGGAATGAAGCAATCTCCAGAGCACTATTGTCCAATTGTCCTAACTGGATCATTTTTAATTAGTTGCAATTAATTTCAACTGACAGCACACTGAAATATCAAATCAGAAAGCACAGAGAAACACACTGGAATTTGGAAATTATCATTGTTAGGTAGCTTCTCTATTACAGAAGAGAACTGGATCTGAATATTACCTGCCTTAATCTATATAATTTTTTTATTAATTTGTT
The DNA here is from genome assembly GCF_964195595.1 of Calonectris borealis. Classification (NCBI taxonomy): domain Eukaryota; kingdom Metazoa; phylum Chordata; class Aves; order Procellariiformes; family Procellariidae; genus Calonectris; species Calonectris borealis. The sequence goes on from NC_134318.1 coordinate 19,396,782, forward strand.
TCTATAATAAAGATTAGACATGCAATGATCTTGCTGAGGTAGTGGCAGAGCTTTAGCACTTAGCCAGCTGACATGCATCAGGCTAACAAATAGTCCATATCCTTTTTCTATTGGAGAGATTAGTATCTATCAATTCTAACAGCTGTCTCTGTTATGGCTAAAATGGTTTAGGATTATGGAGACAACAGGCTACGTTTTTGTCCCATCCTGTCCCAATGGGTTGGTTATTCCTGCAGGGGACTCAAAAGACCCAAGTTGAGAGACAGTCCTGATCATTAGATTTCAAGAGAAACTGAGATTTACCCCTCTGTGAAGGTATGTTCGAAATCCTGCATTTGTCAGTGCTAGAGGCATCCAAATGGAGGGATTTTGCTACCAAGACATGAAGCAGTATCTATGACCACCCAAGTCTCCAGGCAATGCTAGCCTTGCAGCAGTTACCTTATCCCTGACTGTCCTGGCATGAGTAACCTGTACCCAATTCAGCATGGCTTGAGGGTGAGGAACTGCTGGATCTTCTCCTTTCTGATCAGCGCAGTCAGAGAGTTCACACAGAGGTTTGCTGTATCCTAAGGCTAGAAGAAATACATACCAGAGAAGTGGCTGTCTTTCCTTCTGTGTCTCCTTAGCACCATCATTTGGGACCAATGTGCCTTAGAGATATAGACTGAAGTGCTATAGATCATATGTATCACACCAAGGATAGGTCACGGAATTTAGAATACTGAATTATGCAGTTAAGTGTTTCGATTTTGTAGATATTGTCAGGCCATATCTATGACAAATTAAAATGCTACATCATCTAATCTTGACACCACTAGAGGAGAAATATGTCTGTGAGGTTAAATGGGGCCAAATTTTCAATAAAGTTATTTTAATGACAAGATATGCCTCTACAATTCAAAGTGCAAAACAAACGTTCTCAAGTAAACTTAATATGAATAAAAGAAGCTAAATCATCGTCTGCAGAAACTGAAATCCTAGACTGACAACATTACAGACAGGGGAAGACACAGTGCTCACTATTCTGTGTGTCAGTGCCCTTCCATCACAGCCAAAAGGGAAAAAGTCCTCCAAGGAGCTGGTGTGCACCCATTTAGTCCTTACTAATTGCACGGAACTTGCCCAAAGGAGATCAGGTAGTATTGTGAGGTACTTCTCCCCTTCTCTACCAGCTCCTCTGCATGTGAACTAAAATAACTAACTTGCTTCACAAGCCAGTGTTCAGATGACAACTACTGATACAGTCAAACCAGTTACATACAGCGGAGAGGTTGTATAACGTGGTCTTTGTGTAGTCTCCTCTCTTACAAACACCATATTATTCGGTCTCTCTGGGATTACTTTGCAATTTCATGTATTTTTACTCATCAGATTTTTACAGTTTGGGAATTTGATCATGAAGATGTCTGATTTAGGGGGACTGGGAACTGTCTGAAATAATAATAATACTTTTCTGAGCACTAACATATTCATGTGATAGGTAGGTCAGTCAAGCCATTTTTTTTCCAGGAAAATACCAGCTCTCATTGCAGGTGGAGGAGCAGTTATAGTTTCACCACCATTTGCCAAAAAATGCAAAATAGGAACCTGTGTAATTCTCAAAAAGAAACTTGTACTCCCTCAAACAAGGCCTCTGTTATTGAATCATGTTTGTATACTGAGAATGTTTAATTAGCCCTATGAAGTCAAGGAATCTACTAATTATCAAATGATTTCATGCTGGCAAATATGATAACTAAAAATACAAAAAGACTTCCATGAAGATCAACTTATTATTATGTCCTGTATCTATCTAAAACACTTTACCTTCTCAGCTGAAAATGTCTATATTTGTTCAGGTAACAAAGGCAAAATGTTTGGAATGATTGAATAAAGTTAGCTCATGCATTTTTAAATATGATTTACTCAAAGCAACTCGATGGTTCTGTCTTATATTAGAGCCCTCGAAGATCAAGTTTATTTTATTACAGCATCCTGCTCCTCCACGGGCAATGAGAGCTTCCACTAGGCCAGCTGCAGCGAGCACACATGGCAAGACGCAGTCTCCTGGGACCTTCGGCGAGGAGTGGGCAAGACTTAGAAATGATACAGTAAAAATCAAAAGCACAGCAAAGTGAAACCTCAGTACAGAAGTCTCATGAAAAGCCAGGGTCTGATCCAGAATAAAATTCTGGTATTTTGGTACCCTATCCAGGGTCCTCATTACTGGACAAATTGATCTTTAATGAGAAACTAGACAGAATTGGACGAGGCTCCTTTTTACAGCACAACCTATCTAATTTCTGCTGCGTCAAAATGTCAAAAATGATTTAATTTCTTTCTTTCTTTTCTTTTAATACTTTCGAGGTCCTTTTTTCCTTAGAGGGACAGAATCTATCTATAGCTGAGAACCAATGCAAACTGCAATAGGACTAAGGACTATCTATCACTAGAACACAACTTACACATTCACAGCAAGACAGAGGGGAAAAAAATGCAGAACTATTTCTTTCAATAATGTACATGTACATGATTTTCTTATTACACACTAGATTGCCCAAATTACAGATGTGTTAGTGGAAAAGATAACATAAACTGCCTATACTTCTAAGTGCTGGCTAGCGCACAGGTTTATTTTTTTTGTGGTTTTTTTTTTCCTCCTTTTTAGTTACTTGGCTTAATTAACAAGATTCAAAATAATAACATGACCTTTGATGCTGCTTTGTGATTCACTATATTCAAGAGCATCTATTTTTGTTTGTATAATATCACAGCATAAATGGTGTAGTCTTTTAACAGAGTGTGACAGGAGCTTAATTCCTGGTGCCTATGAATCAGGTCAAGAGCCCTGTCGATGACAGTGAGTTAGAGATTTACAGTAGAACAGACAAACTATAAAAACCTATGGTAGGGATTATGAGTTATCAAGATGTGCTGAGCTGGCACATGCTGCTAAGTCTGCGGTCAGCATTATCCAGAGGGAAGCTACAGTGCCACAGCTGCACAGCACTCTATTACCACCACTTAGCATCAGAGCAAGTATCAGCAATGGAAAGACTTTAAAAAGGTTTGAAGGCAGGAGGGTAAAGAAGGGAAATCAGGAGGAAAATGCATGACAAACAGTAACGTCTCCAGGACTGGCAACTCGTAAATCCAAAGGTTGCTAGCAAATAAACTGTACGTTCAGCACTTTAACAAAACCATTCAAGGAAATAACGTCAACACCAAATTGAAAGCCTTCTATTCCCTTGTTCTGGCAGGAAGCACGAGGAAAGCAGTAACTGTGGGAGGCTGCAGTTTCTCATGCAGTGATTCTTTGTTCATTGCACATATCATCAACTGATTATTTGCAACAGAGGAATGTGCCAGGTAGGAAAAGTGTTTCCTGTTCTGTCATGCTTTTCCTTGAACTCTATTCATTCTTTTCTTGATTTTTAATATATATAAACACATAGCTTATGGCTTTATGTACGCTTGCATCAATAAAGCATGGGGCAAACCAGCTTTTCTAAATCACTGGCTCTTCACAGACTACAATGGAGTTCACTGAGTCATATAGCTAAAGGTTAAGTCTAAGTTTTACTTGCTCCAAATTGACTAGATATCCCAAATGAGAGTCAGTTTGAGAACTGAGGTATATTTAACAATTATTTGCCATGCTTCCAGCAGTTTTCAGCCTTCCTCACTGCAATACGAATGGGACTTACTAAGGTCTTATATGTTCAGTTATTTCACTTCTTATTTAGGTGATCGGCCTTTAGCACAGACTAAGAAAATCATGGCCACTATGACAACTTTTGGGTTTCTCTAGATGCTCTCTTCTGCACAGAATTTAGAATAGAACAAGAAGACGGAGGTATGATATTTATTCCTGCCATGAGTTGGCTATCACAGCTTGCAGTTTGAGGCACCAGTGTTCTGTTTTTCTTTCAATGGCCAGTGCAGGGAAGTTGATAATACTGAAAAAGGTACAGAAAGTCACAAGAACATACTGGTTTTGCCAGAGGAAAATAAAAATGTCATTCTTCATTAGAACAGAGAGAACATTTGCCCTCTCAGCAATCATCTTCAGGAACATCCCCCCATCTATCCAAATTCCATTTTATCTGAATTGAGGTTGGTCCAACTTGCCTTTTAGCCTCCCAAGTGATCTGGTTCGACAAGAGCAAAGAGATTAAACCTTCCGGTGTGATAGGAGAGAGAGACAGCTGAGTGCCATCTGCACATTAATAAGTCCACTTATGGTCTCAAATGTTCTCACATACACATCAAATAAAAGAGCTGCACAGAACACCATCCTGTAGAGTTTCCCATAACAAAGAGCCTACTGAAAAAATCATCCCATAACATTCTTTAAGATTTATTGGAAGGAAAAGAATTGACTCAGCAAAGATCAACCATACCATTCCTACCAGATACCCAGGCAAGCCAAGAACATCTTGTAATTAATTGTACAGAAAGCAATTGAAAGATACAACCATTATGCATTTTGGTCCGAAATGAGCAAAGTATACATGACTTCCTGAAATAATTAAATGAACGGCATGCACTTGTGCCTTGCAGCAAAAGCCCTTCTTCCTCAATTTCTGAGTTTGATCTCTGCCAGGCTTAGCACAAGATTGAGATGAGGCAGCTGTACCAGCTGTTACCCATTGCAGGAGATGGATTTTTGAAATGTGTCCTGATGACCTGCTAGAGGTAACCCATGTCTTATCCTTCTACAGAAAAGTGCTGAAAACTCAGTCAGTGAACCACTGCCTTTTTTTCAGCTACGCTGGGCAACCTATCTTTCTGCCTGTAGAAAAAACGTAACTGATAGGTATCTCCAAATTCCATATATAAGAAGAAAAAAAGCCCACTAACCAACTTTGATATATATGTCTCCCCTAAGAAACACTCCCACTTTCTCAGAATCTGCCTGTTAAATTTTAATATTATGATCTGCAAAGTACACTGAAAATTACCTACCACATGGAAAAGTGGGCTATCTACATGTCTGCAAGCAAGATGCACACTGACCTCCCAGCAATGATTCCAGTATCCAGGAACTTCTTAGTAGAAGACAGCCATATAGCAAATGGTTTTATTTACCCCTTTCCAACTTTTTCAACATGCAGGTGCTCCTTGAACTCAATGGCTGCTAAACCAAAGGCTGTGTCAAACACAGGCACTCCATGAACAGATATTTTTTTCCCCAGTTTAAACAGTGATGCTACTATTAACGTACTGGGCTGTGGCCAAGTCAGCACTCGTTGTACTGAAAAGCAGGGTTAGTGCTCACAGATTATTACTACTGGCTATGAACAGATAACAGGTTACTATTCTTAGATTGAACTATGCCATGAGAGCTGTAGCACTTTCCTTGAGATAGCCTGAGCAGAAAAAATTTAGTAAGCCATCCTTCTGTTAGAATTTCCTGTTTTCAAGCTATGAATGAATGTTGGACAGATGTTTTCTCATGCAAAGCGAATCCCCATTCTAGGATACAATGAATTCTGTAATAGGAATGTGATTTTTAAAATTTGAATAACTGATTTATGTTGGTGACCTGGAAGGCATTATAATACATGGCAGAAAAGAGAACTAACTCATCAACAGCACAATAAATGTATGACACTTCAGATACTAATAATGGCAGTATGTAAGTGAAGTAAAATGATTTTTCATTAAATATAAGATTTTTTAAACCATTACTTGCAAAAGTCATTGCAGTTTGTAAGGCTGAAGGAAGAGATTTTAAATCCTACAGTTTGGTAGCACCACATGGGTGGGAAAGCTGGAGAGAGTGGATTTTAAGACCAGGCACTTCAAAGCTGACTAAGAAATAGCAGTAGGCTCTATATGTGAGACGTAAATAAGAATTTAATTGTGAAAACTTTACTGTGCCATTCTTGCACATCATATTAGACCCTACAATTGCAGGGGACATACTGTTTTTCACCCTCAGGACGCACGCTTGATCATGAAGTGCATGCTTCAAGAACAGCCACTCCGTTTGGTTTCTGCTCACTGTGCAACGTATAACCTACCTCCCACATCCCCTTCATGCCTGTTGTGCCAGAAGAGTCACACAGCTTATGCAGCGCTGATGCATGCTTCTGACCGGAGTGCAAACATTAAGCAATGTTTTCTCTGCAGTTGCTGTGGGCTCCGAATGATGGCAGGAGATTGAATTGTGGGATGAGGTATAGCCAAGAGGCTAGTTTCACAGGGGCAGAGGAGCTTATTCCTGCAGTTCACAAGCTGGAAATTGAGCCTAATATTGGGTCTCATCTCTTCCTGTCAGCAGCTGCCTGTGAAACTCTTCGATAAAGTTTGTGTCTAATTCCTTTCTAAAGACTAATAGAGAGAGAGGATAATAGCCCTTCTTTGGCAACCACTTCATAATTTAAATGCTAGAAGTCTGTGCATTGATCTAATAATTTAAATCCCTTGAAGATAAACTAGCAGTTGTGCTGTAAGTATTGTTTGTTTTAAATGTGGAACAATAAAGTCATCTTTTAGTAGTTCTAAGCCAGTCAATCAAGATTTAGGTAATGAGAACCAAACTAGCCACACAGCCTTATTTTGGTTCCTTTGCCACGTACACCATGAAGCATCCTACTTATTCCGTAAAACTACTGCCCTATTCAGAGCACAGGTTGGACGCTGTGCCCGGGACAGTGCAGACAATGAACCTGGTGTGTGGTAGGATTTTTACCTCATCTCTTCCACTAGTTAAAACACATGAAAAAAGCAGTTATGGCTAAAACCACTGGATGCCACTGTTAAGAATTGGAGCTTATCTTTCTTCTGCCAAAGGATTTTTACATGATGCTGAACAAACCACTTTAAGACTTTAGAAGGAGTCACCAGCTGCGCTATTCCTTAAGCTTCAAGTGATCAACATGAAACACTGGCCAATTCAAACTGTACTTGGTTTTGACTGGAGCTTCACTTTGAACTCTAGATCCTTTTTGTAAAAAGCCAAATACTGAGGGAAATCAAAGCTGTAGATGTCTCAACATGGACACCTTAGACAATTCTCAATTCTACCTTTTTTTTTTTCTTTGGCCGTGCCAGAACTCTGTGTGTATAAAACAAGAAAACAAATGAAAAAGAGAATTCAGTGATAGTTTTGAAATAGAGTCTGTGGCCATACAGTGAATATAAAATTGTAAGAGGTAAACAAATGTCTGTCTTACTGAGTAGCAAGAGTCTGATGGAAATAACATAGGATCACAGTAAAGACTAACCATAACATACACTTTTGGGTTGTTGGGGGAGGAGAGAAGAGCATTTTAGATGCTCTGTTTCCTGAAAAATAGTTGATTTAGAGAAACAACTCTTAGCAAAGTATAGAGAAGTATACAGAAGCCCTAAGGAGGTAGGAGCTCGCAACCAACCGTCTGCATTCTGTCATGACACTTTTTGATTCAAGCTGGTTTAGTAGTAGTCAATTAATAGTTAAACTTGGTCTTGCAAAGGTATTTTGTAGCTTGTGGAAGGTATTTCTAAGGAGAAAGGGGAATCAACGTTGACTGTGATAATGTGTGTTACCCACCAAGCTTTGGGATAAAAGCAATGATCAACTTCTTGTGGGGCAGACGTTTTGTGATTCTGAGCTGTAGCATCACACTGCGATACAGCAAACTCACACAAACAGTAGTCACATCTGGCTGCCATGCTGGCAAGGGTTTGTGGAGATGAGCAGAATAGGTCTGGCCTGTCTGTTTTGGGCTTTACAGTTAGGTATTGCTAGTCTAACTGCAAACCAGCAGAATTTCTGACCTGCCAGTTAGCCAAAGGGAAAACAGAAACACAGGCAAAAGCCAGCATAAACACAGTTGTTAAGAGAGATGGGCTGCTTGTACGGGAGGAGAAATATGAAGAGATCAGCCTACTTGATACCTGGAAGTGGAATATCTTTATTCTTCCCTATAACAGTTATCTGGCAGGCAGACAGAGACAGTGCAGCAGCTTCCAAACACAAAGACACCAGACCCTGAGTTCACCAGAACTCAAGTTGAGGAGAAGCAGCTTTAACTAGGACTTAGATGAGAGACTTAAATCACAAATCCAACAAAGCAGAGGAAGTGGCCCTTGCAATTCACTTGAAATTGGTTTTGAAATAAATGTCTGACCCATGCACCAGTGTTGGTAGAGGGTTTTTTTAAGGCTGCAGTCCAATTGTCTTGTGATTATTAGAGGTAATCTGGCATTTTGAAAAGGGGAAAGAAAGGTGACTCTACACAGCCAACTAAAAAGCCCTGGCATTTAGATAGTTAATTTCCCTGCTGTTTAATTAAACATTGTATTATTCCCCGTATTAGGTCCCCAAATCTGGATGGCTGGTCCTGTTACATTTTACTTCAGGCTTTGGGGTTTGAAGTGAAGGTATTACCTTTGTAATGCAAAACATATATGTTTAGAACAGAAGTGGTTTTATGCTTATGCACACATAATGATTAAAGTTCTACAAAGGCTTTTGGAGGTTTGTAAAGACTTCCCTTTAAAACTGCTAATCCAAATAAATTTACTGATATCTATCCCTACTGTTAATACTTGATGTTTCATACATCATATATCTGATATGTAGGATATACACAAACAGCAACAAAAGGCCTGCCATGTAGTTAGAGAAGTGTTAAAAATGTTTACTTCAAAATAAGTCTTGGAAAAAAGAACATAATCTGGATTATTTCCTTGTCACCTCATTTGCAGGACCAGTGTTAGGCACACTGTATTTGCTACTATTTATGGGGCTATACTTTACTTATAAAAAGACATTTTCCATCTGCCATTCAATAAACACCAATTTCTCGCTCATTTTTGTAACCTATTTATCAAAAGTTATCATAAAGTCTTAGCTTCCTCTCTGTGTTGCCATATTCCTTGTGCACTGCGGCTTTTAAAACAGACTGTGATTTCTCTTGCAATATGAAAGGAAAAAAAAAAGAAAAAAAGATGTTCACTTTGGCTCATCTGCTACGTTAATCACAACTGCTTGCAAAGGATTGCCTTATGACCACTACTTCAGTGTTTTTGAAAGCTTTATAATTTTTTTCATGCTATATAAGCATGCTTTTGGATAGCCTGTCAGTCAATACACTAGAGCTTTGAAAGGATTTTAATCTAGTACATGCTGATTATATATCTAGTGCTTTACATTACATAATTACAAACAGCTTTGCCTCAAACAGATACAGGCTTCCTTCATCCCAGAAGCACAGCCACCTCTAGTTGGAAATACCAGCAGCTGGTTTTCAATTGGAAAGGACCAAAAAACTATTTTGGTCAAAATATGAAATTGCAGCAGTAGGAAAATCCTCTGTTGAAACTATTTGGAAAATTCAAATGGGCATAGTGCCATATCTCAGACTGGAACACAGCACAGCGTGACAAACAATACAGTCTTGTCAAAATACTCAGCTGGTGTAAGTTACTGTCACTCCACTGCTTTCAAAATAGTAATGCTGATTTACATCATATGGCGAATGAGGCCCTCTTTCTCAATTTAGGAGAAAGTTGGCACATCCAGCACCACAGATACCCCCCCTACTACTGGGACACTGGCTCAGGGAGACGCCTGCCTCCCGCACCACAAGGCTCCTCCTTACAGTTTTTCCCCTGATGTCTGTCATCCAAATATTGATCCATTGCTCAGTTCATGAAGTCTGACAAGATTGCAACTTTTGCTGGTACGACAGGGTGGTTTAATTGCAATAGGTTTTTTTATAAGCTACATTGACATTATGATTAGCATATTGTAAAAAAAGTTTAAAAATCTCTAAGTTGTCTCTTAAGGTTAAAGGGACAACTTCTTCTTCCTCTTTCTAAAGAGGAGCAGGGAAATAAAAAATTCAATAGTTTTATCACAGGCAAGTGAAATTTATTACATGAGAAGGGCCTGAGAGGCTTGGGATTGTAGACGGTATTGATATATGTCTTCCAGGAGCTTAACTAAAATGTTATTTTGTATCTGCCATAAAATATAAGAAAATATTGATGGCTTTTTTTAAACTTGATGTCATCAGGGTATAATCAAAAAAGCAGAGGATAAAATAAAACATGGAAGATCTTTCTTCCCTTGCTGAAGGGAACTTGCATACCTTTATTTTTTAGAGATGAAAATCTAGCGTAATGCTTATTTGGTTAACTGGGCTTCAGCTTGTGGTTTGGTTTAAACATTTTTTGCTCACTTTAGTCTTACAGGGATTGTCTGTGTGACTGTAATGTCTTTTGAAGGGACAAATTGGCAAGCACAACTATTAGCTGGGTGACATCAAAGAGCATTAATCTTTTGTTCTATAGCAAGGCCAAGACCACATTAGTGCATTTCACCCAGTCATTATTAAGACTGTAGCCCAAGGGTGTAATAAATGTTTTATGGCATGCAAACCAAGGTAATGGAATGCAAATTCCATAATACATCCATACATTTATTTTCTAATAGAGTAAATGATGATGTATTTTATCCAAGAAGAGCTGCTGAACGACAGCACAAGTTCAGAAATTCAGAACTGAAGATATATATAGCCCTTACTTGGTTTGGGACAGCTATGTGAAACAAGAGGAAAGGAGGTCTGTTCTGTTAGAAATTACCCAGTAAAAAAGCTTTAAGAGCGAACACTTTCATCTTATTCTTTAATGTAAATCTCTTTTTGGGAAGGTGGATGTGGTTATCTTACATTTTTATTTCTAATTACATTTCCTTCTTTGAATACTAATGGATTATTTTGCCTATATTTGCCTTAGAAATATATGGGAACATTAATGCGTGAGATTTTATAGGTATCAGGGAAGGCATTTTCCCAGCAGAACTTAAGTTATGTTTTATTATATTGTATTCAAAATCTGATGGATTAAGAATTATTCCTGAGGTAGAGCAGTTTAAGTAACCTAAATAATAATATAAATATACGTCAGTGTTCTTGCTACTTTAACCTGTCAAACTACACTGTAAAGGTTCCAGTAATCACAGTGCTGGTTGACTGGATTAGTGTGTGAAACCTCTCTAAGCCATTTTATCTGCCCCTAAGAAATGTTTTCATTTCATTCTTACCTTATTTCCTGATGATGCACAGTGCTTTTGATCCCACCTAATAGACAGTTTCATGTTCATTCATTGCTGTGTTTCTCAGATAGAAATACAGTAACTGAGAGAGTAAATTGTATTACAGAGTATAGCCCAAGTACACACTCAGGACTGATAAGTAAGTTCTAAGACTATAAAAACCCTCATAACTAACTACGGAGAATGGACAGGGAAAGGTTCTCAGTTGACTGCTGCACACCAAGGTCTGGATCTTGCACAGGCAGAACAATACAGTAACATGGCAGGAAAACAAAACTGGTTGAATTCTGTACTCTCAATCCTTATTCTCCAGGGTCATATATTTCTCATGTCATTCATAAGGCAAAAGGTTTGTCTATACAGCGTAAAAGTTAATGACAAGGACATCAAAGCGTTCTAGCCCCTCACATCATTTTTCACTGAAGCAAGTTGTCTTGATGACCTTCGATCATCTGTAGGATCCGGTTCTGAGTCACATTCCTGGCTGAAAGCATTTATAGTCTGATTCAAAGCATACAGGAATTATTGGAAAGATTCCCACTGACTCCCCTGGTCTTTGGATCAGGCCTTTTATAGAAATACGGTATTTAATAAGTCCCTACTTGTGTTTTCTATCCTTGAATGAAAGTTTATAAGACAATAACTCAATGGGACAAGCTCATCCCTAGTGTCACTGGAGTTACCCATAACTACATCTGGCACCTGGGAGCCTCATTCTGTATATGGAAGCAGTCACTTTACATCTCAGTGCTCCTGATGGCTAGGGCATGCAAGCCCTACTTCTGTGGTGACTGAGTATTTCCAGGTGAGGGGAAGCTGCTTCTGCCAAAGAGAAAGAAAGGGAACATCAGACTAAAGGGATCCTTGAGTAACACTGGTTCTGACTGAGAAAGCACAACTAGTTGCTGCGCTGTGGTTCCTGCTGTGGTTGGCAGAATCTCACGGAGGTGGCAGTGCCCTTATTTAGGCTTCATGGCCAAGAAGTTCTAGCATGGAGCGATGAAAACAAAGACAGGCAAAACCAGACAGAAAATATTCTGAACAAAGCAAACCATTGCACTTAATTTCAATAGAACAACAGAGGAAAAACCTGCTGTTCAGACACACAGCCTGGGGTGCTGCTGAAATATGACTCTTTTAGCACACTAGGCAGTCAGACCTATTACTTTGCAATAGAGAAGGAAGCCAAAATGAGGAAAAAAAGGCATATACTGTAGTACACATCTCTTGCCTAATTGTGACAAATATGCCCCCAAGAGAAGACATGCAGTTGTTCTTAACTTTGGGAAGTGCAAGAAGGGAAGAAGAGAAGATTTCTTCTTACAGAGATATAATATACCCGACCCACTAGTTGCCAACCATGATAACAACCTCTGAAATAGCCCAGTATTAGTTTGATGTTTCTTTACAAGTTTAGTAAATGTAGAAGACCGCCTAAATTATGTCTGTGTCCTACCTCCTCGGCAGAAAGCTCAGGGTTGAGAAGCTATGAGATTACTGGAATATCTTGACTGCTGTGAACTGCAGTCTTTGCCCACTGCGCTTTCAGGATTTGGGAACCCTCTTGCAGGCTAGGATTGACAGCAGCATGTTGGGTCTTATAGTACTGCAGCATGGAGCTTTCATCGAGCATCAGGCGCTACTGGAAATTTTTAGCTGCTGTGTCCTCTGTGACTTGGCATGACTTTAATTCCTCCTTATACTTTACTCATAAGAATCATAAAATTATGCAGAGTAACTGCCTAATATTCTGAACCTACAGATACTGATATAGATGCTGTACTTCATGTAACTGAGCAGCTCCTTTGACTTTATTTTTCCTGAGAACAGGACCAGAATCACCAGGCTTGGACATAGTTTGTGACTATTAGTAATCTAGGTTTGGTTAGTGAATTAAATAACTTCAGTAACAAGAAGGTCAAAAGCTGTAATGAGAAAATCAATCAATCAATCAATCAATCTTCACCTGGCATTTAATATCCAAATTGAACAATTAAAATAGTCTTTGGCATGATGTAAGCACTCACTATTGCAACAGCAGATTTATTGAATATCTGATATGGAGTGATGGCCTTTGAAGACAGCTGTTAGAAAGCACTTAAATTTACTGCCCACTTTTGTAAGATTTTTTTAAAATAATTGTCATAAAACATGATGCTAACTTAGCAGTTATAAATCTGTCGACCATATAAATTAACTAAGGGGTGGAATCTCATTGGTATATCCATGAAAAAAAGTTCGTTTTTTTTTAACCTTTTGAACATACTGTTTTGCTTAAAAAATATGAAGCAGATCCAGAGAAATTCTATTGCACTACTTTTTTGGACTTGTAATAAAAAAAGGGGGGATGGGGGAAGCTTGGACAATACTGAAAAATAGCAGGAACCCCACTCCCAACTTATCCTGCTTTTATTCCAACTCAGAAATTCAAATGTGACCATCCTAAGAAGTCCTTTTGGTTTATTTGTATTTTACCAGGGAATTTCATTTGCAAACACTGACTATATTAATCATTACTTCATCAGCTCATTCCAATGACAGTTAGCATTAACCTCTGCTAAGTGATATGCTAAACATGCAGTTTTCTAAGTGTCAAAACTAAAATGAAGTTCACTTATTGGTGTGCTCCCCCCCACTTTATTCTGGCAATGAGAGCTCTCTCATTTTCTATTTCCTTATGAATGATGAAGGTGAACTTGTTCAAGTTAATGCTTAATTCTTCAGCAGATATTAAAAAGCTTAAAAAGTGAAAGGAAAATGCATAGAAGTTTATGCATTTCTCAAGATCACTAGAGGATTATTCCATCTTATGCTTGAAAGCTATAGAGGTTAATTAACTTCTCTACATCATTAGCGCAAACAATTCCAGTTTGAGTTTAGATTGTTTTCTTTTACTGGTAGTGTGAATTTTGGAAAAAAAGGCAGGATAGTTGTGAATAGCCTACAGCACAAATGTCTTATACACTCGAAGTAGCACAGATGTGTGCATATAGACTAATCTCAAACTGTTACAGCAAGACCTACGTTAAGGTTTGAAAAATCAGCTGTGAATTTAGGTGTTCCTTTCTGAGACAAAAGCAGCTCAGCAGTTTCTGCTTTAAGATGTCTCCAGTTAGCCATCCAGAATCATTAATAATTTATTAAAATCGCAGCTACTTGGTGTAATTTCGAACCCATTCGCAGTAAAATAAACAGTAAAGATCCTCTTACTATTGTGGTTTGGAATAAGACTCCCTGGTAGCCCTCACTCCACCCCCCAAAAAATTCATTCAGGAACGTGGATCCCAGCTTAGCTGAATTGCAGCTTCCCTCGTTTACCACCACAAATAATTTGCAATTTAGTAAGCGTATAGCATTTACTCACATGAGCATAGCTGCTGAAGCTAGAGGGAATAACAACCAATGGTGTTCTTCAATGTACTGCTCCACTTCCATTTTCCCTGCACTCTTCTGAGTGAAACTCAGGAGCTGGCACAGTTGGTGAGGAGGTAACGTGAAGGCACAAAGGCACAAAATGACACCATACTAAGAACGGACACTATTGTTAATGGCAAATCAGTGGGGTGTGGTCGTTATTTTTATGGGTTTATTGAAGAAAAATTTAACTTGCATTTCCAGTGCAGTGTGTAACATGGCAGGGTCTGTTGGAGTTGGGATCTTAAAAACCATGTACTAGAACTTTCTAGCAAATCACCATATAAAAAAAAAAAAAAAAAGACTATACTGTTTAGCATTTCTCCTTGCATTGATTTGCTCAATTGTTAACAGTATGCATATGCTACATAACCCTTAAAATGCTAATGAATTATTCTGAGTCAGGTTCTTTCTATCAGCCTGAATATATAGCAACGTACAAAGGTGGAATGGGAAAGACATGCTTTACAGTTTTCCTTTCAGCTAATTGCTTGCCTGTAAAATGAAGACACCAGTGAGTCTGGGCAAAGACCTTTTATATAGTGGTATATTAAGGGACAGTGAGTGATTCAGCACATTTCCTGTATGCTGTCTCATTCCCTGTATAAGATAGAGAAGTTCAAGTGGTTCCAGACATTTTAAATGCTTTTGTTTTGCCAGAAGATCTCTCTCTGCCTTTCTCTTGGCAGGTTAGGAACAGGGGTTTTTTAACTCGCTTACAGCCTTGGGATATTTTCTTGAAAATTTTGTTTTATCATCATATTCATCTATTCTGGAAAAGACTAAAACAGAAATTACAGTTACAATTTAAAATCTGGTAGAACAGAGTGATGTGGACAGTAGTGGCTCACCTGTCACCTCTATCACTGCAAGTAAGAAAGTTAAGATCTATTTTTCAAGCCAATTCATTTCTCTGTACCATCCCAGAGAAGAGCTACCCTTGTATCTTTAAGCAGCAATCGAATGATCAGACTTAGGTCTACAACAGAGAAACAAATAAAGAGACAAGGGAAATGGGACTGTAGGACAATACAGATTAGTTTTGTTAGCTGTTATTCATAGTACCAATTTCCTGATTTATGATACAGGTCTTTGATTACAGTAAGTCATCAACTGTCCAGTACGGTGAGAATGGGCAAAAAGGAGAAACAATTTTGAGACAGACAGGTAAGTCAACATTTGGCTACAAATGCTGACTGAGATGTTCCAGTAGTCAGTAATCTTGTATTCATTCACTAATTTGGCTGAGAGCATCAGATTCCTGAGATCACAAGGTGTGAACCCCATTAATCTGATAATTGTGCAGTATTTTTTAATTTATTCCAGATTTCCAATCCCAAGCACTTTAATCTCCAAAAGCCTCATTGAGTTCTTGCAATATGGGTGGGTGAGGATGGGGGTGGAGAAAAGTCCTTTTCCAGAGTCATATTACTACTTGAAGGGGAAGAGGAGAAAGAAGTTCTCCTACTAGAGATGGTGCATGAGACTGCAGAGTGGACTTCTAAATTATTCCACACTCAGCTGATTTGCACCAACATTCTGTTGAAATTGATTTCAATCCAAATTTTTGCTGCACTGATGGTTGGCTTGAGACAGAAGAGAACTAACTGATGGAAAAACATGATAAACTATTCCCAGGACAAAGCCATAATTTTGAAGATGCCCTTACACACAGTCCTAGAGTAGCTGGATACAGTGGCCATAAATGCAGCTGATGACATTGAAGTTTAACATCCTCCAAGTTGACTTTGAAATGTGCAAGTCCCTGTATTGTGTATTTTTTCTTACAAGCTCAACACAAGTAGTCCTATCACAGACTTTTTCAGAACTGTAAAGACTAGATGTCTGTTTAGTGGATGACTGTTTACTAGAAGCCGGTAAAATCACCAAAGAACAAGCTAGTCCAAGTTTACTTTTGGTAGAGATTCAACATTACTTCCAAGAGTTTCGTAGCCTTAAAATTTCACATGGTGTAAGAAAATATAAATTTTGGTGCATATTTCTCTATAGAAGTCAAACAAAAAACCCCCTCATTTTTGTTGCCATTCCCTCCAGAAGAGGTGCATGCTTTCAGCTAGTAGTTTTAAAAGTTGTCAACACAATAATTGGAAGGCTGTGACTGTGGCTTGACCACAGATAAGAGAGACATCCCGTCACCCATCATCACATCTCCTCATAATATATGTATCTTCAAAGAAGGAGCAAGATAGGCAGGCTTCTTCATGATACCAAAATATTTGTATTCATTCATTTCCTTTCTAGCCATGGTACACTGAGACACTGCACTGACAAATACAGGTCAAATCACAACCAATAGCTCTCTCTGAGCTATTTCCCTGTGTCTGGAGAAGTTACACCTAGAGAGAATTGGGTCAATACGTTTGATTGGGGAGTTTCTATGGAAAGTGCAGGCTGTAGCAAGAAGTGATTAAAGCTATTAATTTAGCAGCATTTTTCCCTTCTGAATCACTAATAAACCAGTAATAAATGTGCCCACTAACAAAACTACTACCTGTTTGAGAGATGCCGTCTTGTACAGCTGACATCCTGACAAATGTGACGACTGCAAATTCCATTGTGCTTTTGCAAAAAGTCCTGAGCAAATTCCAGTCTGAGGAGTTACATTGCATGTACCCCAAATTCCCCGTTAAGTTTTAGCTGAAAAAATTGGCATTTTATATAGTGAGGGTTTAAGGGTTAGCTAGCTCACTAGGGACTGCATTTTGTCATTACTGTGAGAAATGATTCCCTCATACACCCTTATCCCTGGAAACAATTGCTCATGGAAGGACTTCTATCTGTGCATATATCAAAAAGTTAAGGAGTCATGTCCCAGTGGAGTCAGCTGATGGTTCAGGTCCTACCTTGCAAATGATTTTCCAGAATTTCCAGAATATGCTAGGTATACAACAGATGAAATAGGCATTTAGCACTTCTATCATCCTCCCTGAATGCAGTGAGGGCAACAGCAATGAGAAGAGTGTCCGCACGGTTTGAAACTGTCAATGCAACAACAGTTTCAAACATCTCTGTTTTGCAGGCTTGTTCCAACATCTGCTTTCCATTAATACCCACACATAGAAAACTAGGGGGAGTAAAAAGGACATAGGATTTTTTACTAGCATAATAACGGTTTAATCTTAGCATGCAACTGTCGTGGAAATTGGTGCCTCAGCATCCTCTAGGAGCTTTCAGACCTGCAGACTTTACCCATTGCTGTATCTGAATTGCCAGTCTGCATCCCTGATCTTTCTCACGCTGTGGTCCCAAGAGCTCTGTCCATACCTGCACTTTTATGCTTGATTCTGACTTTCTGGAAAACCCCACTTTCATATATGGAATTAGATTCACTTCTGAGCTCAGGGCCAGCAGCACATAGACTTTGTATTGATCTTCTGAACAGGAATTAAATCCATTTTATAAAAGGTGGCTAAGTTCACTAAGTGAAGGAGCCTTGATCTGGACAGAACATTGTAAGTTCTCACTACAAAGGATTTCTCAGGAGAGGCTGATCAGGAGAATCTGGAAACAACCTACCCAGCCGTAACTGATACAATGGCTCTGCAAGGGAAGGCCATGTGGTTAGAAAAATCTGGATAGTGCTAACCTCTCTCATTTTGTTTTTTTCAAGTGTATGTTTGTTGTCATTCTTTGTTTACAGTGAGCAAAAAGCACCTTTCAGCTTCAAGCTGTGAGTGAATTTTTCAGTGACTGGTCAAATTAGCTATGATATCCTCTCATTTTAGAAGGGACTTTTGAAAGGCTCAACCTTAATCGTTAAACACTGAAGGATATATTTCGGTGAGGGTCTCTGTCCCACTTCATAGGGTTTTTTTGACTGGAACAAGCCTATAGCACTGATTTGTTTCTAAGTATATTTGCTCTCTAGCCCATGCAAAAGTATTTTCCCCCACAGAGAAAACATGAATTGTAAAGAAGGATATAGTTACCTGTACATACCACAGTAGCCCATCACGTTACTTACAAATAAAAGGAAAGGTTAATTTAAAAATGTGTTCCTAATCATAAATAGGAACTTATTTCTTCAGGTGAGCAGTAGGTCTGAGAAGCTTTACTATTTTGGTGAGCTATTGTATGCCTTACAATACAGGTTCTTGTAAATTTATATTTCAGATTTAGTATTTCTAAATTTTGCAACATCACTGACCCACAATCACCAATTGTCCTCCAATCTTACTCTTCAGATGTCTTTATGTCATGACTGTTCTCAAGTGATAAATATTTATAGCTAGTTGCAGATGTTGTTTCATTTGCAAAAGAAAGATTTGCAAGTAAGGAGAAACTGGAAAAAAATGAATATTAATAAACTGCACAGGAAGAGAAAATGAAAAATACTATATGGCTCAGATGCATGAGAGGAGCAGGGCATCAATTTCTAATGGCCAAATAATTCATAACAAGTAACATATTCAATACATTTCATCTCTTTTTTTATTCTAGCAAATTGCACACCAGCAGATAGTGATTTTCTCTAATTTACTCGTAATTCACGTTTTCCAACTAAGTACTTTCTGCAAAGAGTTATTGGTCTTAGATAGTTTGTTGCAAAGTATTCCATAGTAAAAGATAAGAGCTGGGCTTAGAGCAATTTTGATTGCAAACTTTAGATAATTTTTTGTCCCCTGACTAGACAGGTGTAACTCTTAAGATTCAGGTTTCTGATCTAAATTCTGACATTTACAGCCACCTTTACTTTCAAGAAATATTCCCAATACCTAATTAAAATATTCTGCTACTACAAACTGTCCAGCTAGAAAGCTCATTGCCTTGAGTAACTCTAAAAGGTGACTAGAAAAGTAGCAAAAAACCACAAGTAAAACGAAAGTGTCTGAAAAAAAAATGGAATTGATACTCAACAGTGAGTCACAGCAGCCTTCAAGTATGTAATGGAGTAGCATTTATCAAGAGCTTCAAGACAGACAGGAGTCAATGCATTCAATAACTTTCTACATTAGCTAGTAGAAGAGATGGGCAAAAAAAGACTGGTCCTTCCTTCCATGTGTGAGTGAAAGAACATATGTACACGAGTAGAGAAAAAGGTTTGCTTTTGTATTCTTTTTTCCACTGTTATGGGCCATTCAGATTTTTTTCTGCACTGATATGGCTTATTTGGGGTAATCAAAAAATAAAGAGAAAATCAGAACTATACTGAAAATACGTAGCTGAGAGAAACATCTGTATTTCTATGGAGACTTGAATGGCAAAGGAGGTATCTTAGATAGTATCTCTATGTGAAGAAGGTCCAGTCTTTTCCGGACTAATACAAATTCCATTTTGATTAAAAGAAATCAAAAGCTCTGCTCTATTCACTTGCCTTATTCACTCACAGAATTATGTGGCAGGATGCCTAGAGTGACCACTTCAGATATGTGCATTGCCCTAGACACGTCTTTGCAATGCTGACTCTGAAGCTTCTGCAAGGGACAAGATGCTATAACTGAGTCCACAGCTTGTGGTACTTTGGGGAAAGCACCCGAGAGGAGAATAATCATCTTGTGCACAATTGCAATGACGTTTCAACAGCTCTTTGTGTGTGTATTCAGACTCCAGAACTGTTTAACTGATGCTGCATTCACATATGCATAAGTGTGGGAGAATTTTTTGACTTCACAATGCAAAGAGGAGGCAATTTTTAGCTCTTGAAGGGAGCTCTTCCTTTGGGAAGTGGGCTAAGGGGAAGAGCCACAGAGCCATCTTCCAGCAGAGCTCAGGCACTGCTTGAGGAAGTAATGTGCAGTGACATTAGCCTGGCTGCAGCTATAACATCAGACATACATCTCTACGCTTACTTGCAATGCCGCTGAGAGGGAACTCTTTCCAGCATGACACAGTAGTCTACTCTACTTGCACGTTTTTAAGTGCTGTTGCTCATTTTTAAATCAGAGTTCTTGTTTTGATGGGCAACAGGAGAATGTGCATGCCTTCCATAAATACACATCACAGAAGTCTACACAAAAGATCATGCAAGCTGTGACATGCCCAGGTGGAGGCTCATGAATACATTGGATATCAAACCTCAGTCTCAATTACAGTGTGTGTGAAAGATTGGTATCAAAATTCAGACGGCTTTGTCATTTATTAATAAGATCTTACTAAGGGCTTGTTGGCTCAGATCTATTTTGTTATCTGCAGTTCTTTGCTTTTGGTTAATGAATACACTGTTGAACTCGTGAGTGTCTTTCCAGCAAGGGCAATACTTTTACTTGAGCTCTCAAGGACTGCAATAGCACTCTCAGCCAGCGTGAGAAACCTTATTTTAATCAAAGTAAAAAGTGGATAAATAGGGCAGAACTGCTCCTCTTAAATGCCTGTATCAGTGTTGCTACCTCCAGAGCCTGTCCTGTCTTAAGGTCCAATCTTTTGCATTTCCTTCCTGTACTGTGGTCTTAATCTCAGAGACATCTTATTCATAATTCTGGCTTAGACCTCACAGTACCTCATCAAGTATGTTCAAGTTGTCCCTAACCTCACTGGCAGGTGTTCTAACATCTCTCAACCATATCCTGCAGGTGCTATGAGTCATGTGAGCTTATTCAATAAGTGAAAGATCTGTGGGAATTTCCCCAGGAATGTAGTTAGATACACCATGAACACTGTAATACTATTAAATACACTTGAACACTTTTGAGAAGACTGAAAGTCACAATGAGTAGCTATTTTTCTATAAAAGTTATCTTACAAGAATGCCATCTGTCCAACACTCCATATACTTTTATATGTACACTCAGCATAACAAGTAACCATTTTTTCTTCATTTCTTACCCAGACTGACCATGTGGTGCCAAAGCAGTAGAATGAGAGGAAGGTCATTCGGGAAAGCGTGAGTAAACTCAGAAATACCTTAACTCAGATTTTATGAAAGTAAAAGTAAGTGTAATATTGAAGAATGAAATTTTGTTAGTTCTGTAGGCAAAATTGATTCTGTTGCCCACAGATAAATAACAGTATTATTTGTTTTGACCTCGTTACTGGAAGCAACAACATTCCATGCTGTGGCAAAGGAAGAGTGGGTTGCATGGGAAGATTTTTTTTTTCCCCTTTCTCTCAGACTGTGAAATACAAGTGGAAGTCTAGGATGTGGGAAGATTTGGGGAACCTAGTAGAAAAACTCCTTTCCTCCCTTACCTTTCCTTTCCACTACTCCCCTAAATAGCCTTTTACCCACACTACCTCATTCCAATTTGCCGGGACCTGATTTTGTAGGACTTTGTGCTGCAGTACAAGTGCAGGCAGTGCTAGCCTGGGCTCTGATGGCTCTGGTCTGCCTGGTGAAGAGTATCTGGTCTGCTCCTCCAGCCCACTGCCCTCAACCCCCAACCCTCCTCAAAAATTTTTCTTCATTCTAGGATACTGGTTACTAGGGGTACTGGTTGACAGCCGGCTGAACATGAGCCGGCAGTGTGCTCAGGTGGCCAAGAAGGCCAACGGCATCCTGGCCTGTATCAGAAATAGTGTGGCCAGCAGGAATAGGGAGGTGATCGTGCCCCTGTACTCGGCACTGGTGAGGCCGCACCTCGAATACTGTGTTCAGTTTTGGGCCCCTCACTACAAGAAGGACATGGAGGTGCTGGAGCGCGTCCAGAGGAGGGCAACGAAGCTGGTGAAGGGCCTGGAGCACAAGTCTTATGAGGAGCGGCTGAGGGAACTGGGGTTGTTTAGCCTGGAGAAGAGGAGGCTGAGGGGAGACCTCATCGCACTCTACAACTACCTGAAAGGAGGGTGTAGCGAGGTGGGTGTTGGTCTCTGCTCCCAAGTAACAGGCGATAGGACAAGAGGAAATGGCCTCAAGTTGTGCCAAGGGAGGTTTAGATTGAACATTAGGAAAAATTTCTTTACTGAAAGAGTGGTCAGGCCTTGGAACAGGCTGCCCAGGGAAGTGGTGGAGTCACCATCCCTGGAGGTATTTAAAAGACGTGTAGATGAGGCCCTTAGGGACATGGTGTAGTGGGCATGGTGGTGTTGGGTTGACGGTTGGACACGATGATCTTAGAGGTCTTTTCCAACCTGTATGATTCTATGATTCTATGATTCTATGATTCTATACTGGTTAAAGCCAGCCATCTGTTCCAAAAACATGAAGCAGCAATAGGGTATTTTTAATTCAAATACTGAAGATGACAAGGCTTAAACTACCACGTACATTAATCATGTCAGTGATATTTTGGTTTGACTTTCATGCCATTTTTGGAGGGAGCTCCCAAAACACATGAAAGTGTGGGCTGACTCTATCTTCTAATGTATTGCTTCTGTTCCATGGCTTGATTTTTGCAGCCTGCCTTTCAAGCTAAGGTAGGCTTTTCAGATTCAGATAATCTTTTTGACTTATCATCAAGGCACCCTACACCAAAGGTAGTTTGTTGTTCACTGAGACACACTTCGTCTCAAAGGGACAGTTAATATAATATGCTGTCCTTCAAAGACAGTTTCAAGGAATAATGGGAAGAGAGCAAGATGCTGAATACAGTGGAAATTTTTTTTATTAGAGACACTTGCCTGTCATGGAGTATGTAGCCTGATATCTAGTTTGCATGTGTAGTTGAACTAATACAGCTCATCTCAATCTGTTAAGCTACTTGGTTTATCACTTTTTACTTCCCTTTTTTTTTTGGTCGTTGGAATCACCTCAATTTCCAGATATCATTAAAAATAGACGGACCTAAATTTTTCCATGCTTACTTGGACATGTTTCAAATGTTTTATGAATAAATTAAGTTCCCCACACATGAAGTCCCATTGCTTAAGAAATCTTAGTGTACTGCTGGAAACAATCCTAGCTGGATGGGAGGATGAAACTGATTATTTAATAGAAGTTTTCCAACTCTCCCAGTTTTTTACCCTGTGGGCACAATGCTTTGAACCGGACAACTTCAGAAGTTTAATGGAATTTCTCCTATTTATATCAAGGCTAAATCTAGCTCTGCAACAAGAAAGCAGTTTGTTGTTCATGAGCAATACCTTTGCCTTTAAAGCCCAGTCAAGATGTCTTTCAAACAAGGCTTCAAGAGAAGCAATAGAAGATATATGAGAATTGGAATAAATGGAAGAATAGTAATGTTCCAAAATTGGAGCCAAAAGATGCATTTTTCTAGTCCTTATTGAAGCAAAATTCACCTTGATGTAAACGACAGGTCTGCTTGGTTAGAAACAAGTGACTGGCCTATGCATGGAAATGAACAATCAACAGTTCCAATATTTAAGGGTGTCTTTTCACCACAAAAACAGCTTAGAAACCAGGTTTATCATTTGACACACATAAAAAGGAAGGTTTTATGGACAATTCTGTATGAACAAACACTCATTATTGAGTTAGTTAGTAAATAATAATGATAACAGCATCAGACTGGTGATTGCTGTCAATGAGTAACGAGCTTATGCTCTTTGTGTATTTATTATTAGATTTTCTGTGCTCATCAGAAATTGAGTGTAGCTTTGTTCACTACATATATCTTCATATTGCAATCAATATAATGGTACACTTTTCATAGACATCAGACTTTAATATTAATTTGTTCTTATTTATACACCACAGAAAGACACAGAACATCTTCACTTCTATGATAAAGCCTTCATTCAAAATAAAGTATGGTTATATCATCACTGGGGTTAAGAAGATTTTATGTTTACTACTCAAAAGATTAATGGGTCACTCAAGCATTTACATTCTCATACATTTTTATGACAGTGCTATGAAGTAAATTTGATGTATGTTCAGAAGAGAATGATAGGTTTAAATGTCTAACAGCTGCTCTTTTGAATTTCAGCAATGTTTTAAGTGTTGCTACCATTTAGCACTTCCACTGCTCACTGCAATTTACTGTTTGCCTGCATTACTTATTTGTATTTGCACAGAAAGACAAAAAAGAAAGAATTAGGTGCAGAGTAGAAACAGTTTTACTTCCTTTAAGCTGCCTGAATCTAATCAATCTTATGGCAAGCACTGCTGGGGAAAAAACAACACTTTTCAGAGTGTTTACTGAAAGATTTCAGTGAAAAAGCATCTTAGGCACAGAAGACGTGTGCACAAATACACACCTTTTCCTGGATCTGGTTTGAAGATTATTCCACATTTTGAAATTCATTTGATGTCCTCTATATCGCAAAACCAGTTTTGATGAGTAAACAACCCGGAGGGGGGCTGATTTCAGCAAAACAGGCCATTGAAATTGCATGGGGTTGGGAGTGGCAGCAGCAGCAGGAAGTTCTGGTCTTTTAGCTCCAATCAACTGAAACAGCTTCAAACGCTGCTCTAGTCTTTTCCTATGTGAAGTATACCACACTAAATGCACTTGGTACACTTCACTTAAGACAAGACTGTTCAACACAGCAGGGGAACATGGTTCTCTAATCACCCTCTACTATGAACCAGAACCAATGCAGGGGCAATTAAATAAGAAAGATCAGAATGTCACTATAGGCAAGAATGAGCTGTGTTAGGGGACAGGGTAGTCATCACTAGGGACCACACAGATCTGCTTCCGCATGCCTTTGCGACTCCTTATTCCATATATAGCACCAGTTGCTTCATGAACGCCTGTGGACTGTAGCAGTCTTCACCGGGAGTACAGCAGGAGTGGGCATAGCAGGGAGCTGGGGGGCCTATGGCCCTGCTCTGGCACAGTTTGTGCTGCATGCAGGGACTCAGTTCTATGATGAAGTTGCACGTGTGTGACCACACATTCCCATTTGTCCCCATTTTGAAGAGGGCTTAGTTAACCCCTGAGTCAGGGTTTCACAAATGCCTCATTATGTGAATGAGCAAAAGGGCGACTACGCTGAATTCCAAAAGCAGCCAATAAATCTTTCAGAAGCCTAATTTTATTTTAGGAATGGTGCCTCAGGCAAGACTTGTGTGGCTTAGAACGGAAAATGTTTAAAACATTTGCAAAAGTTCTGTAAACCTGGTTTACCCAGTTTCTGCTCTCTGTGTTACACTATTCTGAAGAGACTCAAAGCTTAATGGCTCCATCAAGTTGGGAAATAGAAAGAATACCCTGTCACTTATAGGAGAGACAGGCTGTTGTTAAGTCTAAGGTTATCACTGCAACACATTTATCTCGTAGTCAACATCGTGACTGCCTGGAGGAATGTAACATGGAATTTAGTCAAAGAAAGACTCTGTCAGAGCTCTAAAGTTACAAGGCAGAGGTTTATCACCCATCCTACCATCACTTTCTGGTCATGCAGAACAGACAACACAATCCTGGTAAATACTAACTATGCACCTTGCTGGGTTGGTCCTAACCTTCCTAAACAACGTTTTCACTATTCCTAGCCTCACTACTCAGTGACATCCTCTAGTCTCAGAACAGCCTGCAGAAATGCAATTGTAACGGTTAGCCTTGGTCCCTGGCACCACATAGCCCCTCCAGTCCCTCAGTACTTTGCCCACTGTTAGACATCCATAACAAGAATCCTGTGCCTTCTGCAGCGGCGATCTATGATAGATATCACGTCCCGGTGCAAGGCACTTTACCATACAGGAAGTAAAGTAGAAAATCACTTGCTAGCTCCACAGCAAGTCTTGCTACTTTGGAGAGGCTAGAAAGTTAGCATCCCAGAATTAAAGGGGGGAAGGGAAAAAAAAACCACAACCCAGAGATTATTTTTCACAATATAGAAGCTAAAAGCGGGGGGAGGGGAAGTAGACAGTTTATTTATCGTTGTCTAGGTGATGTGCATCTGAGAAGGCTCTCAGCCCTCCTACATTAGCAGCCATCCAAAAATCTATAAAATTTGAAGAAAGAACAAAAGGAGAAAATGTCTTGTGAACTTTTAGATGCCTCAGAGAAGTGAGGCCAGCTGACTCAGGCATGCAGAGAGAAGTAACTCAGAACTACAAAACAGAAGTAACACAATAGAGGCCGCCCATCCCTAATCTGGATGCTGGCTAAGCAATGCTTTGAAATAATCCACAGACTGTAGAAAGACAAAAGAAGATGCAGAAAAGTTTATACATGTCCAATACAGGTAAGTTGACTTCTTAAGACATTTTAAGTAAAGCGTACAAAAATTTGATCATTGAAATTATTGATCACTTTATCTAAACTCATTGTACCTTGTATCCCTGTGCTTGAGGTTTCTGCTGTATACAGTGAGGCTCATAATAGTTTTCCACTTTTCTCATATATTGATGAATGATTTTAAAGCATTTATTTGGACTGAAGGAGATGTGTCAGCAGAAATATAAATTCTTAAATTATTTAGTATGTGGCATTATATCTAAGGAATAACACACTCCAACAGGAAAATTTGGACAATCTGAACTTCCCTAAATTGGTAAAAATGCTCAAATCCAACTTTTTCCCCACAAGTACCTCCCAGAAGAGATTAATTTCCATAATGAAGTATTAAATAATTGTAAGTTAGGTTGACATTAAGTTCCATTAATAGGTGATTTTTGAACAAGAAAAATTCTCAAGTTCATTTTTGAACAATTTCATTTCCAGTGTCAAATACAGACTTTTTTCTTCTTAAACCCTTGTTATGCAGGCAACTTTCCCTCAAATTATTTTTTTAAATATATTAAATACCCTAATCGCAAATTTATGATATTATTATTTCTATTCAGTAAATCAGAAACAGTCTCTTATTATTACAATTATATTGCCTAGCATTATTTTCTTCTATACATAGATTAGTTGCCTGATTTCTCCAAACATACTTCATCATGACTAATAAAAAACCTAGATAAATAAGTGTAGATACACAAATTAGGACAAATATAATGTTATTAATGTTACTTTAATTTATACTCCCAAGAAAACTTACAGCAAGGTATAAATTTACTTGCTGAAGAAAATAAATGAAAAGATAATTAAACTCTAATTAAAATTACACTCTGATGTACAGCTGCAAGGATGAGCAATTCTGGCTAGAGCATCATTAACCATGTATGTTAGCATTTGTTTGTACTTATAGCTAGGCATGAATTTATTTAAAAAACCCGAAGATCTCATTTCAGCACCCAAGCACATGCTTAGTCCCCCTAAAGATGGTGTATTTAAGTTGCTCAATAGCAATGGATTATCCATATGCTTAAGATCAAGCCTGAGTGAGTGCTTTGCTGCATTCAAGTCAAAATGACGCTTAGTCACAGGCTTAGTTTGTGCATCTGTGCTAGCGGGGGGGGGAAAGAGATGTGGAACCAGCGTGCCTCATCTTTCGTAACTCCATATTAGGGGTGTGAATCGTGTCAGTCCTTGAACTCCTAGAGCAGAAATGGGAGGATTTAGCTCTAGAAGGTGGACAGACACAGCAAGACCACGGCTCACCCACTGCTTGACAGCCAGCAGAGCTGGGCCAACAGGCATGCACTTAAAAGCAGAGGTGGGATCAAGATGTAAAGTGTAGCACACAGAGATCACAGTCTCAGCACTCTGCATGCAAACATATACGTAGTGCCTGCAACTGATATCATACCATGCACGGCTGCAATTCTTTGTGCATTGCTTTGCAAGAGCATACAACAGCTAAAACAGCATGCCAATTGCCTACGCAAAACAAATACGCAAAGTGAAATGCATATTTGCATGCATGCAAGATCAAAAATAAGTTGTCATACAATTTTTTTGAGCCACATAATGAGTCACTGAAGAGCCACGAGTAGAGGGTAGGAGTCCTTCTTTAAGTGCATCTAGATATACCCCCACCACAATCTCTCTCATCTACTTGATATGAAGCTGAACAAAAAGGATTGCACATTTGTGTTCACTTTGACGTCCCCAGACACCACAGATAGTCCTTATATCCTATAGCATCCTAGCAAACTAGACTAGACCAAATAGCTCAGTTGCGGATCTTCTCCCTTCATTACCCCACAAGCATATTTCTGTGGTACCATGTTTCATAGTACCCTGATGTTTGCATCAAAGAGAATTGACAGATCAGTTAAGAGACAGCAAATACTCGCCTCTGTAAGCACAGAGGAATGCATGAGTAAACATGTACTCTTCCCCACTTTGTGGAGTTGGAAAGGTATTTCCAAAACACATGAAATGAAATTCACTGATTTCTACACTCAAAGCAATCTCTTGATGACTCTGAGTAGCTGGAGTTGAATGATCTAAATTGTAAGGAAGCTGTAGCTACGTTCTGAATTGCTCTGAAGTTTGTGCCACGTTTTGCAACTGCAAAGTGAAGACAAAGTGGATCTAAAATCCAGCAAGTCAGAATGATTCGGTTTTACATTTGCTTCCCTAGGCTGATATGATGCAAAGATATTGAGGAGTCTAGAATTACTCACTAATTTTTAAATGCTTCTGAATAGTCTTTATAGAATTAGAAAGTAATTTAATCTAGTTACAATGAGTTCTTTGGTGTCAGCAGCTATTTTATGCTTATGTTTTCACCACTATCTACACACAGCATTTTCAATCATAAGAAGAAAGGACAGCGTTCATTTTAGCCTTTGGCTTTCTTTTTCTCATACCTTACTGACTATCCTGACTTGCCTTTGGACTAGCAGGACCACACTCTCGAATTTTTTCACTTTTGGAAAGGCCTCTCCTTTGTAGCTTATGGAAGAAACATCATGGGACAATATACAAAGCACTCCAGACTTGAGGCTTCAGCTCTCACAGTGTGGTTAGCATTAAAGCCTGGATTATACAGCTAGAAAATTTACAAACAAAGACGCATCTCTGACTGTCTTGAATTATTTCTTATGAAGAAGGAAAATCTATGTTATAGTCTTTTCTTAAAAGGCCTCACAGGAAAGGAATAATTATGGAGGTCTCCAGACAAAGAATTTTAAAAATCCTAATGTACTTCCATTGAAGTTAATGATAAAAAAAACCTGTTCACCTCAAGAGCATGAGACTTTAGTGTTTGTAAACAACACATAACTGTAGGAAGTTATACAACATAATTGATGCCATTTTTCCTTTAAAATTAATCTCATGGAATTAAATCTGTCCACATTGTGTTTTAAGGAAAACTCTTCTGCAGTTGGTTCTTCCCACTGTACTATATTTTGCTTAATTTCTACTCCAATCAGCAGCCAAAAAGGTCTAGGGTCTGCCCGAACATTTAATTGTTTCAGGCAAAAAAAAATTTCAGCACCCACAAAGTCTGCTTTATCCTCTCCTCCTGGTTAAGGTTATTCTGATTTACAAAGCTAGTTCACCAAGATTATAACATAAGCAAGCTGTTCTGAGCACACATGCTGTGAAATACTAACAAAAAAGGCACAGGCAGAGCTAACGCACAGAACATGGAGCAGATGCATCAAGTGCATGAGGAGAATGCCCGTGGTGGGAACAGCTATCTGAAAGGTGCCGCCGCTCTCCGGCCCTTTGGAGACTCAGGGCCACAACCTGGCCCCTGCTCTTCGCATCTTGTACCATTATTTTGCTGAGCTCGCTCCAACAGAATACCTGCCATAAAAGAAGAACTCAAGCAGTCCCAGCGTAGACCCTGGCTAGGAGGGAGAAAGGCCAAGGCAGGCTGTGCTTCCCCGGAGGGCTGGGGGCCACGCCAGCCGCTGTCAAGGCCCTTTGCACAGCCCCGCATTTGGAAGGGGGACCGTGGCTCAGAAAGCCATGCCTTTCCTGATCTGTCTCTCTTGGAAGCAGAGAGAGCTTGGGCCTTAAACTTTTATTTTGATTCTCATTCCTGACAGGCGAAAGCGTTTTCTGTTAATTGCTTTAAAGAAAAACGACAAGAAAGGAAAGTAGAGACAAACATTTCTAGAATTATTTGTTAATATTTTTTGGCAGCTGTACATATACTACTCTCTTGCTGTGACCATAATCGAAGCCTAATGTTGCTCCCAAGGAATGCTGTGGCAGTATTCCCACCGACTGCACTGCGAGCGGATCTGGGGCCTTTGTTTGGTCAAAGCTGTTCCAGATGGACTCCGGAGGATTCCCACCCGGCATTCCAGTTGTAAAGAACGACTCTGCCCTTCTCTTCCAAAAGGAGTTTTCTGGCTCCAGCTATGGCTGATCTGTTGGGATCAACAGTGGAAATGACCCACTACCATTGCGCAACGCGACCCCTTGGGAGAAAAGGGTCACGCTGAGCTTTATTAGCTGCATACCTGCCTAATCAATGTTAAGACGGTCATGTTTGGTGTAATTCAGTTTTAGGGTTTCGGCTGGTCACAGGAATGTAGCTGCTTCTGGGATAGAAATACAATTATAGTACACCAATGGGACAGATTTTGAAGGATGTGAACACTTAAATCCCAGTACCGATGTGCCTACCCACGTGAAACCATACCAGGAGTGTAATGCAGGAAAAATGCAAGCTACCCCAAAAGGAAATCTGACAATCACAAAAAGGAAAATTCTTTAGTTCTCCAGTGAGGTTTTCCCCTGGGATCTTTAATGGTGAAAAATTGGTTAGAAACTTAAATTTGCATCTCGCTTCATAAAGTACTAATATTGTCTGTCATTATTAGTGAACTATTAGCCTAGTGGCAATTTCTCTGACCAACTGAAGTCGGCCTAGTTCTCAGAGGACAGATGTGCAGGAACACCAAGCGTTTTGGTATTTTCAATTTCATAAATCACAGGTCATATCTGAAAATTTAGGCTGCTATCATCATAATGTATTACTTCTAAACAAAACTTTCCCTCCCCTGACTTTGTTAATAACTCACTGCTGATCTATGGCTCTAATTCTATAAGCAAACCGATGCTTGTTCATGCAAGTAGGACTTCTGAGCAAAGACTGCAAATTTAGGCCAGTAGAAAAATAAGCACTACCTCCCAAGTTACCACAGTACCCAGCTTGAATTTTTTGCTCCAAAATGTTTGATTTGACAATACCATAAAGGGGTGCCAAGCTCTCAATTCACATGAGAAGATTCACCAAATCATCATGTCAGTTTTTCAAATCCATACTTATTTGGAAACTTCCAGTATAAGAGATTAAACTCTGTCCTCCCTTACGTTATGTGGCTGAGCCTGTGCAGGCTAAAAGCCGAGCACCCTGATTAGTATTCTAGCATGAAACACTACAACACCAGTAAAGAATACATCGACACAAGGCACCTGCATGTTTAGATGGAAGATTTTTGATTTCTCGAGTGGGATGGTGCTGTTACAGCACACGGATACCTTTGGTACACAATGCAATCACCAGCTTAAGAATTTGTTTCATAAATCAAGGTTTTCTTGTCTTTCTGGTCAATTTAGCCTTAGAAACCAGATGGACCTCAAACACAAAAGGACAACATACAAACACTCTGTTAACATTTTCTAAGAACTATTATTGCTAAAGTGTAACCCTTTAGTCAAATTTCAATAAGGCATGCATTGAGAAACAGCATACCAAGCAAATTATTTAGGCGTTGAATCAACAGTCCAAGAAAAACAGGAGTTCTGACCGATTATTTTGCTTTCCCCTCCACACAATTACTATACAGGCTTTACTTTTTTTTGAACAACCTGTGGATGTACCTGTTTGCCAGAGGTACTTCATTGGCTCAGTTATGTTACAATGCTAGGAAATACATACAAGTTTACAAAAGTTGACAGAAAGCAGGGGTGGTAGGGTGGGGAACAACTCTTTCTTTGTTTTTTACTTTTTTTCTTTAATACACTATTATTCACTGAAACAACCTTGTTTCTTAGTATCTTGGGGGGCACTGATTAAAAAACAAACTCAACAATATTTTTCCTGTAAGGTTTTGAAGCAAATAGCCTTCCTATGACTTTACCAGACGCTGAACTGGGCTTTGAGTCTGCATTAATACGAGTGAAGTTGGTGATGGTCTCCAAGATGACACACTAGCGAAACAGACTTTGTAACTAAGAGGCAGAGATAACTATAATGCCTTATGGGCTTCCAAAACCTGTCCAACATTTTTACCTTTGCTAATGCACATTTCAATCTGATGAAAGATAGACAAGGAGCAGAAAAAGCGCACATGATAAGGTACGCGATGCTTTGTGTTCAGCAGGCAAATTTGTATGACATTTTCTCCCTTCCGTTTTCTCAGTGAGTGAGTGAAAACTTGCGCACGTTTGTCCGACTAGCCCTCCATTAAATGCCTCTTCATGGAAATAAGGGGATATTTATGCACAGTGACTAATGAATGGATGCATTCCAGCATCTGCTATTGTGTATTTCCTGTAAAGTCATTTATTATTCTATCTAACAAACACAGTGTTCTTGGGTTGATGCTTAAGATTAATGAGGCATTTACTCCTATTCAAGAAACAAGTTCAGAAGACACATTTTCTCCCATTCAGCTGTGCTGATAGTTTAATTAATGCCATTAATACATATAAGTCACCAAAAACTGTTTTATGGTAACACTGAGGAAAGTTGGCAAAGCAAGGAAATTTCAGAGGTAAAGCTACAGCATAAGACTTCCCCTTGTCTCCAGGTAGTACAGATTCTCCAGACAGTGGGTGATCTTACGGACTACACGGGTAACAAAACCCTAAGATGTAATGAGCTGAGGTAATGACAGAATATCAGTCTTAACTCTCTGCTTGTGTGGGCTTAGGCAAATCCTTAATGTGATTTCATTACAATTTTTTTTTGTGTGGATGCATGTCATATTTTTTCCCCCCAGTATTACAAAAAAAGGAAAAGAAAGAAAATGCCCTCTCATTGAAATGTATGAGTTGATACAATAGACCATAACCAGTGCTATGGTCAATGGTTTAAAGACATATTAGGGGAACTTTTCAAAACGTGTACCATTACACTGATACGGCAGGAGGAATGTAATGGCTCTTTCAGTGCTTCTAGGATTTTTTTGCTGAGGTTTCTGCATGGGGCCTTTTTTGTTAGGGATGCATGAACACATTTTGCCTAATTGCCAGGCTCACTCAGGCCAGCACGGAAAGCTTGTGTGAACTGGAATGTCACTGGGTTCACATTTCAAAAACGGAGAACTGGAAAGCAAGGAGTGAGCATGGGAGTATGCAAGTGCTGTGGAGGTGGGGGGGTGGAACCAAAAATACAATGAAAAGGTGGCACTTAACAGGGCTTCCCAACCCTTCTCCGAGGAGGAAACAACATAAAGGTATACTTCTCAGGCACCACAACACAGGCCTTCTCATTCTGAAGTCTCATCTAGAGTTACCTTTTCGACCACAGTCTTATGATTGGGGCAATCTCTTCCCTGCCGCCACCCAAAGTGATGACCTGATGATCCCAGAATAAGCACGAGATGTGAAACAGCTTGGAGACATCATTCTTCCTGAATTAGAACAGTGGTCCAAGCTCAAAATCCATTGGTGGTCCAGACAAATAAACACAACAACATACAGCCATATTACAGGTATAGATAGCTGCTTGCTGAGCTTCTGGAGACAGAACTCTGATTTCATTTGTTTGAGCCTCCTAATTATAATTTTTCTTTCCTCACTTTCACTGTTTTTATCTCAAAGACTGATAACAGGAAAAGAAACCAAAACAACAACAAAAAAACCCCAAACCAAACAGGCTTTCAACATTATTTTGACTCCACAAACAGGGGAAATAAGCAAATCAAAGCACAACTGGAACTGCGTATACAGGAGCAACGATCTCAGCCTGCCTAGGCTGCTGGCAGTGCTGTGCAGTACTGTGCTACTGTACGGCTTTGCTGCTCGAGCTAACCCCTGCTGGAAGCCACCCCCAGTCTGCAGTGGACGACTCCAGGCACAGGGGCGGATGCAGAGTTCGGTATAGTGCCTGCTAGAACAAGGAACTCCTGGACAACTGAATAGAGAAAAGCCCGTTAGCTGCTCTCAGTGTTACTGTAATTCCTGAAGTAAAATAACAAAGTCATGGAGGCCAATACGATTCCAGGAGGCCTTGAGAGATACACTTAGGTCTTCAAGAAATCTTCTAAAACCTGTCCTACAAAGAAACAGTTTGGCTTATACTGGAAATTCAGTGGTTAATAAAAGGAGACTATATGAACATCTTCGTTACTTATAACATCACCTCCTCTCCCGACCGTCCAACCTCTAAAGCTTGTGAAGCCCTAAATGGCTGCAATATCATAATAATTTTCTCAGCCTGAAACAGTGATGCTATCAACAGGTGTAGGGACACACTATGGACCACAAAGGCGTAAGACCTGCTAGAGACGTGCATCAGGCATACAGATATCACCCACACATGCCCAAAAAAGAAAAATTAGAGTAAGAAAGATACAGGAAGCAGAATTTCCTTCACAGAAAAAGTTTCCACAAACATATCTAGTTATTTTAGATGTTTATGCCTTTATTGTGGGAGCAATACAGATATCTGCACATAGAAAACAAAATAGAATAAAGTATAATACATAATCTAATTCTCAGTGTCACTTAAGAGAACAAATTTTTATTTAAATTTACTACGCCAAGTTGTTTGGAAGAAGTTTGATCAATAGCCTCACGAAATTTTTTTTTTTTCCTACAAGTGTTTCCTAGTGCTTAGCCTGTGGCTGTTAGCATTAGATTTCAAGACACACTGTACTAAACTGTATTAGGCATGTGAAAGGACTTTCATTCCTCATTAGCTGCGCATAAGAAAGGATTGTAACTTTTAAAAAGAACTAAGCGGCTTTGTAAAAAATTCAAACTTCCCTTTAACAAAAATCATACTTGTTA
This sequence comes from Calonectris borealis, assembly GCF_964195595.1. NCBI lineage: Eukaryota > Metazoa > Chordata > Aves > Procellariiformes > Procellariidae > Calonectris > Calonectris borealis. The sequence continues at coordinate 19,431,798 of NC_134318.1, forward strand.
AAACTTTTTTTTATTCCCAGCTGAACTATGCTTCAACTCAAAGCAAATAAAGTCATCAGTTGACTCCATTCTATTAGAGGACAGCATTAAAAAAAAAAAAAAGTCCAATGGGTCCTTGAACAGTGGTCCCTTGTCTGTCACATCAAGACATGGCTTATACTTCACACACTATTGACCATGAAAAGCAATCTTGCGACTTTTGAAGCCCTATCCCCAAAAAAAAAGCACGAGAGAAAACTTCTCTTGAAATGTCGAGGATGGGGGGCTGACTGCTCTCATCTCCTATGATTAATGACTTGTGGCCTTATTGTGTAGAGGCTCTAATTAGCTTCAGACTGATTAAGGCTGCAGAATGCAAAATTCAGCTCAATAAACCTGAACGGCCCCCATTCCCCACCCCAAACAAGCCTGGTGCAGAAACTCTGGCATCTAGTTTCTGGATAAGAAACAGTGAACACATTCTCACTAGGAACTAATGTAATCGCAAGCAACTCTGGACTTCAGCTTCACCTAGCTAGAAGCTTGAACTGCAGCATTTTTCTGTACAATACAGAATACAGTAATTATTTTTCAGTCCTATTCAAGTACCCTGCTTTTTGTCTAAAAACTTGCTTGACACCTTTAGTAGACAGACATCATACTTACAAATCTTAATCAAGACCCATTTACAATTTAGTTAAAAAGTAAAACAAAATAGCAAGTGGATACTTTTAATCTTTTGTTACCCACTTATTAAAAAATTAGAGCTGGTTAATTATAATGTTTCTAAATGGTTGCACACAGCCTTCTTGAATGCTCTTTATAGATGCATTAAAAAAAGAGAGCAGAGAAGTGGCAACTTCAAATTGTTATTGCCTAGCATTTTGACAACCTGCTTTACCAAAATACATCCCAAACCTTTCATTTGGTAAACATTGTTTGCCATAGCCCCAGAGGTGGAAGTCTAGTACACAGAGGGTTTCAATTGCTTCTGCCCTGGCCCCCCGCTTCTTCTCCCCCCAGTGTCAGATTAAATCTGCTTGTTAAGTTGATCTTCGCATGGAAAAGCATTACGTTCCACTAACACAGGAAGGTTGCAAATACTTATGCCAGGTTTTTAACACTAACCTCAAACTGATGCACTACAACTTAAGGCTGATTAGCTTAATAACTGATTACTCGTCCTCTGGGCACCAGCAACCAAAATTAAAAAATTTAGCAGCTCATATAACAAAGTAATATGAGCTTGCTTCTTCAGACACCTACAGTTCTAAGAGGGAGGAAAAAAAATTTACATTTACAGAACAGCTCTGAAGAGGGAAAGTTTCTTGTTTTTGGTGGGATGGATTGAAATGCTGATAATTCCCCCTCTACTGAATAATACCTAGATAAAGAGACCATTTACATGCCTGTGCACAAAGGATAAATTAATCAGATTACCTTGGTGGAATTATTTTTACTTTCCAATATATACAAGTCTGCATGCCTTCAACACATCAGCTGTTTGAATTCAAGAAGCTTCCTTTTGTACTCTGTATTTCCCAGAGCATCCTCCACTTGTGCCATCCCAGCCAAGAGTGGCACCGATTACTCTCTTGCATTGCTTTACACCCACAAGGCACCTGTTACACCAGGTACTGCGTGTTGTGTAGCAAAAAGACAGTCATGCCTCAAAGGAGCAAGTTCCAGTATTGCAAAAATACTTCCACATAAGTTACCACTGTCAGTAACTGTGGCAGGCCTTGCCAATGGGAGAGTTTGTAGGGACAGTGCTAAATTTATGATGAAAGGCAACAGATGGTCATTGGAAATAGTGACTTAAGGTAACGTGAGATGACTGCGATAGGCAATGCAAGCAGAAGGGCATCATCCACAGCCTCTTTCAAGTCCCCAACAAGAAGCCTAAAAATATGTCTGTCTTGAAGCATGCAAGCAATGCCTTTGAAGTCAGTAGTAATCAGGTTTTTAAGTACTTCTGTGCCTACACACTTATTATACAGCATATACACTGTGTGGTGTAAACACTAATAGACCAACTTCGGCACTGCTGTAAGGTAGCACAGTTCCTCCGACATCAATGGATTGATGTCTCACTCAAGACCTGGGATTTAACTTAATGTTTATAAGTGTTTTTCTATGCCTTACCCTGGGGTTTTTTTTTGCCTTGTTTTGCTTTCAGCAAGGCTCTTTGTAGTGTCATAACTCACAATCTTTCTAGTCAGACTTTGCTTATAAAACCTTTATTGTTCCAGAACAATGGAGTTGTGACCTGTTCGAAGGCAGGATTGCAATCAGGGCCCTCTCCACACTTTCTCAGGGTGCCCTTTCTGATGGAGTGAATAGACCATGCAACCCTATTGATGTCAGCCAGGAGGGGAAAAATAGGCTCCCCCAATAAATCTAAACGTAAATCTTCTTGCTCTATCTCACCATCTGTATGAATTCACCTAAAACAGAAAATTAATAAGCAGAACAATATCCCCTGGCCTAAAGGGCTGAAATACTGCTTGCAGACCAAAATGGATTTGGTTTATACTTATGGCAGTTTCAGGGAATTCACAGACATAGAAAAGGACAGGTGGAAACATAGCTTGGGCTGAGACAACGTGAATGAGATTGACCTAACATCATGAATATGCTTCACCCTTGTGTGTCAGTTCCCTCCTACAGATTCCCTCAGGGAGAGGTTTGTGGCTTCTCATGCTTTCTTAACTTTATTCCAGGACTCGTAGGGCAAACATTTCGGTGAATTTTCATGGGGAAGCAAGCGATTTTTGAAACCACAACTTTCTTCTGCACTCTGAGTAATGACTCATGCAATTTGATTTACATGATCAAAGGGCACATCAAGCACATTGTCCTAATACCTGAGTGGCATTTGGGGCCTTATCTGGTAGCAAGCAACTCAATTCCGTTGAAGTCAATGAGCCATGCCGGCTTATACCAGCTGTGGAACTGACCCTTCTGCCTTAGTTTGGCCCTTTTGCCTTCTATACAGCCCTTTATAAAAGACAGCGCTGCTTTTTTCATGCAATTGGAAATCACAGTTGACACATTTTTTGCCTAGTCTGTAGGCACCCCCAAGCGTCCTCTGCTAATTTTCAACCCAGTACTTATCAAAGCTGCTCTCACAGACACATATATAATTAAGAGACAGGAGTGAATCGCCAAGTGACAGCAGAAGTAGCATTACCTCCTTTTCCTTCCCTTAGCCGTTACGCACACGTTTTGTAGTGCAAGTTCCTCAGGGCAGAGCACATACTGTTTTGCCTCTATGATTCCACCCACAGATGTGATACTGACTGTATCAGATATCCAACCAGCTGAAATCAACTATACATACAACTGTAATACAACGAACGCTACTAATATAATTTTCCCATCCACCTTCTCTAATCCATTTGATTATTCCATTCCCCCTCCCCCTGAGCTCCCACCCTGATGCTTCATTTTCTACGCCTTCTTTGCATGCTTAGGGCCACTACAGCTACTTACAAGACTCTAAACCCAAACCATTTTAATTACAAAAGACCGTGGGGCCAGCAGAGGCCTTTATAACTATCTAGATGTACCTTGGTGGCTAACAGAGCAGATAAAAGCTTAATATATTAATGGAAAAACATTTAACCAAATAGATAAGTTAGTGCAAAATACTTATTAGGGGATTGAAATGTTATCTAACACTGGGTAATTTTCAGGCCATAAAGGAAATACAGCATCACCCAACAAAATGTATACCTTTTGCAAGTAGAGATCTGCTCAGTGGAATTCATTTTCTGAATTCACTGAACCACAACATAGAATAATTAGTGCTGAGTATATACTTAAATAATTCACTCAGTTACTTTGTCAGTATTTAACACTATAATGAGATGAGCAAAAGCATACATCTAACACCTTTGACCTTTGCTATTCATATTCTGAAGAAGTGGAAAAAACAACTTCAGAAGTCTTAAATTGTTTAAATTTCATCTTTTTCAGTACATAAAATATGTCTGCAAACAGGTGTTTCTCTCATTTATGCATTATGGAAAAATCCTATGGAGTTATTTACATTAGTATCTATACACTGATCAAATTAATATCAAAAATACTCAAAACTACAATTTAAGCTTTACTAATATATATATACACACATATACACATACGTATTATGCACACATGTGTAGACACACACATTTCCCTTTCTGAATCTCACAGGCCTTGGCTAAAGAACTGTTGCTAGGAAAAACAAATTAAACTGTTTTAAATTTATTAGCTGGCTACAGAGTTTAAATCTAGTTCACACGAAATAATTGTGCAAGTAAATGTAAGCCCCTTTCTGGGGAAAGGAAGGTCTTAGATCATTTAAGACCCAATTCTGCCCCCAAGGCCAATAGAAAAACTTCTACCAGCTCCGGACCTTAAATGACCTTCAGATCAGGTTTAGCAGATGAATGCTGGGAATACAACATTTTTGTGAAGCTGAACAGTCCCACCAGAGCGAGCTTAGTCCCTTCTGGAATACCACCGATGACTTTGGTTTCCTAATTTTCCCTCCAATGTCACAGAGCAATTATACATACAAGGTAACCATTAGCAGTGAAACAGCCACAACTTTTTTGCATTATTTGAAAATGCCACATTCTGCAGTTCTGGTTTTGAAGGTCAGGTAAGGATTGCCTAGAACAGGTTGAAGATGGTTATGTCCCTGTTAAAATATACTACTTCTAGTCACTGGTCAGTGGCACGTGCCCTCATTCAGATTTACCACAGGTTTTGTACATATGTTTAAGAACATGAAGGAAGATGGTCAAAGAACAGAGAATGTGCTGCAGAGTACAGAAGTAAAAGGAAGGGTTTTCTTTAACTTCAGTGGATGAAGCCTTCAGATAACAACACCTAGGTGTATTCTAGGCAATTAAAAAACATGTGCATTCAATAGAAACCTTCATTATCATGCAGGAAAGAAGAAAACAAAAAAGCCGGAGCAAGCATCAAAGCAAGCAAAGAAACTGAACCTCCAACTTAATTGCTTAAATATTTGTGGGAAAACTGAAAGCACTTCAGAGCAGTGGCTACCTTTTTGTCCAGTGTCAATACAGCTTCTAGCACAGCCGGGTTCCAGTTTGAGACAAAGTCTTTCAAACGCTACTGCATTGAGCAACAACAGCACAAATCCAGCTTGAGTTAAATTATTTCTAAATTTGAATTATTACTTATGTTTTTTAGCATTCACTCAATTCTGACAGCAACAGAATTCTTCTATAATGTCTTCCATCTGAGCAGAGCATATCAAAGTCTTTGCACAAGAAATTACTGTTTAAAATGCAGAAAAAAATCAAAATAAATATTTAATTGTTACAATAGAAGGCAAAGGATCCCATCTCAGTCAAGCCCTGCTAGAGGGAAAACATTACTGTAAATACATCAGAACTAAAAGCATGACAATAACTGATTTCATAAAATAACAGTTCTGCTGAATCACTGCAAATTCATCATATAACCTTACATAGCAAATTCCAGGCAACTTTTTTTAGATTCCTGCTTAGAAAATACTTTAATGCAATATGATTATTCAGGTAGCATTAGTAAAATTGCACACTTATTGCTAACACAAGCTATTAACATCACATCAGCTGACTCGGTCATACCTTCTCAAAGGCTAACCACTCCTAATGAGAGAAAAACAAAGGAGAAAAAAAAAAATGTATGAAGCAAATACTTATCTTAGACAGTCTCAACAGAAAAGTAGGGTACTGATCAAACAGAGCTCCTTATGTGTGAGACAGACACAAGGGACCAGCCTCAGGGGTGAAGCAAGGCAGGGGAATCCACTGCTGTTCCTCCAGGACTTGTGAAGATAAACAGGAGCTGTCCATCCAGCAACTTTCACGAAGAATTCATTCATTTCTCTGTGTTGAAAATAAAAGAAAAAAATTGAGGAAGCTAAAAAGAGCTCTACTATAATATCCCTCCCCTCGCCTCCCTCCAGATAGCCAAGCCTATTCACAACATCCACAATCTATTCATTTACTAGTACTGAAGTTATTTAGCAACTCACAGAATGAAGTGTAAAAACTTAATTACATGTATTTTTAAATCCCACTTCTAGTAAAACTAGAATAACTATGCTTCATTCTAGCACAAAGCACTTTACCAGGTACCATAAAGCAACCCTACCATGCTCAGACAATACCTTTGCTCCTCAGTATTAAGCAAAATACTCTGTTAATCCACCTCACTGCTTTTATAGTCTGGTGATTGGTTCAGCAGCTGAATTCACTTTGGCTATGGGTTGTATGCTGATTGCCTGGGCACTGAAGGGATGGCAACAACTCCTAGCTGCTATTGCTCCCATCAGCAGGGGGCCTGTGGGAGGCTGTAAGGACAACCGGAGTTTAGGGGACGCTGCAGTACCATAGGAGAGGGTGGGGTGGTCAGAGGTACAGTTGGCCAGGCATTCCCATTTCTACCAAGATACTGGGTGCAAAGTTAATTGTGGTTAATTGAGAAGTGAAAATGCTCATCTCTACATAAGAGTTTGCGTGTCCCAAGCACAGGACATCAGTCAGGTAGCTAAGAAGTCAGAAGTAGCAACCTGAGAGATCAGAGCATAGAGGTGCTAGAGGAGGGCACGTGGGAAGGAAGCTAGAGCACAGATTTGGGGACGTGAAGACCAGTGGTGACAAGCCAAACAACTACATTCAGGTTATGCATCTGCTTGACTCATGAAGATCTCTGAAAACAGGTTGTCTGAATATTGTGTAATAGGTCTAATTACTGGAGATCTACAAGATTGTAGTAAGGGCAACTGGGTTAGCATCAGGGATAATTGTAAGTCCAACAGTCAAACCATCATAATCTACAGACATTTTTGAGGCAATATGTTTTGTTAGACCAATTTAATACAGTAGGTGTAAGGGCAGCAGACTTGTGAGCATACAAACTCGTTTGATGGCAGAAAGGACATAAAAGTCGATAGCATGTGGAAACCTGGCCTCTTGGCATTTCGGTTATGACGCAGAAGACTTTGGAGAAATACATCTCTTATTGCACAATATAAACCAGCTCTCCCAAGCTGGGTCATAACTGATTAAGGGATACCCAGAGCTTCTATTTCCACTTAGCAACTAGGAAATTAACTTTATTTTTGACTATTTATTGTGCACTACAAAGCTACCCAAAACAAAATCACAAGTGTATTTTAGACGCTGTATAAAAATTAGTGCCCTGGGATGTGTGGGGGAAATCACCAGTACTTAAGGTTGGTAATTGAAATTATTAATAATAGTGAAAATAATATATCCATTCTCCAAGCAAGCCATCATAATACTTAATAATTGATTGTAATTTCCTGTAATAAATACTAATGAATTCATTTACAAAGTAATGTAGCTTTATGTTTATTCACTTTCCTAAGAAATATTTGTTTGTGTTATGTCAACAATTTAATACAATAAAGTAATTTATAAATATTTATTATTAGTTTCAACACTTCTTAATAAAAAGCAGTCATTTCACATAAATACCAAAGCAATTCTTCAGAGCACAACTGTGTCCCCAGCAAGCACTCACGCTGGCTTGTGAGTCCTTTTACCATCTGTGAGCCTGCACGTTGACAGTGCTTCAGCCAGATGAATGTCCCAAAGAGCAGATGAGCAGGCCTGCAGGGACCCTGCCTTCACCTGGGATTTACCAGCATCCAGTCTGCCTATCTCCAGAGCCCAACATTTCCACCAGGAAGAGATTCAGTCGCTCCTCAGCATCCTCCAGCCCAAAGACACTGAGTTAAGCAGCTCTGAATTCTCTCTCCCACCTCTACACAGTTTCCTACCTTTCTTGAAGTCTGTCCATATACTGCTTCTACTGCATCATCTTCTAAGACAGCATTCCTCTTCCTCCATTAACTCTGCTACGACTGCAAATATTTCTGACAGCTTTTTCTACTCAGCTGTTTGATTCATCTGTGAAGGTTATTGGGCCCTACATTAACCTCTTTTGTGCCACGTGGGATGTATATCTCCCGCTGTACTTGCATTCCTGATGTGGAGCGTCTCTCGGCAAAAGTGGCAGCAATAACCAGGGCAGTGCCCTCTGTGCAGCTCCAGGAATGTGACTGCAGGTGGTTCCTGCAGGGTGAGGGGACACAAAACTCCTGCCCGCTGTGGGCTCAAAGATAATGGTGAGACCAGCTCCTAACTGTTTCACTGCACGTGCTGTGAGGAAGACGTTGCTCCGTATAAGAAACGTGAACCTGCAACCCCTGACTGTAGGATCGGTGTGCTAATGTGATCAGCACCATCCTGCCTAGTGCCGGGGATTGAATCAGGACTGAACCAGGTGTTGTTCCTGTAGGCATAAAAGATCACGTCTTCTACAGCACTAGTAGGAGTGCTGGTGAGGCACATGGTAAATAAGCCACATCAAAAATCTCTCCCCACTCCTGTCTCCCAGGGTCCCCTCAGAAGGCCCAAACTGCACCTGTGCTGCACAGTGGTCTGCATGCCCTTGGATGTGCCAGTCACGACCAGCTGACAATGCCTTTCCAGTACTGTTTTGTCCCATTCATCTCCCAGCTGTTCATCCTCCTGATTTATGCCATCAGCACCAAAGCCTCATAGCAAACAGAACAGAAGGAGGGGGATTCACACCGTCCTTCTAAGGTTTATGAGTGCTGGCATGCCTTTTTTATTCCTCTGCACTTGAAATCCTGGGCACATCCAGTGCCTGCCTGCTTTCTCAGGCACCTCCATAGTGTTTGACTGTAGCTAGTTGTCCTCTCATTTAAAGGGAATTATGGATCTGACGCAAAAGATCCTGCAGACACAGTATATGTTGTTGTGGGTGAAGGAGCAGACCTTACTTCAGCCCAAAGTACAAAAGTGAAATGAGAACTTACAAGGGCACCATTAACTGACCTGTTTTTGATCCCCAGCAAAAGACAAAGGAGTCCTGGGGTGGCAGTAGCTAGACCTCTTCATCTCAAGAGCAGTGTGACAAGAGCTGGATGTTATCCTAGTGCTTCCCCTGCTGTTTTAAAAAGGCAGGTCTTGACACACCCCCCAAAACAGCATGAAGAGCTGCAAAATTTGCCACCCCAGGGTGCCTCTGGGGGTACTGCTGCTGTTACTAAAGGGAGGAAGCTGACCCCAAGGAGCTCAGACCTGGGGCACATTTTTATAAATGCAAGGCTGCCATTCTGTTTGCCCCTTGCTGTAAATGTGAATCTCTACAGTATAAGGCTAAGAGCTGGACTCTGTGGCTGGCTCATCTAGCAGACACAGAGCTCCTGTGGGCTGTGCCGAGAGAGAGAAACACAAGGAGTAAAGGGGATTAGATTGTATTGTAGGTTGAGAGCCAGTTTTGGTGGAGTGTTAATCTCAAAGAGTATCATTGCCAAAGTCACTTCTTAATGTAGCAGTTCAAGAGACAGCCTCTCTCTTAGGACCTGAGGCTAACCTATTTGATGTCACACTACAAGTAGAGCAGGTGCTAGGTTTGCAATGTATATTTGATGTCTAGTGTTGAAAAGTGAATTGATTGAAATGCTGTCAGGCTGCATTTTGAATGATTGCACTACTAATGTCACCTACAGGCATCTTGATGGACATTCTGCCATACACAGAATACAGTAGGCTGGAAATCATCATTTGCAAATCATCACCTTTGAAAGTACAACTACCAATTCAGCTGAAAAAAAAAAAAAACAAAAAAAAAGAATTGGAAACATGTTGAAGAAACATTAACCTGAGGAAGTGAGCAAATCAGAAACACCAAATATTTAGGCTCATGGATTTCTCATTATGGGAATTTTCAGCCTACTGTATTTCTTCTGGGGTGTTGCATTTCAAAACCTGTATTTCGTTTGATAATATACTTCTACCACAGGAAATCTAATCAGGTTGTCTTCTAAGTTTTTACTGATATTAATCAGTATGGCACTTCAGTTTTTTGTTAATTTATGAAAGTAGTTTTACAAAATCTGTCACTATGTATGAATGTGGCAAAATTAGTAGCAGAACACTAGCATATCTTTGAAAGGATATAGGGATTTAGCTATATGATTGTCATTGAGATTAACGAGAACTGAGTCTTTAAATTCTATAGTTGATCATGTAAATCACAGTTCTGACCTGTATTTTCTTGCCCCTGACACCAGCCTGGGTTAGAGCTTATTAACATTCAGCCACAGGTTACAGTAAGCAAGATTTCCTTATTTCCAGTGGCTACTATTACCCATAGTAGAAATCTGCTATTAAATTTACATCAATCTGGAGATTAATTTTAGCAATGTGGTAAAACCATTGGCTAATAAGTGCTCTCAGAACCAACACCCCAGAAAGAGGAAGAGGCAGGACTAAGGAAACATCAGTATTTCACCACAGTCACCTGCTGTTGTCAGCTTATGTTAGCTAGTCACCAATAACACTGAAGCCTTTCTTCAAGTACTCTTCTGTCAAATTTTCTGAGAAATTTGGTATGAATTTACTTTGAGTATATGCTTCTAAAAAACAATAATAACCACAGAAACTGGGATACAGGCTAGATGTTCAACTGTTTCATTTAGAAATACTGGGTTTTTTTCAGGTACCAGCATATTTTTATATATATATCCCCAAAGAAATTATGCTCTCTTTGAGGACTACAGAACACAGCATCTCATCTAGAAGAGCATTTCAAATTCTATAAAAGTTTGGCACTGTGTTAGGGAAACTCTACCGCTTCCACTGACAAATGGGGTCAGGGAGGCCATTTTGAATCTGCACAAAGTCACACAGCAGGGTAAAGAGTTCTGTGCCTAAATAAAACAAAAAGATTACGTGTTGAAGCAGGAACTGCTTATACAGGTGCAAAACCAAGTAGAACCAGTAATGGACTTGTCCCCAGCCCCTTGAAAACCCATGCTCATGGGCCTGAAAAGAAGTTTTCAACTTTGGTGCAAGAGCCCTGAGCAGAGTTGTGCCCATGTGTAGCAGTGAGATGTTCAAGCAGACCCTGGTTTTTCTTGGGCAGGGAACACGGGACGGGGCCACACCTCGACTGAAGGAAGGCTGGCTGGGAGCTCTCCTGCTGCATTGCGTACTTACTGATCTTGAATCCTAAAAAAGGCCACTCATCAGGGAGCAGCAGGGCTTCTCCAAGGAGAGAACAGCTGGGAAATGAGGGGAACCTGAGCGCAGCCCCAAATTGTCTGAACGGGACTAGACTGGTGGTTGTGATGGGGTCCATTGACAGTCCCAGAAGGTGAGATAAATAGTCAAGTGCAGGATCCTCCCAGGGAGTCCGGCCAGGAGAGGAGGCAGGTCTAAGACCCACTCAGGACACAGGGCAGGAGACAAAGCTACCTTGCAGGGTAGGCCTGGAGTCCACCCCAGAAAACCAGACAGCAAGCCAGAGCAGCAGACGGATGGCACAGGAACACGTATAACTTGGCTTAGGGGACAGCTGGGTGCCCAAGGCTGAGCTGAACTGGGGCTGCTGGACATGAGCCAGGGGTTGTGGGTGGGGGTTCCAGCCATTATAATAATGGCCCGAGCCATTAAGGCCAGTCAGGACCCTGACACAACCCAACCTATACTTTGAAAGGAGATGGGAGTCTAAAGCCCTGTTTAAGCAAGAAATGCTGCTGCTTACCAAAGACCTAGGTTTTACCTTTCACTAAAGATATACACCCGCTCTTATGCCGAAAGGCTGGCTGCTGGCCAGCAACAGATCAGGTGTTTCTTCAGCACCTGATATCACCTCCCGCACAGGCACGTGTTGGGGCAAAAAAAGTTCTGCCCAAAGGGTGATGGGTAGGTCTTTCCTCTTACTTGTTTGCTGGGTAAACTGCAAAAAACAGTTTAATCAAGAAAAGTTTAAATATATAAATACTTACATAAGAAATAGACAAAAAAAGCACCCAGGTTTACTTTTTTTTTGTTCCTCTCCCTAAATTAAGCCTTAAACCATTAGCTTCCATTGAAAATTGGGTAAAAGTCTTTCATGAGTAAATGGTAGGCTCATTAGCTTGTGTGTCAGTTTATCAGTTTAAATGTAAACAAAATTAGTGGCTTCTAAAGGAATCTTTCAATATTTAGAAATTAGCTGGCTGCCTGATTACTGAGAATTTGTATGCACATTCTCTTCTTTCACTGATCTGCTCTTTCAACATCAGGAACGGTAACACTCTGGGAACTGTTTACCCAAGATCAGTGTGGTTCAAGCGTTACTTGGGATCTCAGTTAGGATTTCTTGGTTTTTAAATGTTTACTCCTTGGGGGGAAGTGAAAATGACAGCAGGAAGAACCTGGAGGTACTGAAGCACTGTTGAAGCTGGCACTTGATGACAGGAGGGGAATGAACGACACCAGGCACTACATTTTATGATACAGCAGACAGGAAAGTTTGTATTAGATTGTATCAACTTTTGCTGTGCCCTGAGCACATCTGAAAGGAAAGAAACAAACTGATGAAAGTTACAGGGTACAAAAGCGAGAAGAGTGCATGGAGAGTGGGAAGTTGGGAATATGTGTAAAATGGAAATAAACATTGGGGGGGGGGGAGACTTGTCACCCCTCTCATGAGAACGATTGTAAGTGATGGTTTTGCGTTCCGATGACAAAGAGCACGTTCCTCCCTCCCTCGCCCCCAGTCCCACCAGAGGGAGCCACTTTGCCCAGGGGGGGAACGGCTTTGGCATCCGACGATCTGAGCCTCGGGTCAGAAGGATGAATGGAGTCATCTTCTCAGAAGTAAGGCAGGCAACCAAAAAGGGTAGGGTGCGTGGAGGCAGCGTGCAAAAGCCATCTTTGGATGGCCTAGGATTTTAGAAGGGCATCCACCACGCGAGTAAGTGACCCCCTCATAAGAAACGCGAGGAGCCATAGATCCTTGTTCTCAGAAAGTTAACATCAGGCTGATTCAGAGCCGTGAGGCCTGTGTGGGCACACTGATTCGAAACACGAGTACAAGCACCCCTGCTCTGAACACTCATGCAGAGTTTGGACATGTGGAAACTGGCAAACATCTTGCTGACCCTGCTTTAAGGTAACCTTCTTCCAAACCTGTATAGATGTTCCATGCAGTCGAGGTCCCGCCCTCCTGGGCAGTGTTACTGAGCGCCGACTGTGGACCTTTATTTCCTGCTCCCATCAGTTGCCATCGGTCAACGTTACAGCAGGATGGTAACCCACTGCAGAACAGAAAGGCTGTAACGCACTCTTCCAGGAAGACAAGTGCTTTCTGAGGCTTGCATACAGCTATAGCATAGCCATCCATCCCTGTGTCTGGAAACAAGGTGGCTTAGTAAGGATTCAACGACAAAAGACAGTTTGCTCTCCCTTTCAGGGGTGTTATCCTCTTCCCCAGTGGGGCAAAGTCCTCTCCCCAAGCTGCAGTCATTCTCGGGAAATGCTACCGGGGGAAGAGCAATGCCTGCCTTTCCTGTGTTACTTTCACGACAAAATTGTAAAGCTGTGACACTCTGAGCAGGCCACGAATTCCACAGGCCAAACTGTAAACACTGGAGGAATTTGAGGTCCTTGACATTTCAACGGAAAGCAAAACCATGAGACTGAGGAAAACAAGCTAAAGGCTAAGTTAAGATATGTCTACCAGCTCCTAAGAAAGATCAGTTCAAATAAGGAACCGCAGTCGCAATTTCCTAGTTGATTGTCGCTTTCTTCCAGTGAAGAAATAGTCTGCTACTGGCCCTTGTCAGGAACAAATTACTTTCCCTTCACTGCCAACTCAGCTCCACACGCCCTGCGCAGATGAGAAGCAACACTGCAAAAAGCCAGTTTTCCCCAGAGGATATGAACTACACAGACTGGTAATCCGCACAGATCATTTTTAAGGGGTAACTTACTCTCTATGCTGCTCTTAGTAAAGGCAGAGTAAGGGGGAGTTTTGTCCTAAATGAATTGAAAAAAAATTGCCATGCAACTTTTTGCATAGGAATTCTCATCAACGAAAATTTTTAATCCCATGACAGCAATCTTTAAGGAGGGCTAAGACAGAATCTAAATCCAACCATAACAGAAATGTGGTGAAAGCGTCTTGGTATTTTAGCTTGTATTCTTGGACAGATCTGATCAGTACAAATACAAAAAATATTTTTTGTAATTAAAATTAATTACAAAGAAAAACATTTTCAGGCATACTAATTTAAGCCTTCCAATTTGTTTGCTTTTAGCGTGGGCAAGATACAATGAGCAAAACACAGGCATTCTGCTCAGGACTTCCTCACCTCATCCTTTACAAAAAATGTTATGTGCATGAGAAAAAGGAAAAATTGTCAACAAAGAGGGTCCAAAGTGGAGGGCACTCACACTGAAGGGCCATTCGGAGGTTATTCTATGGTGCAATCCAAAAGTCCTTATTCAGCAGTTAACATCAATGGTAGCTTTGCTGAGGAAGGCATATCCTTTGGAGTTCGTGATTTTAACCTTAAGAAATAGTTTTAAAAAACTGAGAATAAAAATCACTACAGTAATGATGTAAGCTTTAAATTCATTCCATTATCAAAAAGATTTTCCTCTTCAAATGTAAATATCCTAGTTACTTGATTAGGAGGTGTGCTTTGGTGCCTTGCTTTTCTTTACCAGGATTTGTTCAGCCTAAATGAACATTTATAACTTCACTGTATGTCATACTTTAGTAAGTGCAGATTTGGACAACTCTTGCCTGCTTACTCAAGTTTCTGGACTTGTTCTCTCCTAGGCAGAGAGTAACTCGATCCATGCATCCTGTTGATTCTTTCAATGTCTAAAATTAGCACTGTGCACGCACGCTTCCTCTACCTGGTGGCGTGGCTCCCCGACAGAACCGGGGGCAAGCACTCACGCACATGCTGGGTGCAACAAAGGCCCAACTGTTGTTTGTTTGACAGGAGAAACCAGAAATTTTTACCTTTTACTTTATGTACAAGGAAGAGATCCCACCACGCTCTCAGCACACATGAAAAGTATCATTTTGTTCGGCTAAATGCTGGAAGTGATAACACAGTTTCCAAGCACAAGTGGTGGCATCCATCCTAACATATGATTACCAGTACCCGTGGCTCTGACAAGTCCAGGCGTGGTAGAAATTACATGGTGGTCACAAGACTGCACAGTTGGAAAGGTTAAAGAGAATCCCCCAGCCTCTCATTCCTCTGCTCCTCCACTCTTCCGTTCTCCCGGGGATCTCTTGGGACACCCCTGCTAGAAAAACGTTTGTCAGAAAGCGGAAGGCAACCCAATGGGAAACATCAGTGAACCTGTGTTTACTTTATTTAGAAATGACACCCCATCCCTGTCCCCTGGGGCAAAACTTCTTTTCTAGACATGACCTCAGAGATGTGCTACACGCACCCTGCACAATTTATCACCATGCTGCCTATAATTAGGTTTGTTAACATACAGCCTAGTGCAGTCTTGTTGACTGGGAACTTAATCAAGTTACTATTGAGTTCCTGTATGCATTGCTTCGGGTGACTGTTTTACTTGCAGAATTATAGCTGCGACCAACGTGAGGAAATTAGCTCTGGACACAAGTTTTTTACTTTTTTCCCCCTACATGTGAAAATATTTAGCAAACAGTGACAATGATGGAAAACAGTAGGAAACAAAATGTTCTACATTAGTATAAAACATGAAAAATGCAGCAAGGACCCTCAGTGGTACAACATGTGTTATGCTGGCTGGCAGTCCATTAGGCTTGATAGACATTTCACTTACCTAAGTCAAATATAACAGTCTAGTATTCATTAATATAAGAAGGGGGTTGTGGAATCAAGCCTACCATCTGGTTAGAACGACAGAATAATCTACAACTCATGATTAGGTCTAAGGAGTGGAATTTCACTTTAATCTTTTTCATTGCTCGAAGTTTCCATCTGCGCAGTACGGCACATCATTTTTCTTCAAGACAAATGTGCTGTTTTTCATGTTCCAAAATTAGATCAGAAGAAAACGATTAATCATGTCATGGCCTGGGAAAGGAAACAAAGCCCTGATATTTCTCTCTCTCTCCCCCCCCTCCCCCTCCCTAGCTCTGGCTGTTTGCAAGGTCTTTCTTTCCCTGCCTCAATTTTCATCACAAGTTTCAGAGATTCACATTGCGGTGGGCTAGAAACGTTCAGGAAATGGGAATCCGAAAGAAAGACACGGCTTTGATTTGCATAGCCGTTTTTATTTTCCCCTCGCATCTCCCCCACCCCCAGTTTGCCACTTCATCTTTTCCTCCTCTCTCTCTCCACCCCTACCATGTGCCCCCTGGCACAGGACGACAGATGGTGACCTGTTTGCATGTGACACCGTAACCGAATCTAAACTCAAGGAAACAAGTCACCGGGCTGCAAATTAGTGAGACCACACAACTGTCAGGTGGCAGTCCCCTTTGACAGTTGTAGGCCATTATAGGAACATTGATGTTTTCGCAGTGTGACAAAAAGGAATCCTTTTTGCAGCAGACCTGTCTGTCAGCTGGCTCTCAAGTCATAACAAATCCCTGGCACTCAGCTGAGGCTGAACATTCGCAGCGTCAGGAGGATGATAAATGACCTGCAGGGCTTTGAAGTGCCTTGGCAGTTCAGATGGGTCCGCAGTGCTGACAGAGAAATATACACAACAGCGTAACCAATAATGAGAACATTAAACATTCCTGCTTTGTGACAGGCTGACAGAAAAACCCAGCCTCACATCAATCATCTTTGGAGATATAACCTTGACAATTAGCCCCCTCTCTGATACTCAGAGTAACCTTCCCTCCTCCCTGGCCTCCCCCCCCCACCTTTTTTTTTTTTTCCTTCTTTTGCCTGGCTTATCTTCCATGATCTTTTTTCTGGTATGGCAGAAAGGGAAAAAACAGCAGAAGGAAAAAGAAAAAAAAAGGCCACATCAAAAAAGATCTTTTCCTTTTCCTCCATGCAAAAATAAAATATGCCAGGACAAAGTTTATTTGATGGACTTCCACCTATTTCCCTTTAGGAGAAAGGAATATATTTTTTGCCCTATCTACCAAAGCATCTGTCACTACAAATACTCCTAGCAGAATTTTGTTTACATTTTATGCTTATTGTGTTCCTTAGGTTTTTTTTTCTTTCCCCAACTTTTACATTCATATCAGTGCACTCTGTTGTCAAGCATCGTTTCCACTTGTAAGAGTGAGATGATTAAACATGCAACTGTCCCCTTGTTACTGTATTCCAGGATCATTCAATAAAACAGATAGAATCTCAGTTTCTTCCCATAACCTTGTGTTTTCTTCTTTTTGGTATGTGCCTGTGCACTGGTTTGCCATTTTTTAAAGCCTTTCACAGAGCAAAAATAATCTTCAAAGGATAAATGAAAGGTGCGGCTAATCTTCCTGAAAACTAAACACTTAAACACCCCCCTGGAATCATTCTCACCAAAGAGCTGGGAAGCATCCTGATCTCAAGGACGCTCCCTCTGCTCATGGGGAATTCCTCCTCTTGCTTTGCCCAGCATGGGATCGGCAGAAATTCCTCCTGATACACAGGACTGACTTCTTGCCATGGCTCTCCTGACGGCTGAGGGGTTCAGGCGGTGGGGTCAGCAGGAGTGGTCTGTGCTCTGTGAGAGGAGAATTAGGCTCCTGGGCACTTTCTGCGCTCCTTCCTGGTGGCCTTGAGTCTCCCAAGTCACTAGTTCAACCCCACACAGAGGTTTCAAAGGAGCCTCAGCACCCTTGTGAAATAGCCTCGATCACAAGTGAGGTTCAAAATGGCATTTGTTGCAGAGGTTTTAATCTGGAGGAATGCCAATAATGTAAAAAAACCCCTTTTGTCATTGAAATTAGTGGCAAATCCTCTAAGGTGCGCTGTGCTCAGGTCTCTGTCTCCCTGTTCCTGAAGGTATTTCTGGTTTTGCTTATGCAATGACAAACATGCACTCTTGCTCTCATCGAGTACAGCACAGCTCAAATACTTTGATGTGAAGTTAGGGTAGTGAAACAGATTTACACACAACCAAGCACTTGTAAATTAAAAAAAGCTGGGTTTCTAACCCTGAAGTAAAGCCTGTCCCCAAGGCCCGTTTTCCTACGCATACTTTAAGGTCCCGCTGCAATGCCGGTGTAGGGGAAAGAAGATGAAAAGGAGAAAAAAACCCAAAGCTTTCAACCTTCAATACAGTTATAGAAGAGCCAGCTACAGACCCAGATGACGCTGCTGAAATAATATATTCCAGAGTCTGTCAGCTGAGTTCTGCTGCTGTCAAAGTATGTCCCGTGCACGTGGCCACAGCTGTTGACTTCAGTATTAGAAGAGGTCAGCATGAAGGAGAAAAGAAAGGTATTAGAAAGATGATCAGCAGTAAACGGCAAAAACTGTTCAGCAATTGCATGGCCTCATTTGTACTTTGATTATATTATTCTGATAAAAAGACAAGCCACACAGTGCCTGTTTCATAAAACAGCAATGGAAGATTGGCCTCTGCAGGACTGTGAGGAGCCATTTCACTCTCAGGCAAGTACTTTTAAGAGGCAAGGCTGACAACGCTGGAAATAGAAAACTTCTCTTTGCCTCCGTTATACCTGCCTAGTGGCTACTGACCGACTGTCTTACAGCACACCGAAAACATACCGTGTTACCACATTGCATACCCTACCTGGAGGGAATGGAGTCAGACATCGAGATTGCTAAGTCCTGCTAGGCTTTGGAAAGCCCAGATGCGGCAGTGCTTGCCCGCTGCAGGCTGAGGCTCCGGCAGAGCCAGGCAGCGGAGGACTGTACATTCAACAGCAAGAGTGTCGTCTCTCTTTCCTCCAGGTCTGAGACCAGTTTCTCGTGACAAAGGGACATCATTCAATCTTTGGCTTCTCTGTTGAGAGAATGAAAAGTTAATTCACACCACTGTTTTCCCAAAGACAGATTCCTCAGCTCATTAAAACTACTGCTCTGCTTGTTATGAGTCTGTCTCACAGCCAGAAGACCTTTTCTCACCGTGATGGCTGGTACAAAGGGAAGGGCACTCTCAGCCTGCACACTGTATCTGCGTGATCTCTCACATGCTTGACTTCAGCCTTGTTTCACGTACCTTCAAAGAAACGGCCATACCCCACTTTTTAAATCCCAGTGTACACCAGTTCCAGGTCTGCCAGACAGGCTAGATAATACCATCCCCTCTGCAGACAGGAGCACGGAGTGGGGAGCCAGACGTGCATGAGACACACACAGAGCTCCATTCCCCTCACAGTCGGGCTCTGGTCAAAGCAGGTATGATTTTCAACCCATGATCACTGAGGGCTCAAAGTATATCTTCCTGCTTTCCTAACTCACTCCCATATGATGCTTTATGGCCTATCCTATAGCATCATCTGTAATTGTGTTTGGGTACTAGCTGCTGCTGATTGAATCTATAAAGGATCTTTGTAGGATAAACGTGCAGAGTAAATGAACACTTTCCTCCCAGCAGCTTTCTTCCCTTCCACCTGCCTACCTGCAGAAGAGGACAGGCTGCTTTCAACACTCTTCGATGAGGAGAGGGATGAAAAACTCCCCCTTCACCACTAGCAAGGACCAGGCAAGAAGCTCCATGTCTTTTGCAACTAATGTTACAGAGTTTATCTTGTAGAAGACCATGGCTTTAGGAGTTGATGGATGCACTCAGATCCCACCCTAACAGGGCTATCAGTGGAAAGGCAGGAAAGACCTATGCCATACACTGAGAAGATTATGGAGGTAGAAGGTAACCATCCACTCGTTTTCTTCTGATCATGTTGGAGGGCTGAGCAAACATCTGGCATGCCCAAAGATTTGAGAGGCCCCAAAACTGGGCTGAGGCATGAACCACTAGTGATCACAAAGGCTAAGGAAAGGAAAAGTCTGGAGAAGCTATTTGGCTCCTCTACCAGATCAGGTGGCCATCATTTGTGTTGTCTATTTGATGAAATCTTTAAGAACCAAATCGTGCTGGAATTACATGATACTAATCAAATCTCCTGGGCCATAATTCTCACTCTGACACTTTATTTGGCTCACAGCCTTGAGTTAATCACCACTCCCTGCCTCAGTTTCCTCACAAACAGGAATAGATGCATTCAAATTACACTCACCTGAAAGGCGCGCTGTAAAATTTAATTAAGCCCTGAAAAGCACTCTGCAATTGTGAGATGAAAAGGTGCCATTAAAGGCTTCTAGTATTATATTTCACTAAGACTCTCAGAAATATTTTGGATGGAGTTAAAGAGAGAAAATAAAAAGGGAATAAATCATAAACATTGCAGAATAAATGCTGCCCGCCCCTTCTTATCTGTAACTCACAAGGCATATAGATTACATCTAAATAATCCTTTGTATGAAAAACTGTCCATACATTTGCACACAAGATGTAAGGACAATGCTGGTTTTATATGAAAGGGAATATACATGTTTCCTTGCACACCCTCAGTGAAGTTAAAAGGGTTAATAAAATATAAGTTGAGATCAAAAGAAATCTGAGGTGACATTTTGGCCTTGAGGCCTTCTCTTGGCTGTGGGAAAACAGAACGAGGCTGCTCTGCAACCTACAAGCTGAAATACAATTAGTTGTGTTTTCAGACTGCACGGTTTTTCCTAGGTTAAGTCTGTATAGATATGAGCATATGCAGTGAAAGCACCGTGAATTTAGTTTTTCCAGTGGAGAATTACTAACAGTGTTAAAGATGGAGACAACCTGAGAAAATTCAAAGTTATGTAATTAGAAGATTATACCCGCCCAGATCAGAACCAGATAAAACATTAAAATCATCATTATAAAATGCACTCAAAAGGGAAGGGCTTGGTGCATGTGTGTGCAGCTGCAGTGTCATGCACACATCCTGAGGACAACTGGAGGCAGTTGGCCTTTCATCTTTTGACTCAAGACCTCCCCAGGACCTACGCATTACAGCATGAAGAACCACACACTCTATCAAACATCGTTATTTACATAACACATGGCGGGGAGTGGTTATGGAATAAATCAATACTTTGTGATATTTGTTACAAGCCACATGGCACAGCTGAGCATTTCTAAGGCCTTACCCAAGGTCTGGCTTAAAGGGAGCTTGTTACAGCTATATTAAAATTGCCTAATAAGTGAGGTTCCCAGAGAACTGCACTGAGCCATTTTTTTTGCTGGACTGTAGCCTAGTGAGGGCTGGACTTTCATTTACAGATGAGCTCCTGATCTGACCCCCTCCAAAACAGACTCTTTTTCTGTGTAAACTACAAGCTGATTTCCTTTCCTCGCTGCCCCCCTCCCAATAAAACTGGTTCCTAAGCATAGCTGTGGACGATTGCTCTAGATTCAGTGATATACCTCTTAAAAAAAAACCCAAACAAACAAACAACAAAAAAACAAAAACCAAACACCACACAAAACCCCCCACGTAATCGTTCACTACTGAGACTCTGCCTGTTCAGACCCCTGCTTGGAGACAGCATGTGGCTACACAGCGGGACAGTGACAGAGTCTTCCCTTAGTCCCTAGGCTAGGAAGTTTATGTGAAAGTGGAACTTCCAGAGGACGATGAAGGTGTAGGTGCCTATCTCTCTTTATCGATTATACGAAGAGCCTAGACACCTAGCTTACACATAGGCTAGATGCCTGAAGTTTGACTATGTGAACGCCGAATATCCTGCACAAAAAGCTTTGGGCATCATGACAAGCCCTTGTACAAACATTTTGGTTTAAATATTATCTGACCATCACTTTCCTGTGGTCTTGGAAATTAGCCTTTGGTTTAAAAACACCATCAGGGAGCCCAACTAACCTTTCCAGTTTCATTCTGCCAAAGCATATTGACTAAAATCTCCAGTTTGGTGAAGACTATGTTTTAGAACACTAACGACGCTTAAAATACGATGTTATCAGTTCCAAACACCAGAACAGCTGAACGCACGAAAACACTCAATAAACTGCGAATTCACTGCAACAAAGCCCACGCTTTCGCTTTCTGTTTGCTCAGCACCTTAGCACCTGGTCCACGATTTGGCCTAATAAAGCATCTAAAATACAAAGTGGCAGTAATTGAGAAATATGATCCATTATACTGGGGATATAGCTATTAAATAATAATCTAAAAGCCACTAAATAAAATTACTCTCAGAATGCAAGAGACGGCTTGTGTTGTGTAAAAAGAAAAACAGTAAACAAAATATCTCACTATGTTCTTTCTTATGTAGTAAGAATGTAGGCAATCACAAAAAGTAAGGAAGAACAAGCAATTCATAAAGACATGTCAGCCCAGTAACGAATCTCCACTGAAGTCAAACAAGCACAGGAAAAAATAACCTGCAAGAACCAGGAGGTTGCATGAAGCAGTAACAAAGAGGTTGCATAAGGAACTTGCCAGACAAACTCTTTCTAAACTGCCAAACAGCTAAATTTAAAAAAAAATGAATCAATGTACAATACATGTTAGTAAATAATTTAATGGAAAGTCACCTGAAATATTCAACTATGTTTGTTTAGATGCTAACATAAAACTGGGTCTAAAACCTTTAAAAATTCAGCCTTTTCTTTATTCTACTGCTCAGAGTTCATACATTAGTCATCTGCTGCCTCAGCTATATCAACATATCTTTTTATTTTTGGTCTCACAGCTTTCTTACTCCCTTTGTTTCAATAGCCATTTCAAATATTTTTCTCTTTTCATGCTCTTCCTTCTCAGCCCCTTGGTTTCCACTTACTATAAATCAAGTTCAAAACACCATTTTAGAGCATCACAAAACACTGCCCTTGGACCAATTTCTTTACTACTTCTTTTGCTATTCCTGCTCCTTGGAAGAACTATCAGCCTTGTTTGGACTATCCGAGTCTTCTTTTCCTACTGTAGTCTTTATGTTTTCACCTATGGCATGAACTATCTTTGTGACAGCTTTGAATTCACTTTTGCTAGAGGCTTCCCACAGAAAACTCGCATCTTCAATGGTACAACCATGCCTACAACCACTCCCTATTTACATATTTTATACCTTTGAGATGTCTGTAGACTGTTTTTCAGAGCAAAGCAAGCTTTAACTGACATCAGCAATTTCTATTGAGTAGTCTTATGCACATCCACAGCGTCATATAAGCTAACCATACACAAACCCCCAAGAATAAATGATTTGAGGGAACTGCCCCTTGGGAAATTTGCAGAGACTGTGTTAAACTCAAGTTTTTAATATTTAAGTAATATTTTAAAACCACTGATCAGGTGATATAAAGAGCTGATACAATAATTAAATTTGCAGATGATACTAAATTAGGAAGTGTTGCAAACATAAGTGAAGACAGAGAAATAACACAGAGGACCTGAGAAAGCTTAGAAATAAGAGCAGGAAATAACAAAATGAAATTCATCCGGGAAACATGCAAAGGTACAGTACATCTGGGGGAAATATTTCAAAATTAAATACCAAAAGTAATCCGATCTTGTGGTTCAAGGTGCAAACTGATTGCCACAGCTGAAATAATCCTCTCAACCCTCCTGCTCAGCAACATATAACTGGCAAGGTACATTATGAAGGGTTTTGAAAGATCAGGCACAAGTTATTTTTGGAGGCAGGATGCCTGTCTCTTACAGAAATTCCTCTGCAAAATCTATATTCGGAGAAATAGCCAGGTTCATTGAGAGCACGTTCCCACTCTTGGGCAAGCAAAATATTTGCTTACCTCCCCCGCTTTCATGCCCAACATTTACCTCCACCCCCATTCGTATGCTGACTGACAATTCAGCACAGACCTATGACACAGTGGCAGTGGTACTAATGGGTTAGAACAAGTTGAAAAGAACAGGGGAAGGGGATGCCAGGCTAGTTAGATGGTGAATTATCCGGGCTTTTAGTATTCCCAGCCTCTGAGAAACTGCCTCAGCTACTTTTCACTCTCAGCGGCCACAGGGACTGCTACACCAGACAAGCAGTAATGTTGTCAGAAACACAGATACTCAGTTGATGTCAGTCAGGGTTTTTCTGCTGACTTCAAAGAGAATAGAAAATTTAATGTGAGTTTGCAGTGAAATAGGATATTGAAATGCTTCAGTGCAGCTTAGTTTTCCATCCTCAGGCTCACCACAATCAGGAACTAGAGAAGAGATGAGGCTTTGTATGGCATTGATAAAACCACAGCAAATATATCACAAAGCTTGGGCCCTTGAATGCCATCAACTCATAGAGAAGCTGGAAGGGGTTGAATGGAAATCAATAACAATGAAGGATGTCAGACAGATGGACTTTGAAGAAAGTCACTATCTTCTTTTGTTACACATAAAACAAAAGACAAGAAATGTCATTAAAATAAATAAATAAATGATATCCCGATAGCAAATCAGTCTCTCTCTCTCTTTGCTTCATAGCAGAGCTTCTGCTTAGGAATTAGCTTCCTACTACAGATCTAAATAAACAGCACATATATTCTTAGACATTCCCTGCCCTGTTTTTCCTAGATAAACAATATGAACAGGAATGAATTTAGAGCCTGAGTCATTGGTTTCACCACTCATTCAGATCTGTTCATTGTCTAAATCCCCCCAACGTGTTCAGTTGATTCAATTTATTATGAAATTCTAGAAGTGTGAATGGCTGGACAATAGCTTAAGGAGTCTTTGCAGCTGGATTACCTCCCATCACTGAAGTGTGGTATGGTTCCACACAGGCCAAGAGCAGGATTTCAGAGGAATTAAATTGAGATTGAATATCTTTTCAAAAAGATTTGCTGTACTATAAGAACAAATTATACACTTTTTCACAAGAATTTTTGAGTCAAGTTTACAGTTTGTGTCAAGTTAAGTTGACAGCCTTTACTTCCATCTGATCAGTCTGAAGCAAGTAGTCTCCTGCAGTGCAGCTATTCTTAAAAAGTCATACTGAAACATGTGAAACATCCATTACCTCCTGGTCTCATGGAAATTAGTTTTCTGAGGGTATTTCTGATAGCAAATGGAAGGAAACAAAACAGAAAAAGCAATTTTTCTGAATAATCTCATTAAAACTGTTGTCAGCTTGTCACACTGGAGTGGGTTGGAAACTCCAAAGAGAATATGTTAATGGCGCTAAAAACATCTAATGAAGAGACTCTTAACATGTAGGTACCGGGGGTTAAGGATGATCTTCAGTTAAGGACAATATTTGGACCCTAATCTGTGGTCTGTTCCTCACTGTGCCACGTGTTTCCTGTACAAACCCAAACAAACGGCTTTATACATATCTTAATTCCAGGTCTGTAAAGCTAGTACTTTCTCAGCCATGCCCATTCATGCTGCAAGCTATGTACATGTACAGTGTCTCTCACAATAGGGGACAGATTTTGAAGAGAGAAGAGAAGGTATTTCCACAGCAGGTAATACTATTACAGGCAACTGGCGCTATCACACTTCATTAGGTGTGCATGTCTACAAAATCTTCTCCAACCAGAAGAGGGAGAAGATCTGTGGTTTGCAATCTCTGGACCAACAATTCATTATGAATCACTTTGGGTGGGCTGAACTTGCACTTAATCATCAAAACCTATGCAGAGGTTATGGGTAGCATCATTATGCACAGTCAAATAGCTTTGGCTCTCCATGGCATGTAGGTTTTCCAGCAGTCACGAACCCCCACCCTCCACAAGCTCTTTATAGTATATAAGAAGGTTGGGCATGAAGATGGAAATCCAATCGTGATATAATGGAGGGTGGTGCCTGATACTATCAGGGCTTTTAATATTAGTCTCATTGCTGCGGGGTCTGAGCACTTCCAGCTCAAGATGGGTGCTGGCATCATCCAACTGTCTGATAGAGAGACCTGCAGGCAAAGTTGTGGTTATGAAACTTGAGATGAGCAGATCTTCTATCTGTATAATGAGCTAATTAAAAATTAATTTAAACATAGTCTGTATAAAGTGCTGAAGCATATGATGTGGGGTATAATCCTATGCTGGATTTGAGAACCCACAGCTGCTACTGCATATTCAGTGTTTTTTGACAAAATTATACGCTCCTTCTGCCAGACTCCAATGAGAATTTTCCCTCACTGAGCACTTCAGGATCTGACTCCAGGATGCAGACTGAATGGTTAGTCCATGTGATTACATGCCTCTAAGAGCTCAGATCTAGAGGTTGTTTGGCTGTGTTTGCACAACCACGATGTTTCTTAGACCGAGCAATGTTCTACAAAGCAAGCACGGATACATTCACTGTCCTTCCCCGCCATTCCTGGTTCCAGACTTTGTTCATGCTGAGCCAGCTTGTGTGTCTCAGCACTTTTAGTGTTGATGTATCCATAAATGGGATGAAAATATCTGTATCAGTAATAAGCACAAAAGGTATTTTGCCTGCAAGGCATGTAGGCCTCTGGGAACCTGAGGAAAGCTGAAAGGCAAGCTCTGATTGCATTCCTCTGCCAATGAGTCTCAACTGGGACACAGATATATACGAGGTGTCAGGAGCTGAGAAAGCAGAAATCAGAGTGGCAGGCATGCACTCAGGAAGCCATGAAAGTGAAAGAGCTCCTACAATTCTCACTCTCTTCTTGGACAGCTACCTACCACAAGCTGTAATTGAGCCCTGCCCCAAATCAGGTGCTAATTATTGTACTGCAGAGACACTGGGACTAGTGGATTCTTCAATCTCTGTTCCTAACAGCTAGGCCAAAGCCATAACGCAATACTATGGCACTGCTTGCAGGACCAACTAGAGGAAGAGGTGTTCCCCTGCTTGTCTGTTTCTTAACAATGATATTGAAATAGCCTAGCTTGAACAAATACTGCAATGGACTTGTTAAAAGAAAATTCTGTTTTGGTTTGAATGAGGACAACTGGATGGTTGCCTTGGCTTGGAGACTGAAAACCATATAAACATGAGTCCAGCTATTCCAGATAGGAATAAAGTGATTGCTTCTGAATATATTTACTCAATGTGATAATTAATTTTCAAATCTGAAAACAACTACTATCACTGATGATTCACTAAACGTAGAGATGGTGGTAGTTTGTTTACTGTATTAGTAGATAAAACATTTTCTTCTTGCTTAATAAGCATGTTAATTAATCATATAGAGATATAGCTTAGAAACACAATTAGGTAAGAATTACACATGGCCACACTCACTTTTGTGGTGTTACCAGGTACAGAATCACTATGACTCTTGATAGGAATAGCCTCAAACAGTCTGAGCAGAACAGAACAGCAATCGTAAAATAATGCCCTACTTAGCTGAAAAAAATCTTGCATATTCAGGAAGCTTTCTCAAACAGCAGGAAGACATTTAGCCTTTACTCACCACCTTTATCCTGCCAGTGTTCCCAAAGCAGGAAAGGCACAGAGGTGCCAGGATTCCCTCTGTGTTGCAGTGGAGGAGCCCAGGGATAGCAATCCTCTTGGATTAAGAAAGAGAACCATGAACAACAGGTACCCTATCTGTCTGAGGCACACAATATTTAATTTGAGAAAGAGCCTTCCATTATCCCCTTAAAAACTCAGTAGTAAAAAATCAGCATAGAATAAACCCATGTTTAATTCGCTGATTCTAGCCAGCCACTGTGTATTGGATTCTCACAGGAGTTCACAAGAGGCTAGTTGGTTCCCATAAAAGGGTGCATCTGTGTGTTTCATCAGTAATACTGCCAGCATGTTACCTTTGTTCTGAGCTACCTACAACGACTTTTCATAAAATTTCAAGCTGAGATCAAAATCTTTTTTACTTTTCCCAGCATACTTACATATACATCCAGGATGAAGACCATAATCATCAATTACAGCTCTCTGTCCCAATAGGACATAGAAAGGCCAGAGTTCACATGCACAAGAGATGGGATCTCTTGTGGGCTCTTCAAGACTTCTTTATGAAACAAAGAAAAAATTTCCAAAAGAGCTAACACCAGAAACCTTAGCATCTTTTGCTCTACGCACATAGCGCGTCTCTTTAACCTTGCTTGCTCTGCCATAAAATGGAATGACGTGTAGATGATATTAAAGAGACGACCATAGTACAAGAACACATACAGAGCAGAATATATAAGAAAAGATTGGATAAAACATTCCTCCCCAACCCTTCCCCACACACACATGCCAAAGATTTGGTAGTCCTGACAATGAGCTTAACATTTACCAGATGAGACCTGATTGATGCCTTCCCTGTTGGAGCTGGTCAAATTTGTAATGATTGCCTGTTACAAAAGGAAGAGAAGCAATACATTTACTGTTGAGCATAGAAACGTAAGTTACAAAACAAAAAAACCTCTCCATCATATGAAGGAAGCAATACTCTCATGACCTGTACCTCACACTTCAGACTGCTCTTTTGCATGACTTTCCCTTATCACATTATTGATTGGTGCTTTGTACAGCCCATTCTTTAATCTTTAGTCATTTCTCCATGCAAATAAGATTTAAAGGATGACAAAATACACACCATGCCTACTCCTTCCTGCCTATTTTATACACAGAGAAATTTTAGTCAAAAAATTTTGAAGACCTAAGTTCTCTGAGTGAATATTTACACAATGCTGAATAACGAATTCCCTAGGAGCTGTCTGGAGTTCTCTTGCTGTCCAAACTGTTCAACACGGAGGCTTATCGCAACAGTTTACCACAAGGAATGAGCAGAGCAAGGTTCCCATGGCAGTTTACTCAACTCACACTCAAGAACAGTTTTGAAAATCCACACTTCAATTGCCACAAATAGAGTTTTCCCCATATTCTTTTTTTTTTTTCCAGCTTCACCTGAAAGGGAAGAGTAAAATTATCTCACAGTAGCTTTCTTTTTAGGCTGTGGTTAGATACTTGGAGAGCCATTGAATCTTGTGTAGGGTCCATGCAACAAGGGCGAGAGGTTTGAGGCAGAACTTGATCAAAGACTTGATTTTTGTATCTTCCTCAGGCTCCTCTAATGTGGCCTTTCAACCACACCTATTTTCGAATTAAACTCCTGCTTAGAAATACTCCTTCAACGTATCTTTTCAGAACATCCCTGTATGTGATGGATCCAAAGCACACAATGCCAACAACAGTCTTTTAGTTTCCATTTGCAGCAGCACCAATCTGGTATAAAGGGAACGTAAAACAGCAGCAGTATTGACAGGGAAGACTTTAATTGTTTCAATGGATGGGGTAAAAAAAGGTGTCTTTTCGTGTTGTATGTTTCTATACACATTAAGCATGTCTATATGTTTCTTCTTTTTTTCTCACCTGCTGAAGAAGCCATTTAACAAACCGAGGCCTAAACAGAAAGAGTATAGATGGAGCCACAGTAAGGATGTGATTTCATGGTCAGCTTCATCTAGTTGAACTTTAAAATGCTACTGAAAGGGATAGACCTTCCTTTCCACCACCTCACCTGTCTCTCCTCCACACTTTGTGTCAGGACGCGTGGTTGCATGCCTCAGCAGGCAGTCAGGTCCACTCCCCAGTGCAGCTGCCTGCACAGCTGGATGAGGGCTGCTGCTGACACAACAGCAAGGACAGGGGACAGACACTCACACTTTCAGCACCTTTTCAGCAGTTTAGAAATAGATTAGCCATGGCTGATACACCCCTTTTTGGTGATGGAGGGAAACAACAGATTGCCACGTTATTTACTGCACAACAACAAATCACATTACTGATAAAGAATAAGCATTCGGGATACCTGCCTTTATGATACCATAGTCATTGCTATTACAAATAGAAACAGATATAAGTCAGACAAACGTTTGTTTCAAGAGATGGGACAATAAATGGAAAAATTAAACCAAGTGAAATGAAATTCTAAGAGAAGGTTTTGTGGACAGGGAACTGTAAGGCTTGAACATTCATTTTTCATTACTTCCTCAGCTTCATCTCAGAGAATACTACTTCCAAAACTATATTTAATATTGGTGTCATGCTAATTAGTACTACATGAAAAGCTGGCTTAGGAGGCAGATCTAAACCAAATGGTGGAAAAGGCAATACACTAGTGGCTTCAGCAAGATTTGGGTGAAGCCTTTAACATTTGTTTCTTCCTATTATCTATCTCCCACTCTCTGCTAAATTCACAAGGAAGATTGCAGAAAAACTTCAAGAGATGTAAAAAGAAAAGTCTAAGGGACCACAGAATGAATAGTGCAAAATCAACTTTTTTTTTTTTTTTTAGAAACAGAAATTCATACTATAAGGAAAAAGAGTAATTTAAACCCCTATCAGAGAAAGAATTAAATAATAGGAGAAAAAGGGACAGCTTCCTCTACAGCAGTTAGCACTATCCATTATCAGTGTCAAGATATCAGATTAGATAGATCACCACTCGGATCCTGGACAACGACTTCTGTCCCACTCACTGCCCTTCACATCACCACCAGTGGCACGGTGCCTCAAGCCTTGATCCTGCCGTCAGGAGGAGCTGCGTGGATACCTATTTCCAGGAAGGGTGGGGTGAGACCACTTGGAATGCAACTACTGAAAGTTCAAGTCAACGGGTTTGGAAACTTGGCAAAGACAATGCAGACAAATACCTCGAAGTTTGCAGGGCACCTCTGTGACTGGTATAAATCAGATGCGTACTGCTCAGTTCAAGGGAACCTGCCAATACACGACAGACAAGGACCCACTCCTTTGCAATGCTCCTCTGAATCTCGGTATCTGAATGGCTTGAATCTCATCCAGCTTTCTAGTGCTTCCTCCAGGCCAGGAAGAAGGTGAAAACAGCGCAAAATATTCTGCCATTCTCAGTGCAAAGAAAAATAAAATCACATTCGATCACAAAAGTTGATCCTCCATTTTTGCACACCAGCAAAGACAGGAAGAGGAGCTATAAAAGAGAACAAGGAACTTCCTCCCCTTCTTTCGCATCCCTGCCCTCTAAGTGCTTTCCTGCTGCTGCCACAAATGAAAGTCAGGCCTGGATGAACCCAGCGGAGATACCCAGAGGCACCAGAGCAGTGCTGGGCCCCTCCCAATGCCACACCACAGTTCAAAGCCTTGAAAGGCTGCAGAACTCCCACCGTGCTGCAGTTCAGCTCCCCACCCAAAGAGTCGTATACCTAGCAGCGTAGTCTCTTCTCAGCATGTCTCTACTATGACAATAGGTCCATATCTTCTCTGCCTTCTACCAGTATAATCACATACTGCTGTCATTGTGCAGAAATGACGAGCACCTCTGCTCCTCCTCCCCCCTGTACCTGCAGCCGCAGGTCAGTGCCAGCCAAAGCTCTTTATTTGCTGAGCTTTACTGACTGCTTCTGCCCCAGCTCCCCCTCTCCACGTGCTTACTTTGATAGCTGCCTTTCTACACAACAAGGGTGTCTTGAGGATTTTTGAGACAGTGGACCCTGTAGTAAATGGGAGCCTTGATAAAGCCAGAGAGATCAGATGTCATGCCTTGAGATGCGATGTCACTCCATGCATGCTGTGCACGCACAGGTCAGCTGCATAACGTATGCACTGATGTGCCCTGTGCTGGAGCTAGCAAAATTACTTTCCTGCATATGCACAGTAGCTTTTTTCCTAGCAGCCACTGCCACCAGTGTCGAAAAAGCACCCAGCTGATGTGAAATAATGGAGAAAGCTTTTCTGTGAGCTTTTCATATGAAGCGTGAGATTTTACTGGGCAGTTACAGAGGACATCTGGCAACTCGTTCACCGGCTCATGGGATTTGGAGATGTCTCCGCACCAGCACTGCAACAGACTGCTTAGTCTTGGACCTTGCAGTCTTGAGGCCTACTGATCAAAAGAAGTATGAAATAAAGAGGTAAAAATACAAATGAAACAAAGAGGTCAAAAGTAAACCAAACCTTTTCAAAACATAGCAGGATTTCATCCAAGTTTAGGAAGAAGTTCATTCCTTAGCAGAGTAAGGACTCAAATACCTGGACTGCTGATTTAGCCAATATATTGACAAGAGCAAAAGATGGCTCCTAGTTGCAAGACCTGGCTCTATTAATACCAGCATCCAAAACAACCGAAATTGTCAAGCATCTGGTTCAGCCTGTTACAGAAGGTCAGGCAGGACCCAAACTCTGGATAGAGATTTGAATTTTACTGTATTTCAGGGCTGATGGTGAGAGGGTTCAAATCTGGAGTTCCAGGCTTCCTCTGGTATATCTTCAGTAAAACTGTCGCAGTTTTCTAACCCCATCACTTTCCCAAGATGCTGCTGTGGTGTGTGCTGAAGGGCTGGGAGGAGAAAGGAGTTCCTCATTCTTCCCTATTGCCCTTCTTCCTGTTTTCATGGCTGTGTATTCAGAGGATTGTCTTTCCACAAGCAAACGACTAGAGACAAGCTCACCCCAAATGTATGTTCTCTCATGTTTCAAGCACTTGCTCTCTGTTCTTGCTGAATGTTTAGTTACAGCATGAAAAATGGATATGTGGAATGAAGACATTTCCCCTTTGACTAGCACATTTGCAGAAGGTATGTCAAGGATCTGAGGCAAGGGGTATGGGCAAGCTTTCAAGAAAGTTTTTTCCCCCCTTCTCCTTTGCTTGCTTATTGGAAGAGCAATAAATATCAAGCAGACAGGCCCTTCTCACAGTTACAAAGCCTACCTGTAACTGAGCTGGATAATTAGCAGCCTTGAAGATGATATATGACTTTCATTACCCTTTGGGACTGGAGACTAAATGAGGACAGAGCTAATTGCCGTGCAAAGCAGTTTGGCATGAATGAGAAAAATGCAGGCGCTGTCTCCTGCCAAAAAAGGGCCCTATTGCTGCTCTGATCTCATGGCTGGTTTTTGCCGCAGGAGTTCACTTGGTGTCCATAAATCATGGTCTGCTTACAGCTGAAACTGCACTGAGTCATCAACATGCAATAAGCTGAGTGACAGATTCCAGCCTGACTACATTAGAACTTCAAACTTAGTCCTCCCCCCCCAACACTACCCGTACTTAACAGAAAATTAAACCCAGACTACACAGACATGAAGGCTGTGAGAAACACAAGGCTTGTTTACTTGACAATAGTTTTTTAAGACTGATGTTTCCAGGAAATAGCATCATGCATTCTGAAAGGGAGAGGGCCACAAGTACTGAATTTATAAAATGACCCACTGCTATAGCATTTGCTTTGTCCTTCCTCATATAATTGCTGATTAAAATGTATTACCCTCCTTTAATGATCTAAAGTGGCACTTTGTCATCTTAGTTCTTATGGAGATAGATTTAGTCAGCTATCTGAGAAAATATTTTGCTGCTCTTTAAAACTAGGCCAGAAGAACCTGAAATCTGGTTGCAAATCTGCTTCCAAAGTGACCTGGGGCACATTAACATCCATATTGTACCCTTAAGAAGTGTGGGCTTCTGGGGAATCTAAACCATCAATGCAAAAGAGAGTCCTTGAAGATACTCTTTTCCTCTCCCCATTCTGTTTTACAGAAGATTTTTTGCTTTTCCCTAAAGGTACCTTAGGTCTATTTTTTTTTAATGGAAGAGATTGTGCTGAATTTGCAATATGGTATCCTGTCAGATCCTAATCAATTAGCCCACATCAGCTCAGTATAAGGCAGATACCAATTTAACTCACATAGCTAAGCCTTCTGATTTTCTCTAAGGGCAGTCACATAATTCATTCTTTGTAGTGCCAAATTATATTTGACATTTAATTTAAAACTCAAGGTACCATAATGCAAAATCTCACTAAAAATAATGGTGATAAAGCAGAGGAACATTTCATATGACAGTGAGGATTTTTTCAGCTTATTTATGCACCCAAACTTTCCCCCTCCCCCACCTTTCAAAGCCCCAAGCTCACCAGTGCTGGTTATCCAGGCAATCCCTTTGAGGTGATTTTAGCCTCTACAGGTGCTTCCATACAGTAAAGGGGCACTTGAAGGTGAAGCAGGAGAGCTGGCTGCTGCTCCCCTTTTGGTGGGTGAGCTCTCCTCTCCCTGACGACACAGAGCTCAAAGACATTTCATGTATTATTGCCGCTGTAGCTAGTAGAAAGGAAATATTTCAATACAGTGGCTGGACTAACTAGAATGGTTGTGTGTGGGCTGGGGAAGGGGGAGTCAGCCTGAAAAGGTTGAATTTTTTACTTTTAGAAGACCCAACACAAAAAAAAACCCAAAAAACCAGCTTCATTCACCATTCTCTGCCATGCAGTAACTCCATTCACGGCCACCTGGCACAATGGAAGTCTGCTGGTTCATGAAGCATGTCCAGATTCTGACAATACAACTTCATGCATAGACAATAATAAAAAGACCGAGTTCTCCCCCTTCCTTGAAACGTGCAACATGCTGCCAAACCATGAGGAGTTCTAGCCATGGGCTCAGTCAGCACTTCCAGTGGACGAACAGTCAAACTCTAATAAAAGCACTAGTTGGAAAAAACATGCAGCCATCTCTGTCTCTGTGAGTTGCTTGCAGGGACTAACTATTTCTGCTGGTAGTGTGCAAAATGCTAAGCAGCCAGTGACTTGCCTGGCTAATCCAGAGCAGCTCTATGAGAAGAGAAAGTAATGGATAACAGTAGGCTCTGCTTTGTTGAGACAGTACCATATAGTAATAAGCAAAGAACATTGGTAGCACAACCCTCCTGAGAGTGACCCCACTTTTGTCCTGTCAAAAAACAGCTACTACTTTACAATAAAAAGAAGCAAATGTCTAATGTTCTCATCCTTTATGTGCCAGATTAGCTCTTGGGGGGAAAAAAATCATCACTGGTCGCAACATGCTTCTCAACATAAGATGGCTGACTCAAATTCTGGGATGTTAGGTCTTACCGTGGATTTCAGTCCCTCATTGAGATGAATACAGTCCAGGGCTGAACTCTGGTATTTTTGGAGTGAGTCTGTAGGCCTCAGGTTAGTCATTCTTGCTTTATTTCACATTTGCATGTAGGTGCACGCATATGCTACTGGGAGTCAAGTTCAAAATCTTGCCCGTTTGCCCATGTGAACAGATCCATTTCTTTTAGTATTTGCTATATGCTCCACATTTATTTTATAGAATACAGAGGGTATTATCTGGGGTATGAAATGTGGACAGGAAATAAAGCTGCTATGTACCAGAGCAAGAGAGTACATTATCAGCACACTTGGAAATGAAAGAAGCTATATTTGATGTTGATGCAGGGTGCCTATGTGACAGGTTTAAAATTAGTGAAACAATTGTGATGGCATAACACTGCTGTAAGATTTTCCTACATTCCATCAAATTTCATTGTGGAATATAAAAAGGCAAAACAAAAAACTTCTGGAAAAGCAATGCTTCAGCATTATATAACACAGAGGGGCTCCTTTCTATCGTATGTATCCTGTAATTCAGCTCTTCCAGACTTCCTGAGCTGAGACTGTATCAAGACCTTTGTTTTCAGTAGTAAGGATTTTGGTTTTTAATTGCAAGGACAAGCGTACCCTTCACAAGTCTAGATAATTGCTTTCTTAATCTAATTATACTTTGGCTTTTATGACATCCTGTGGCAAAGAGTTCCACAGTTTATTAATGTTTTTTATGTGGAAAAGAACTTCCATTTGTTTAAGCACTATTACAATTTTAAGAAATAGAGAATAAGCATTCCCTATTACTTCTTCATAGAATTTAAGATTCTACCAAGAGGAATTATGCAGCCCTCAGACCTTTTTTCTAAGCTCATTCTACTTGGCTTCTTCTCAAATGGAAACCTTTCCAGAAATTGGCTCACTGCTGTTACCTTTTCTAAATCTTGTACGTAGGGTCTTTTTGAGTCTAGGACAAGAAATACATAAAATTTTCAAGATGTGAATAGATTCATATCAGACACTTCATACTCAGTATTGTCCCAGAATTTTTTGCAATTGTGAATCTGTGCAGGTATACAGAAGTGAACAAAAAACCCACTATAACTGCCCACCAACTTAATAGCCGTATTTTAGCACACAAAAATACATGTGCACAAAATCTGCAGAGCATTTCCACCAACTAAAGATTTTGCACCAAATTCTTGAGAAAATTCAGCTTGGCAAATATTTTTTCAGAATAGTTTGAATATTTTCAAAAAGGAAATTATTAAAGTACTAATGTGACTGTCTCTAAGGAAGCTGGATTGGCTAAATGGCCATTTTAGTAGCCTATCTATATCACTAAGTTCATATTGTTGCAGAGACCGAAGCTTTAAAAATAATGAATAGTTTAAAAAATGGTAGTAAAAAGTACACAGTGAGTAAATATGCAGATTGGAAAACTGACATTCCGTACCACGAAGAATCTTTAAATGGAAGTGAAGGGATAAATACATTCACTGAGATTTCAGACCCTCAGATACTTAAGTTGGTTCCAAGTGCCAAAAACCTAAGCAATTTTGCTGAAAAATAGATAAATACAGAAATAAAAGTCTAACTTTAAATTTATCCTTTCTGAAGGATAATCTCTTAATCTCTTTTCATATATAACGTTTATCATGCTGCTTTGCAAGGGGTGTATCAAATATGGGGAACTGACTCAAGAGTCCTTGCATTCAGTAAGGAAGCTGCTTTTTAATTACACAGTGCAAAAACATTAGCAATAAAACCCCCTTATAAATACAAACAGAAAACTAAATCATAGAGTAGGAAGCCATAAGGACTGGAATGCAGAGAGAGAGAGATTGAAAAGAAAAGGGGGGGAGGGAATACAAATGATCTTATGACACTTACACAGTCTCATTTCTGGAGAAAATTCTACTTCAATTTACAGTGATGTAAAGAAGGCTCAGAAATTAGCTTGTTTACTCCTCATTTAAAATACTGTCAGACAAATGGATTATGTTTTTTGAATCCTTTATGATACAGGATTCTACAATTAATAGCACAGACACATTTGTCACCATCCTTAATCACAGATATTTGTGCAAAGATTTCAGCAAGCTCTATTCTGCTCCAATTTAAACTCATTTAAATCCTGCTCAGCTCTGTTGTAGAATAACTCTCCACATAATTTAAACCTGTGTTTGACTACAATTCTGGGTCCTTATCATATCTGTATTGAGAAGCAGCTTCCAAAGCACAAGCAGCAATTGCTTAAAACAATTTGAGTTCCCTGGCTAGTGTCTGTCCATCCAACCTGAGGAGCTGTAGGTACCTTATGTTTCCTTATCCCTGTTTGATCAAAATATTTCTGGAATTTCAGGTTAATTAGCACTGCAATATTCCAAGTACTGTAAGAAGTTATGAGCCAATTTTCAAATGGGATAAGCTGCTGCTCCACATGCAATAAAAATCAATCCCCTAGCCAAAAACAGTAAAGCCTAAATTGACAGATAACAAAATATGAAAAAAAGGAAAAAATATTACTCTTAGTTTATAGTTTAGGAAACAAAAGCTGAGAGAGAACAAATATTTTGCCCAAGATTGCCAAGACTAGGCAAAACAAGGACAAAAATTGAATCCAGATTTCCTCAGACTCATTATGGATCCTGTATCGCAAAATCATTTTGCTCAGCGAATGAATGGTAATCACAGTCTGACCAGCAGCCTACTGAATTCAACAGGAAGAGCTCTTGCTATTTTCAGAGGGGATTTTGATCAGAGTCCATTGGGTTATTCAATGAATGTAGCTAAAAGAAACCTGCAGCTAGAATAAAGCTGAGGCCATACAACAGCAGACTAGATTTTTTTTTTTAAGGCATGTCTAATTCAATGGCCGTGAATAATATAATATTCATGGAGTCCCATCTGGTGTTCAGTTCTGTGTATAAAAATACTTTGCATTGTTGGTCCAATAATTCTGACTAAAACTGGTAAAGTGATATACAGGCCCTTGAAAACAGTAGTGGGATAAAAAAATAACAAATTGAATAAAGGAGAAAAAATAAGCTTGCTTTAGTCAGAAAGGAATAAAATTGAAGCCTTTTAACCTTACACATAAGTTCCACACCATTGCTTTTTAAAATCAGTTGAAAATCATTTAAAATCAAATTGATTTTGGCTTTTACATTCAGATGCACTTCAGCTTTTCACTTACTTGCCTATACAAGTAATGTCTTCAGCCAACCTGTGTTTAAAATGGGTTGAAAATCAGTTTGTATGTTCACATGCTTATTGGAATTTTCTCATTTCCATTTCACTCAGAGCCAATCACAATCAGATTAACTTACTGGGGAATATGTCAAGAGGCTGATTTCATGGGTGTTTTAGCAAAGAAATGGTCCCTAATGTAGTGAAATATTTTTTGCTTATAACACGTTCTCTATTGCCCATTTTGTGTCAATAAATAGGAAGACAGATAATCAGAACTGTTCATATTTATTCTGAAAAGCTCTCTTCTCCATCACGTGTAGACCCATAATCAATCATGAAAGAACTGTAAAATCACAGGAGAATATTTCCTAGTTTACATCTGCTTCTTTCCACTAACAAAATCTGGAATATCCACAGCCTTCCATGCATGGAGTGGTAGGGCAGGCTCCTGAACTGGACATTCCTCTGTTCACCTGCTGCCATCCAACTGTGGTTCATTTGGACTGGATAACTGCAATCTGAACTGACAGTTAGTCATCCAGTCTGAAAGCAAGTATGCTGAAATGATGCAACATAACACGCTATCAAGGCTGTAATAGGATGTAGAACACCTGCCATTGACTTGGCTAGAAAGGATAAAACGCTCTGAATTGCTTTGTTTTCAACATTCTTTTCCCCATACTCCTCACATGTCCACTTTTACTTAATTTGTCACTGATGCTTTAAGGAGAGAGGAATGGCATAGCAGGAGAACAAGAAAATGTGAAGCAGATGCCCAAGTTCTATTACTGACTCTGTTGGTGACCGGGTAAGCTGTTTATAGCATTGTATCAAGTTCATTGATTTAGATGGCTTGGTTTTAGGTTTCCAAACTGAGAAGATGTACACGGTCTGCTTTCCACTGTGAGTCAGTACTTCAACACTCATCATCTTCAAAAAAGAGGTAGAATGAGTCTGCAAGTAAGGTGGTAAATGTCTCAAGCTGTACATCTAAAAACTGAACACCTGCAATTAAATGATATCAGGAAAATATTGACTGTAAGCTCGCAGTAAGTCAATTTACTTGCCTGTAAATGAGAAATGAAAAATGCATCACGAGGAGAGATGTTGTAGGTTCAAACAATGCTTTAAAGGCCTCTGCAAATCTCATGAGAAGTCAAAAATCCACGTGCAAATATTACATTTCAGAGATGATGAGTGGGAATGGAGTGGGAGGTTATATAACCTGATAATATCAAGGATCTGAAAGAGATTACACTATTTAACTATTCAGCAGTGAAAAGAAGTCAAGAAGGATCACTGCAGACAAGGAATGGAAAGACAATATAGAAACTGACTTGCGCAGGCTGACATTCCGCTTCAAAGAGTATTAGCGCTAGAGAGTGGTTACAAAACTATAAGTCTTTAAAAACAAGTCTGATTTAATAAATATTTAC
Organism: Calonectris borealis; assembly: GCF_964195595.1. NCBI lineage: Eukaryota > Metazoa > Chordata > Aves > Procellariiformes > Procellariidae > Calonectris > Calonectris borealis. Next base: position 19,470,979 of record NC_134318.1, read on the forward strand.
TAAATTGTATAAGAATTGCCTGGCATCACGCTATAAATATTAAATTGCAATGTAAGTAAGAAAAGAATGATGGTTTTTCAAACAATCAATTTAAGATTATAAGAATTTTTGGATTAAACATAAAAAATAATAAAAAAAATCCCTGAGAGTCAAACAAAACCCCTGACGGTTAGATTCCAAAAGAACAATCCACTCAGAGTTCCTTTCATGTGCCAACAACTATTATTTATATTGTTTATGCACTTTCATCATGACAGCCCTAACACTGAGCAGAGCAGATAGAGTCTAACAGTTACCACATTAGAAAAAAGCTCTCAGAAGGTAAAGAAAGTGAAGTGAGGCTATATTTTTGGATCTTGGGAGATGTAAGGCCATTCTGATATTCTGTTTATATTGATTATTTTATATTGTTTAATGAATTTCTGTACTCTCTCTACAAAATAAATGTTGGCTCAATGAATAGAGCCTCCATTTAAAGGAACCGCCCTATTAAAACTGGTTTTGTTTGTGCCTGGAGAATCAGAACTGTTCCAGGCAGTTTGTTTCAGATTTTACTTGAAAGCTCCCGTTCCATTAGTATGACATTGTTTCCGAGACAAAGCTTAACCATAGTGTCTCTCCCCTTTAAAAGGTAATGACACCATCTAAGCAAAAATAACAGTGGGGGAAAAAAAAAAAAAAAGACCCCCATTACAGCAAACTGTGGTATTAATGAAATTCTGTTTGTATTAAAATTTTCTTTCAACCCCGTTCTTCCTGTTCATGGGGATAGTGTCAACCTGTCAAAATTTTAATCAAGAGCAGTTCATTGATGCTTCCATTATGTCAAAAAGCCTCACCTAGGTGACTTCAAGGGGAGACAGCAGGTCTGACTTTCTCAACATCCAAGGCTATGAATTTTTCATTTCTCACCCCCAACTTTTAATTTCTAGTGTATGTATATGAATAGACGCGATGTATTTTTTGCAGCAAATATATAATTAGTGTAGATTTTCAATCAAGTTGTAACGAGAATAAAAAAGATAAATACATGAAAGACTACTTTCTTAATTTTTAGGGTGGTAAAAACAGGATAGTTAGAGGGCTGAAACCTGTGCATTCAGAGTGCCTTTTACACAGCTACTTCAACCAAAATTTCACAATACAGCATCATGATTCACAGTCTAGAATCTCCCTAGAAATTATGTTGCATTTGCAGACTTGCTGATATTAATGACATAATTCAGCCTACTAAAGAATCCTCACTCTATTGCATAGAATTCATATTTGGGGCCAGATGCTGACCTCCTGCGGTAGCTGCTTTCCAGCAATTGGCAAGAATGAAATGGACAAAAAGTCAGTTTAACCAAATACCTGTACCTTCATGCTCTGTTGGGAGAATGCTGGCTTTGGAAAATAAAAATAAATAAACCCACATGGCAGCTTTACAATGCCTTCATCTACAGCATATGACTTACTAATCTGCTACAGTTGAAGTTATAGGGGAACAGTGACTAGGAACATCTCTCTCTCCCTGATCCCAGGGAACTGAAATGATTTCTTGAGGCTCTTAAGAAGGTGATGGTAACTGACAGCAGCAGTTCTGATTTCCATCTCAATATTGGCATGGTATATGGTTGACCTAGTGTGAAAGTCAAAGATTTTCATACCCTATGCTGCAGACAGAAAACAAGTCCCAAGGAAAAGTCCAGTCCTCCTAGCTTCTCAATTTAGTCCTGCAAGAGTTTGACTGAATTTCTATAATAGAGTTTCTGCTTCTACAGTTTCTACCATAATCAGGAACAAAGCCATCATTTTGCATTCACAGTAATATCCATTATTTATCAGTTAGATGTACGGTGAGATGAGTTTTGACTGAAAATACTGTGTTGCTTCATGTTCAGGAAGTGAAGCCAGGGAGAATTATGATATCCTGGAGGTATGGTTAAAGGAGCCTCCAGATCTTGGGTTTTTAAATAAGTTTGCAAAGGCATATTAATGGGGAGTGTACCACATAATCCATCTAAATAATTTACTCTTCACTGTTCTGCCAAAGGAAAGATTCTCATCCAAACAGTTTGGTGGTTTTTGTTGTTTTTTTAAACATATCATGTATAATTAGAAAATGACTATATAGGTCATTTATAAAGCCAAACAACAAGACCAGAACTCTAGTAACGTGAAATGACCAGCTAATTACAACACTGGTTTAAATTATGTTCCTAGGTATTACTTGTTCTTTCCAAAATGGGCTGGATATCTGTACTATTTATTCAGCCCCAAAGACCAATTCATTCTTGCAAACATATTGCACGTTTAAAATGTAGCAAGGTTTAAATCATCCAAGCTTATTGTTTTAACTTCCAGCATTTCATTATTCTACTTAATGGTTTGCATATTTTTTTACACAAGTATAATATAATTTTATTGTATCGTGTTAAAAAAAAAAAAAAAAAATTCCATGTCCCATTTGCTTCCAAAAGAGATGAGAAGTGATGGGATAGGAGACCTAAACTACAGGGATGTTTTGCCTACAGACAGGAAAAGGCCAAGGTTGTTCAACACATGCTTAATTGGGAAGATACATGCTCGGACTATTAACAACACATATACATCTGAATTAGTCCACCCCTCAAGATCGGATTGGCAGAAATATAAAGAAACTGGGCCAGCCCAATCTTCCTCCCATTGTAGTCGACTGGAATGTTGACAGCTTTAACTGGACCAAGAGAAGGCCCTAATTTAGGCCCCATGGCTTCCGCACTGGAGCAGGTTTTATGGCTGGGGATCGTGGCTTTGAGAGACCCATCCGGGGGGTAAGGTACTAAACGTGCCAGGTGGTCCCTAAAAACATAGAGGAACTGAAGGTAGAGCCTGCAGTCTCCGACACAGCTTCCTTTCCCCCCTGTGAGCACCTCAGGGGTCAAGAACTACGCAGGAGCGGTTTATTTCATGATCTCTAGGACTGCAGGTACCACTGGTTAGAGAGATGGAAACAATAGGTCCCACAATGAGAGGAAAGCATTCTGATGGATTAGCCCCACAAAGTGTAGATACTTGCCTCTAGCATTAGCAGCTCTACTAGGAATTAAAAAATATATTTCAAATTGTTCTTTTGGGTGCAATACAAAAATTGCTTTTTCACAAAAATATTTTTACCAAATATTTCCACAAAGCATATCCAGTGTAACAGAAGCACTGTATCTGCAAAGCTATTTAAGGATGGATACTTCCCAAGTGCCCTCAATTGCTCCTGTTCTACTTGCCTTGACCTGTTGCGTCATGTTATATGATATCAAACTGCCATCGTGTTCCATTTTAGAAGTGATTACACTTCATTGGTGGGCAAAATTGCTGCTTGCTGAGTGTTTGTGAGGTTTGATTAATTAGTGCTTATGAAGTGCTTTGAAATTCTTGCATGAATGATGTTACGGAAACACTGAATACTGCTGCTGCTGCTGTACAGGCAGGTACATGATTAAAGATTTGATGTTGCAAGGTGTGGCTGGGCCTTACCTTCTCTTTGGGAAAACGTTCTGGTTTCCTCTGAATTCCCTCTGGCAAGCTAGTTCAGTCTTCCAACCAAACCAAAACACTTCAATCTTTCTAGGGCAGGGAAAAATAATAAAAAAAAGATTAGATGAAGGGTATTTCTGAGAACTCATTGCCTGTCTAGGATATTGCACCTCTAGGTGGTCTGATAAACTTCAAGGGCACCTTGGTGATTAAGTTCATTCTCAGACTAACTCCATTTTCTTCAATAACCTTTTTTTTTTTTTTTTTTAAAATCAACTAGAGCTCTTTTAATTGCTTTCTCCTCTGGGTATTTTACATAGACACCTGACAGCCTGTTAAAGCATCTTCCTAAAGCATCTTTATCTGTGATATCCTCTCTTTGGCTGGAGAGACCCACCTGTCCCCCGATCGCTCCTGCCCAAAGGGAGCTGTTACACGTTGTATCTCTTTCCATCATTTCTGACTGTGAACCGAAAAGCTCACATCTGCTCTGGGAATTACAACGCCCCACAGGCGATTCACTCTTGGCCAAGGCAGGAACCTGCAGGGCTAAGCCCACAGCCAGCCTTAAAAGGCCCAAGCTGAAGATAGCAATTGCACAGACTTACCTGTTTAAAGATTTCTCCAACTTGCTCATCGCTGCCATACTTGGCTGTAGCTATTACCCCGCTGCTGCGGCCCTTCAAGAGCATGCTGCTTCGTAAAGCGAAGGCTCTGTCCTCTGTCCAAAGCACAGGTGCCCGGTGCCATCTGAGAGGCCCTAAGGCATCCAGGACATCTGCACAGGAATAGCAGATATGACGCAGGACCTAAAGCAGACTGACACTCCACCAGGGAAGCAAATGGATGCCGGGCAGGCTACTCTGTAACAGCTAAAACACCGGATGCCAACGTTCTCTCCGTACTGTTCAACTTCCCTTTTGTCTCTTATTATTGAGGGCATCAAAAGGCTCAGTCATTTTGGTCCTCTGTGTTGATCACACACTTCACATCCTTTTTGTCTTACATTAGCCTAACAGACTATGATCCCCTGGTGCCATCTTTGATTCCAGTCACAGGATGGCGTCTTGAGTTTCATTTTTCCTGCTTGTTCTACTCATTTCACATCCTGCACCCAATAACAACTTTTTTACTGTTACTTTTCATAATAACTTCATAGCTCATTTCACACATACCTTCCTGCATATAGTAACCTCTGGGTTTTAGGTCCTTTGCACTTGCTTACTTTCCTGAGAACTGTAAAGAAAAAAATATCAAATTTTTTTGCCCCAGGCTTTAGTAGACATGCTTACCTAGACTGCAAAGCCAGTGTCTGAGTACGTCTCTATTTAAACCATGGGAGCATTTAGCATTTATGAGGTTCAAAATAACCAGGCCAAACACCCTTATTATCTATCTAACACTGCCATCAGTTTCTTGGCTGCCGTCAAGGCTGATGCCATCTTCCTATTCTGTTGTGTATTTCCAGGGACATAAATCTTACACAGAAGTTTTTAAAGGCACCAAATGTTCAAATGCTTAAATGAGGGGTATCAGGAGCCTCTTACTTGGTCCCAGTAAGTGAGGTATAGCACATCCCAAAATCTGTGCCTTCAGTTTTCTGACTGTTGTTCTTGTCTGTGCACCTTCCAAAAACTAGGTTAGTAATCTACTGTGGCCATAAAGTTTCTTTCATTAGAAATTAACAAGTCTGTTCTGACCTTTTCCCAGGGCTGGGCTGGGATTTCATGAGGCGTTTCTTGTCAATCACTATGTTCTTTGCACAGCTTGCACTGTTTCATGTATGCTTTCAACTGGGTCTGCATGCCTGGCCTGTAGATACATTTCCTGGCTCATCTCAGGCATGTCTCTATCCCCAGGTGTGAAATATGTATCCACTGCATGATCTCAGCTCTTAAATCTCCTGGGATTACTGTTCAGTTCCATTTAAAACAAAGTCCATGCAGTTCTTCGTTTGCTTCCTAGTGCGGCTGAGGGGGTGGGGGGGGCCACAAACCTCCTTTCTCTCTGGCTGACCATGGATTGCAAATTGCTTTACTGCCTGTCACACACCACGCTGCTCTGTTGGACTGCCTTGAACGGCTCCATTTGAAGGAGCAGAGTCAGTAGTAACTTTTCACCTCATTGTTTCCCCTTTCTACACAAACCAGAACTCCATCAGTGAATGCCGCAGCCTGCACCTTTACACCAGAGCTGTTTCTACTCCCCTTTCTCAGGCACCCCCACATCGGCACTTCAGGTGCTCTGCAAGCAGGTAATGCTTTAGGGACTTCTGCTCCACTTTCAACTTTCTTCTCTAAATGCCTGTTTTTTCTAATCTTTGAGCATTCTCACAAAATTCCACATCGTTTTCAGTGGTCAAGAAAAGTCCAACGTGACAGATCCACAGTTGGGCTCTCTTCCAGTTTGCCTTCATTCAGCCCCATGTTTGTCTCCAGCACCCATCTAGAAAAGTTATCACAGGTAAATATGATCTTCATTGCCTATTATTTGACATTTCTTTCCTGCAATAAAAATGTCCTCAGCTATAACATTGGTGGCTAGAGGCACAGTATTCAGTTAATATCAAATATCTTGGATTTGGAGCTGACACCGATAAGCATTTGTGCTCATCAATACCTGCTAGAAGGTGTGGCAAAGATTGTCAGGCACCTGAATAGCTCTTCCACTTCGGCATGCCACAGTAATTGATTCCCCAATTTCCTCCTTAAGTCTTTAACCACCTACGCCGTCATGACAGGATACATCCACACAGAAAATAATCCACGTAAAAAGGACACAGATGGGAGTGGACAGAATGAAGGTGTACACCTGGCCCAAGCCAGGTGATTACTCCTACTTTGCCAATTAAAATCACATTGCCATTTTTGCTAGTTTAACAATAAGCATCTATTTTACATTCAGCTCTTTGTTTCAGAGCAGATGTGTTCGTTCTTACTTTTTAAACTATGTCACCTTTCCTTCAACGTGGGCTTAGGTTAATAAACTGTACATCAAGCGCTGCTTAAAAGCTGGCTTCGCAGGATGATAACTGATGAGGGAATAGCTTTTAATTACTGTACAAGTGAGTAGATAAAAATCACAGCCCTAATAATCAGCTCCAGAAACTGACAGCAGCAAAGTCTCACATTTCAAATGTGGATTATTTTTTCTTTCAGCATTCGGCTACAGAAGGCAAATGTTAGTGGTTGGATCATCTTCTGTAAGCAAGCCAAAGTTATGTGTAACATTTTTGGATGCTAATAGGACACAGTTCTGGCAGAACAGAAATAAGGGTAACGTTAAAGATTAGAGCAAGCTTGGAAAGGAAGAAAAGTGCTTTTCTCAATCCAGACTTTCAGAAGAACAATCATCTCACCTACATTTGCTGCTAGAACTTTTAAAGTCCAAGGACAGCAAAAGCAAACTTACTTGCACAGCTATCAAGAGTCAGAGAGAGCATGAGGCTTCCCAGATTGCCTTCAAAGCCAGCAGCATTTGGCCCATTACCATCCACACCAGGCTAATGTATTTTTAATAGTTCACCTCCTAAAGAGATACTGCAGGCCGTGAGATGCAAATTAGCCAGCCAGAATTGAGCAAGTTTGTGCTATGAGAAATTTCAGGGGAGGATGAAATAAATGAAAGTAGGAATACAAACTGGGTTTGGTGCTCTGGTGAGAGGAGAAAAATGTGCTCACGAAGCCCAGTAAAACTTCCTTTTTCTGGTGTATTAGGTGTTTGCAAAAAAGTCCCAGTTGCGAAGTACGACATGTTCTTTTTCTGAAGACTCATCTACAGCACAGAGGCTCTGATAAATCAGCTGCTTTCTTTTTTAGCCAACTATGCAGTGTATGGGAAGCTGAGGCTTGTATTATGGCTTTGTTAAAACATTAGATGTTGCCTGAAAGCTGCCATGTGAACTTCATTTTGAATGTATTTCAATGCAGGTTTTTACAATAGGAAAAATAAACACTTAGCAGCTCAGGAAACCAGAATCTAAAATACTGTAGACATGGATTTGTTTACTTGTTGCTTTCCTGCTATAGATCAGCCTGTCAGGATACCTCCTTCATGTAAATATTTAAGTCCTACAACAAAACAGTTCTGATAGAAAAAATCTAAACTCTGAAAAGGAGAAAGGAAAAGGAGGATGCAGAGTTTTATTTATTTAAAAAAAAAAAAAACATGGATGTGGCTCTCTTTGGATCTATCAAGTATATTCTTTGATGAAAAGGAGAAATATTCTGATTGTAAAGGTCTTGCGTGTAGTGAACGGCACTTAGCTCCTTGAAACCACATGGTCTATAGATCCAAAGTTACCATATTCCTTTTTGGTTTTTTTATGGGGCAATAATTTTAGCTCTCAAAAGTCCACATGAAAAACTGAAAATCCAGGATTTGAGAAGTAGAGAAGTTCAGAATAGTAGTCATCTGGAAGCCTCCTCTTTTCATGTTGGTAAAGGATAATGTTACTTCACGCCATTTGGCTGCAAATGTAAATTACACCTTTTTTCAGTTGTTAGGACAGGACAGAAAACCACATAATTCTAATGAGTCATAAATGTTTCACCATTTTTTTCTTCATTTAATTCATATGGTGCCAACACCTGTGAAAACAATCAGCATCATAGCTGTGCTCTACTTAAACTTGCTTTAGGGTATGCTTGAGTAAAAGCTTTTATATCTCATTTCTCTACATTATTAACAACATGATGCCCTGAATCATTCTATAATTTAAGTATGCTCATTTCATTCTCAGCTATTTTATTAGGACTAGAAAAGATGCTCAAAGACTATGACAGTCTTAAAACTGACACACACAGCCATTCTTGATTCTTACTGTAACAAAATATCTATAACAAGATCTTCACATTATTTTTTATGTGCTTTGGCAGTTTTGCACCTTGAATTACGAATCTAAACTGTTAGTACAAGAGCCATACTACAAAGCTTTCTCCCAAAAGACTTTGCAACCATTGCTCTAAGGTGAGTTCATTTCACGAGAGCAGCATCTGCACTGAACTGAATTTTAAGCTATTGCCAAAGGAAAACACATCTTGTTTTCCAATGGGAAGAGAGCAATGGTTGGAAGCCTAGTTCTGGAGTCACTAGATGGTGCCAGAGAGGAATACACATTGGTAACACTGCAATCTTGCTTCAGTTGTAGCTGGGCAGTGGGGTGGTTATGTTAATCTACAGCAGAAGCGCACCAGCTAAAGGGCAGGATTTTCAAGAATACTCGGGGTGAGATTTGGAAACACACTTCAGTATCTGAAGAAACAATGTAGTGACTCTCTGGAGGATACAGAAAAGAGCCTAAATCCTATTGACTTCCAGTGGACATCAGGCCTCTGACCGCCTTAGGAACCCTTGGTAACTCCGCCTGGCATCTATGTAGCCCTAAATGAGTTCAAACAGAACAATTTGCAAAGGGCTTTTACCTACAATTTTATAACATAAGGGAAGGGGGTACTGAGCTCTCCCTCCATTTCAATGGGATTGCGGCTCTGTCCTGGGAGCGTTGATGGCCCATTGATGCTTTGGCTGTTGCTGGGTGGTGCTTGCACCGGGAGGGGGGAGCACAGCCGGGGTGGTGGACCCAGCTGGCCAATGGGGTATTCTATACCATGGGACATCATGCTCAGTATAAAAACCAGGTGTGTTGGGGGCTCGTCCCCCGTCCGTGACACGCGGTCGGTGAGCAGTTGCATTGTGCATCGCCTGCTTTGTGTATTCTGTTATTGTTGTTGTTCTCATTGTTATTATTACTGTTCTAATTCATTTTATTTCAGTTATTAAACTGTTTTTATCTCAACCCGGGAGCTTTCCTACTTGTGCCCTCCCGATTCTCTCCACCATCCCACAGGAGGGGGGGCTGTGAGCGAGCGGCTGTGTGGGGTTTATTTGCTGGCTGGGGTTAAACCACAACAGGCTCAAACTTCCTCTATAAAATTCCCCATCTAAACCCATACAACTAAACAAATATAGATGAGTGAGCATAGCGCATTAAACTGGAAGGTGTAGAGACCATGCTATTTCCCGAAGAGATCCTTTCCCAAAACGTGTCCAAAATGTACATTCCAGTGTTAAACAGCATATTACAAGTAACCATCCAGGGCCAATTCGTGATCAGGAAGCAGGCCAAAGCTCAGCTGATAAATGCTTCAAGCAAAATGTTTGCAGTTGTGATTCATTGCAATAACTTCCATTGTAATCCAGAGGTGGGGACATACTCCAAGTAGCTTAAACTAGCTAGCTCAAACACTGAGAGCAGTGCAGGCTTCAGCAGGGTCTTGGGTAAGGACTCAGACTACCACAGCTGAGCAACTTAAGTCAACAAAACTAGTTAATTTAAAGCTTCTGAACTGTAGCCTGCTCTCTGCACTGAAGTATGGTCCCACCTGCACATGAGGACATGAGGGCTGAGCTGACCGCTCCCTTCCATGTCTACAGAATTTCAACACTGATTTTGAGATTATTAAAAATAAGTGGTCATTTGAAATGTGGTCATTCCAGTAATCTGTACATTTTTACATGGTGTGTCACATTAAAAAAAAAAAAAAAAAAGAAAAAGAAAAAGAGGTCTACCCTCAGTTTCTTAATGGATGAGAATCCAGGCCTATGATTACGCACCAATGCCCTTTCTGGCAGTTTGAACAAAAGATACCAACAAGCCCTAGTTGGAGATGAACTTTCCTTTTTATTTGCTTCCCTTCAGACTTCTTCTTAAGAGGTCTTCTACACAGACATGGGACTTTGGGGAAGCGGGAGGAAGCATGGAAACCAATCCTACTCACAGAACACCTATGGGTATATCTATTCATTTACAACAGTATGCACCAGACCCAGTGTCATTCAGCGCCAGGCTGGAACACCAGCAATGTGACTAGATGACACTGAATCTCATCCAATCCTATCTCTACATATTTTAGTGCCCTCCATTTGCTGGGAACAAAAAAACAACCGCTTCTTCCAATTTCACCTCTTTCTAACCTTCTTCCTCTTGGTCTACCAGATTTCGCTTTGAAAGCCTAAGTGAAAATCCTTGTGATTTAGACAGAAACTGTCTTCACCTTTGTAAGAAAGAGGTTGTCATTGCAAAATTCATTCAAAAGGCCACTCAGCATAGCAGGGCTGCGCTTGCTTTACTTTGTTTAATTCTCAGTAGTTTACTCAGCTGAAGGTCTGTTTGATTTGAATTGCTGCTTGGATGTTTAGAAAATATGAAAGAAATATATTTTAAAATTTCACAAAAATTATTCTCTATGTTCTTGAAGACATCCAGACTTCCTGACCAATACAGTACCCAGGAGATGCAGGATTTTCCATGGTGTCATACATGCATTCTTAAATTTGAAATGGAACAAGAAGGGAATATTTATACTGGCTGTAACTTAATTTAATTAAATGAATTAATTAAAATACAAAAGCTCTCTCAAGCTAGGAGGTCCTGAAGCAAAGAACAGAAGAGAATGAGCTCTACCTTTCTTTCTTAATAAAACCAATCTCTGTTATTGAAATGCTCAACTAAAAAAAAATCAGATTTTTACTTATGAGAATACTCATCTTCCTGACTGTAAGCTGCAAATCTATCTTAGTTTCAGTTCTTCCACTGTGAAGGCAGCTACTGTGCTAGGAACTTTAGGAGGACAGTCTTGAAATGTTATTAATGAGAACTTACTGTATACTTCATATATGATGTAGGTGCACTCTGCCTCCTAATGGAAGTCGCATGTGTTTTTCCCCCAAGTATGCATTGGTAAGTAATGACCCATCATCAGGCAGTGACTGATGACAATTGATCATATGGCCATCTACAGCAGCAAGAAATTAGAGTAATCTCTCAAGAGAATAATCAGAGAACAATTTTCCAGGGTCACTACTAGCAAAGAAGCTTGCTGAAGAAGAAAACAGACTCAGTCTTCACTCTGGATTTTCTTTTCTCTCCTGGATTTCATTTTATACACAAGGTTTACATTTGTTTTTAGAAAATTTTATGAGGCAGACTGAAATGTTAAGGGGATTGAGGAATGGGAGACAGTCTTTCACCTCCAAGTCTTCAGTTCAAATCCGGCTTAGGTTAGTAATGAACAAGAAGTATTTACCATTGCTGTTCAGTGTCTATGCAAAATGGATTGGTGGTTCTGGCTCACTTCCTAGCAATAAATGTGCATGCCACAACTGGCAACTCCGTTGCCACTCTCAGCAGACAGAGCCAAGAATTAAATGAAGCATGGGAAGCAAAGTTACCTCTCCCCCACTACAGGCCAGGGTGGAGGCACATTGGCAGGAGAAGCCTTCTCTGCTGCTGCCTAAGCAGGGCTGTGCCACAGTTGAGCACAAAGACATCAGTATCATGGACTGTCAAACTAGCACCTTTTTCAGGAACTGATTTTACTCATTTTCTTAAAAATAAAAAAAATCTTAAAAATTCAGATGCTGTCTAGTGTGGGGCAGATTAGTGACTCAGACTGGGCCATGTTCTTCCTTATGCTGAGGTATAGATTAACCTGCCATTATGAAGAGATTGGAACTTGATGTAAATGGATTCCCTCTACATAAGGCTTCTTTGTCCTGCCAGGGACATGGCCCTAGGACAGAAAAAAAAATCAGGACCTTTTTCTTCCCAGCAATCACATGACAGATCATTTCTCAGTCCAGGAGACTTTGACTCATTGACGCCAGAAGCCACTAGACCAGGAAGCTTGTTTTTCCTTATACCATAAACTTAGAGTAATTCCACTGAAATAAATTGAGTCAACCACCCATAAAGGTGGGCATAAAAGGGAGAAGAACATGCCCCATTCTTTATCTGGCCAATACTGGAAAGAAAAAGTAACTAACACAAATTATAAAATGCCACCACACTGCTGTTCTGAGGGCATCAGCACCAGCAACAAGAAGGGCACCGAACATCCTTGCACATGATTACAGCAAGAAAAGAATGCAATCTAGGCTTTTAGCCTTGGAGTGATTTTACCATTGAACAGCGCTGAATGAAAAATGCATGAAATTTATTCTAAAAATAGCAAGATGGGTCAAGAGAATAATGATCTCAGCCTACACAGCTAGGCGAATTTATGGTGATGCCATCTTTTATATTTCATGGGATATTCACTACGGACCCTAAAATTTCCATGGGTTGGAACACTTTATTTATCCATATTTTATTACCACTGTAAACATAATTATCACAGCATCTTCATGCTGAAAGTGATTGATAGATTTTGTTACTTGCTTGTCAAGATGCTCATGTTCAATGTATTCAGCCATCACACCAACCCAGAGACTGATGACTGTGCTAGCCTATTAATAAAAGTCTATTACAGTACATTGATGCTACTTCCCTCAAACAATATTAATGCAAGCCCTGCGGCAAGAGGCATATTTTTAACTTGCAACAATACAATGAGGCCTATTTCATTACAGTTATTAACCCTTTTACATTTTAGCCAGACTGTCCATTCTTAGCCATAAAGAACAATCACAAAATCTTCTCACTTGTTATTTTCCATTGTTTTAAAAAAAGATGTTGTTCACCAGCCCAAGATATCAAAAGCAATTGGTGATTTTCCATACTTATACTTGAGGCTGATGAAATTGAGACAACATAAAGTGCAGATGCTGAGTAGCTACCTTTCAAAAATAAAAGAATCGCAAGTTGACAACTCAGAAACTGAAGGACTCAAGACCAGCCATTGATTGTGAATATCTTGTCTGTTAGAGCTCAACTGGCAGCAGGCAATGCATGAAAGATATTTCGCCAAATCATATGAGATAGCAAAGCAAAATAATAAAAAAAATCCCAAACCTTGATCAGGCTCAAAATCCTAAATGCAATATTCTGGCAAAAGTGGTTTTTCTGGTTATCAAGTGGGACAGTGAATTTTTCTATAAATGCTCCTCTAGGATGAACTTATTTCCTTCTGTCACTGGAATTTTGTCTTAATTCAAAGATATTCAAACTGAAATGTGTTGATCCTGCTAAAGAAGTCAAATTATTAACAGTTAAGATACTTCTGATACTTCAAGATATGGGGAGGGGGGGCGGAAATCAGCCCGCAAGTGAGGAAAACCAACAAATGGATGAAAGATACTGATTTTTTAATACCAACCAACTTTTTTTTTTTAAGCAGAACTTGAATAAGCCTATAGTACTAGAACTTTCATAGTGACTTAATAGTATTTTAAAAAGACAACAATAAATCTTCTGACTCTGTCCAACAAAATTCTTACAAAGCATTTAACTTTAAGCACGGGAGCAATACCTTTTAGTTTTCTTTGGTGAAGATACTTATCTTGCAGCAGTTAAGCATGTGCTTAATTGTTTCACTGTGTGTCAATAACCTTATAAAAACCTACAAGGTTTTTATATGAAATAACAGCAGTTCTTTTGTTTGCAAAATACATGCAATTTCCAGAAAATCTAGGTTCAGCAATCACAATCTGAATTACCACATTTAGAAACTCAGCCTGCACAAATCACTGGTGCTCCACTGACTTTAACTGAGCCTACAACCCATTGAAGATACAGCCTCAGGACCCCAAACAGTGCTGTTAGTCCTAACAGCTCTCAAAGGCTGAAGACTTGGAGCTCAGTCAGAGAGGTTGTGCTGGATCTAGTGGTAATGGCTTAAGAGGTTACCTCTCCCAGCTGTCTGCAGCAGTCCCCCACCAGAAGCTGAAACAGAGCCATCAGAAAGCAACGTGGTCCAGCCCTCATCCATACAGCTCAGAGCCAGCACATTAATTTTAACTGCCAATGGTCTGCAAACTATGACAGTTGATAAACTGGCACTTGCTTGCATCTGCTGCCTCCACTAGTAGGGTGGAAGACCGTGGCAAAGTGGCAGGGTAGACATTAAGGGCGGCAACCCCTTCTTCCACCCCAACAAAATTAATAGCACTTGTTTGCCAGAGCCCTAATCTCCTCAGAGTGGAACGATATGTTGAAAGAAGCAACTCCATTTAACTCCATTTGGGGGGGAACGGAGAGAGAGGATTTTCTACATTTCGTGAGGCAGTGAATGGGAAAGAAGTAGTGTATATACAGTACCCCTTGTAATTTTAATTCACATTGCCCCCTCTCAGTGAATAAATCTTGTTAAACCTTATCCTCTCAGAGACCATCTGGATGAAAACTATTCAGGAAACGTCACCATTGGTACAAGAACTTAAATCTCACCATAAATCTCAGCATGTCAAAGCCAAGCATGCATGCCTTAAAGAAACTCTGCAGCTGTGACTCGCTCAGAGTTGCAGACATGTGTGTGCAAACGGTGCCTCCCGAGAAACACATTGCTACATTTCGGTAACTCTTAAAAACAAATGAAAGCAAACTCAGGGATTTTCTCATTTTCAGATAGCTTTGACCTTTTTTTATATAAAAGAAACAAAATACTTTAATAAAAGCTACATAAAATTTACCACCCTATTAGAACTGTACTGGTTCAAATGATCTCCACCCTTGTCCTTATCTTTCTCTGATTACTTCTCCCTCTCTTCCAAAGTACATGTGCTAATGTGGCAAGCTATGCTCAAAATCGGAAATCATGATTACTCTGCTCTGTAATCTGATTGCCTGTATAGTTAGACACCTGCCTTCCTGGCAAATTTCTTTACGGTTACAGGGTATGAGCAGGTTGGCCTTTTAAATGCCAGATACGGTCAAAACAGCTTTGATCTAAGCTCAGTGAGAACAGTACTCTTATCCAACAGCAGATATTCTCCCCTCTCTCCACCTCAAACCTAGTATAATTGTTTTTACAGAAAAGGATTTCATATTTAATTCACCGGTTTCAAAATATGGCAAAACATAATGCAAAACTTACACGGCAATCCATCCAGTAAGTGAAAAAATAGAAAAGTAACTAGAAGAGTTAATCTAGGCTCAATGCTTTGACCAAAATATTTTTGGGGATGAATGCAGACTTAGTTAAACAAAAAGTTCTGCAAGTTTGCTTCATTTTCACTCACTTATTTCCATAAAAAGAACAAAACTCAAAATATTTGAAAAGGACTGAAACGATTCACATTTGGTAATTTTAAAAAAAAGATTTCAAAAAAAATTCAAAAGGAGCTTGTTTGGAAACATTTTTCAAGTAAGAAAGAAACTTCTTAAACATAGGTAAATCCCAAGCAAAACATTTCATTTTCATTTAAGCAAAATACTTTACTTAATTGAAACTGAAATTTTTTCAGTTTTCAGAATTCTGAAAAATTTTCACCTGAAATGCCAGACAACTTAACGATCAGCTACTTTTGCACAATAAAAGTAACTTCAGAGCCTGGGAATGGATTGATTAGATGTGCTAGATGGAAACAAGTTTCATTGGCCCAAGCAATAGGATATTTCTGATTTATATCTCAATGTACCTCAATTGATGAGCAGAGCTTTCTCCAATAGCTGTGAAGGTTTCCTGATGAGTCAGCTAAGGTCACTGGACCTCACTCTTGAATTCAGTACAGGTGATTCTGGTTTATTTTTGCAAGAAACTGCAGTGTTATGCACCACAAAGCATCTCGGCTACCATCACAACAGCAGACATGACACTGGTTTGCTAACGCAGGTTCTTGCTTGACTATCTACAAAAAAAAAGAGGAGATCAGTTACCCTTAGAGGTAATAGGTGCTATCCAGACATGCAAAGACTGCCCTGGTGGCATGCAAAGTAATCTGTCCTTTCCCCCCAAGTGCAGAGATACTTACTACTAAGAATTATCAGTCTCCCACTGGAGAAGCAATGTTGTCTGGGCCTCAGTAAATGGGCTTCAGCATATTGTTGTGTAAGAACCATAGAATGAACCAGTCATATCGTCCATAAAGGAAACATTTGCTAGCTCAGCATGGAAGATTATCAGCAATGTTTTGTTGTCATGCAAGGTGTATTGTTTCTTCTTTTTAAAGCTATATCCCATGCTGGGCTCTAATTCCTCCCACATGACTTTCTACACCAAACTGGGGAGCTAAATCAGAAAGGGGTACTGTTCTAGTCTGCCTGCATAGTCAATGGATGGAGACACATGGGCTGAATCGCCCTCTGGAGGTGCATATCACTTCCCAGCATCAATGGGGAGCCCCGGTGATTAGGTACTAGCTCAGGTGCCTCAGTTACATGCTTGAAGTCAGGTGGCTCAAATCCAGAAGCAACTGTGCTGCTTCTCCTGTCCTAAACTAGTGCACGCTGTTGCTATATGTTGCAAAACAAATGGCAAATACTAATAGTTTTGGTGGAAGTGATAACAGTTAGTATAAAAGCTAGTTCTTTGGATCTAAACCTAGGATACTATTGTTACTAAAGAAATCCAGACTGTTTCGTATGTCCTTTAACTTCACTCCTTCAGCTATGCAGTGCTGCATAATTGGACATATTGCGTGAGATTATTTTCACTTTTCATGAAAGCTTCACCCAGAGCTAGCCACTGCTGGAAGCAAGACAGCAAATTTGCCAGGCCAACCGTGCTCTGGTACAGTAAATCAGTTGTTCCTATGGCACGTAGTGTATATATACATATTTTTTTTTTCAATGCACAGTACAAGGAAAGGATGACTCAAGCTGAGTTTCACAGGTGAAGTTCAGATGAGTTCAGATCTATTCAAGCCCTCTCAATGTTCCCATATGCTTGACTCAAGTCCAAACATTTAATTGTCAGCTCCAAACAAAAACTTCCAATGAAGAAGCAGAGGAGGGGATTGTGAACTCTGCTTTCCAGCACTAAGGACTTGAGCACTTTTTTTTTTTTTTTTTTTATAATCTGTCATTTGTACTTTTTCATACTAAAGGTGACAGTCTAATTCACATATGACCAACACCCATAAATCATGTTGGGGGGAGGAAATATTCATAAATCCATATCAAACAGCACCCAAATTATGACAAATGACATGGCAGTCATAAAATTGCACAAGCACAACTCACCAAGTCATTAATTTCATGGCCGTGGAAAATAAACAGACACATTTTTTTCGCAGCCCTAATAAATTTTAAAAAACTCAAAGAATGGTCCATCTGCTTCGAATAATTTTTAATTTCCTATTCTGTCTCGTTCCCATTAGCTATTCCACTGAGATATTTGCTAAATTCTTTCATTTGCCTCCTCCCATCTGTATTCAATTACTCTATTCCCAAATAGAGTTAGTTTTTCTTTCTCCTAAGCGCAGTACAAAATATCCCCACCTGTACCTTAAAGCAAATGTTATGTGTGTTTTATTATCTGTTAGACTCTATGAGTCATTCTAACTCGATTGCCTGTGCTGAAAGACTTGGAGGGCAATCTGATTTTGATGTTTTCTGGCTTTGGTGAAAAACACCTGCCTGATTCTCATAGCTAATCTATTAACTTGGTAAATGCCTCAACAGATGTTCTAGAATCAGCTAGGGATCAGGGTCTGTCCTCGTGACAGCGTCCGCTTGTAAGCTTGAAATATTTAAATGTTCAGAGATCAGAGGCCAATGATGTGTTTTGGGTACAAGCTTTCACTAAATCATATTTTTTCAGTCGGTCCCTGGAGTGCAATCCACATACAATAAGTGGCTGGAGCGTTCTGACTGAGCAGGCCAACAATACAGGCCTCCTTGAACTTTGAAGGGACATGAATTTCAAGGCAGGATTGGCTTCTTTTATTGAAAAATGGAACAAATTTTAGACTGTGCTGAAGCTGTTCCCTTTTAAGCTACACGTCTTTTTTCCAGTTCCTTTCCTTTCTTCTTAATGAAACCCATTAAGAAAGTATAAACCTTGGCTTTGAGACCTGCCTTTCCAAGGGTAACTTAATGTCTCTGAGGAACCTGTTCTAAGCCGTCATCCTCTGTTTGGGTCAGCACTGCTCTGCATGATTCACTTACTGTGTGCCTGATCCTCCACTTCGTTACATTGGTTTTAAGCCAGGGTTGCTCCACTGACTCTAAGCCATTCCACTCTATAACAGCCCCCGAGGCTACACAGACTGGCTGGGATCACGGGAGCAGAACAATCCCTCGAGAAGGCTTCACTCCTCCCGTAGGAAGGGTGGGATAGATGCATGACATCAGTGTCAAGCCCACACGAATTCCCATTTTGCGGGTTAAGGCAGTTTTCTATCCAGCTAGCACCACCAGAGCAACACAAGTGAGAAAAGAGGCTCACAACACAGAAAACCCCCACAGCCACTGCTGCCCCCGCTCTGCTTTGAGAAATGGCCCCTTGTCAATCAAAGCTAGACCTAAGAGGCTAAAAATGTTTACTACTTCTGTGAGCTTTCATATCAGCTTGATTCTTGTGAGAAATGCTCAGGCTTGTAATAAAATGTCCCAAACGATTCAATTGGAAATGGCTGCAAGCTTCACTGCAAAGATTTTCTCAATGTGATCGCATGAAAGGCGGAACAACTAGAAATCAGGACACCTTCTGACCTTCACTCACCACTTGACTCTGGTCACTTCACTTACCTTTTGTTTATGTCCAGTTCTTCATCTGCTAAATGGGCTTTATTAATGCAAACTTACTTCACTGTTTTGAAGCTTAATTAGTTAATGTCTGAAAGTGTTTTGAGATCAATACGGTATTATTACTGATGTATTAAAAATCTCATCTCTGCTGCTATTTGCTCTTGGAGGCTTGACAAGAACTCTTTTACTATTCCACGTCTTCAACAATCCTCAGAAGCAGCTCTGCTGTTAGAGCTCTCATATGAGTGATCAGCAGATGGAGTTGGAGGAGTGAGAAGGGAAATGACTGATTCATTCCATTATTGCTGTTATACATGTTGCTTTCTAGAAGACAAAATAGAAAATATGAAGGGAGGCGTTGATAACAAACACTTAGGCATTTAAAAGAAGACACTGAAAGTACAGACAACTGCTTATGTGTTATCTGAAATTATTGCATTTTTCAAAAGCATCCTTTTGGTATAGCCATCTTGTTAGCCTTCAAGCCTGACAAGAGTTGGAGAAAGGTTCTAAGTGTGAGATGAGGGAGAAGAAAGAGAAAAAAGGGTCACTGGAAACAGTGTTCCCATCTGAGGATCTACAGCAAGAAGCTTCATTAAGGAGGAACACAAGATTTTCTGTCTGTAAACAAATGTGGAAGAATTGACCATACTAGGAATAGTTTCTTCCTTCAGTTTTCAGGCTCTATCTCTGCTGAAATCAAATCTACTTCTCTCCTGTCACCGAGAGATTAAAAAATGGAGCTGGTTACTGGAAAGATACAATAACAAAGTTTGATTTTTAAAGTATAACCCGTGCAAAATTCTCTTTATAAATTAGGCAGATACGTATACTCGTCCTTCACTTCTTGTCTATTTTGACACTTTCCAAGTGGTACCTTTTTCAAAAAAATAAGTAGAAACAATGGACCACATCCTGGTCCAGTCCTGCTGGCACAAGTGACGCCTTGACCTGAAGAACTAGCTAGGAACTGTGCTGGCAAGGGAAAATGTCTGGATAAGGGAGACCCAACAAAGCCAATTTTAACCCACGTGCCCCTGTTCACCCCCTGACACCAGAGGTAGAAATGGTGTGATCAGCACGTGTTCCACAGGAACAAAACATGGCAAATATAAACTTTTTCTTATAGCCTGTGCAACGTGAAGGTGATCTCCAGACTCAAGCACAGCTGCATGCCTACACCTCTCTTCTGCAAAGATCAAGATTTTGGTTCAGGATCCTCTCTGATCTAGAACATTTTAAAATATTTTGTCTGTATTATACACATCTTTTCTTCAGCAAATATTTGAGAAAAGCTACCTTCCAGATTAACCCAAGAAAGAGAATACATTTTTCATACCAGATACACGCAGCTCCATTGACACAAGCTGTGTTGCATTTGTAGATCCTTTGGTACAAAAAGAGATACATAAGTTATAAACCAAGAATAATTAAATACGATGTTATTATAACTGTCCACAGCAGAGGGTGCTAAGATTAAAGAGAACTGACCATAGAGTTAACATCTGGGGCAATGGGAGCAGATTTACAGCAAGCAGGAGATGGAGGTTTTTTTGATTAGTGGAGTAATAAAGACATTGGTTGACTCTTCATGAATGCTACCTCTGTTGCTTTTTTCTGAAATTCAGGCTTTTCATACGAAAGGAGGTACAACATCCAGAGTAGAAAAATAATGCGTGGTTTCAATAATTTTTCTCAGAAATTGAATTTAACACACATACTAATAAAAACAAATCAGATCAAACAAACAAGCAGACAGTGAATGTTCTTCTATGTTCTGCCTTTTTTCCCCCAGAAGTCTTTTAATCAGTCTCAAGAAGATACATTCATCTCGCGCCAAAAGCAGCCATAAGTAAAAGTGGAAAATTCAGAAATACTTCTGCCAGTGAAACTGGCTGTTACTTCAATGAAAATGAGATATCTGACTGATAGCTTAGCTTCTATTGTGCTTCAGTGAAAACACATCTTTGAATTTAGAGCTGTGTAATGACATTATTACATTAAGCTTGTTGTTTGAAAACAGACAAACTGCTCCAAAAATATTCTGCTACCAGACACATGCTTGGCTTCATCTCTTCAGAGATGACTGAACATGTCATTAAGTCCCCCCTCCCTATACCTACCTACTCACCAGTTTTCACAGACTGTTAAGTTTGCTTGTGGGGCCAGGTGAAGCAAAAAGAAGGGAAGAGACAAGAGGTGGAATACCAACAGCTAGCTCTGAAGTATGTGCCCGAGGACCTGGAAAGCTCACGTTTGAAAAGGGATTACCAAGTCTTTGGCTACTGAGTCAAGCTGAACTTGGAGCAGGAGCAAGTGAAAATTTTTACCCTTTGATGAAATGCAGTGTCCTCTGTCAGTAGTTCTCAATCTTCCCTACACAAAGCAAGCCCTCCTCGATTCTCTGCTCCTTCACTCACACCTCTGCAGAAGGCAGGCTTCTCTCCCACCAAGCCCAGGAGCAGCAATTGGGGTACTCTCTTTGAACACCTTGGAAGCTGTCATCCTCAGCATCCGCTCTCCGACCTACAAGACCTGAGCAGAAATCAGACAAACGTCAGAGGAGGGAGTAACTTTGTAACTGGAGTCACAGTGACAAACTTGTCTAATTTTAAGATGGAGCTGGAGAAGTTCACCTGTAACAGCAGACATGACGTCCATTCCAGATCCACATTCCTGTGTGAAGTAACTAGATAGCTTGTTAACCTATAACAGTGAAAGGCTAAGAACTGGGAGGCCAAAATACCTTCTCCCTACTTGCCATGGATGTGTCCCTCCAGGTCCGGACCCCAACACACACGCCCAGCAGTGCAGGTAAAACTTTTACAGCTGCCGTCCATGCAGTCCCCATACTGGGGCTTTTCACCAACAGTAAGTTCAATGCAAATATCAGACGAACAACTGATAAGAGTAGTTTGTTTTATTAAATAAAACAAAAAAAAACTATTTACAGGAATCAGAAATCCAGGGTGGTTTTCTGCTTGCTACCTTTGACATCGGGGGAACTCCTGATTTACACCAGAGTGAGTAGAAATCAGATCTGGGGAGAGAACAGATGGTTCAACAGTTCTGCTTAAAAGCACAGGATATTCACACTGGAGAAAGGCAGGAGGGAGAGGGGAAGGCTGAAAGACAGCCTTGCAGAAGAAAGCCCACATACACCATGGCTGGCAACTTGTTGGGAATCCGGGCTTTGACCATCAAAGCAACTGAGGCGGGTCCCCACTCAGAGACCCCCCCCACGGAGATCTACTTGTTTCAGTGGAAGTTAAGAGGCTAAACAGGCATTGGGCTCATCAGCATTTTCGAGGATCTGGACTTTATCACTTTGGTATAACCTAACACCTTTGTGTCTAAAGTCCCAGCTTCAAGCTTGTGGCAAGATGAGAGGAATCTGGTTACTGATGATAAGCCAAAAAGAAAAGCAGAGTAATACTCAAGCAGAGCATATACACAAGTCCTCAAGGCAGAATTCCTGTTATGACTGGCACCATAACACTGAGATTCACTTAGCCACTATTCAATTATATGTTCTTTTTTTCTTTTTTTTCTTCTTTTCCCCTCCAAGTTACCACTCTCACTAGGCATGAGTACTCATTGAAGAGTGAAGACAAGTAGTAAATAAAATGCAATGAAAGTTGTTTTACATCTCTTTTCAACCCCTCTGTGCAGCTCCCTCAACCTTAAAATTTAGGGGAATAAAGACCAGGTTTTTTATGCAAACAATAAAAAGTATATGCATTGAATGTCAATTCTATAGGAGAGAAGCAACTGAAAAAAAGAAACCCATAAAAGGAAATGCACCACATTCTTCCACCCTCTACCCCAACAAATCCAATTAAACTTGCCAAGACACACACACATGCTGTCAATCATTCCAGATCCTATCCGCCCTATCAATATTTCAGCAGCATTTCACACTCTCACTTTCCAGGACTATGCACACTCCACACAGCATGCACTCATTGTTCCCCATGCTCCTTCCTTGCCCCTTTTAATCAGCCACAACAAGCCACATTCATTTCTTTCCCGCATCTTATGCTACACACCAAGCTAGCTGGTTAGCTGGCACAGCAGAGCTTCTTTGTGCTCCATTAACGGTTTGTGGCTGGTTTTCTTTTTTAAAACAGGAAAACGCAGGATGCAAAATGTGGCTGTTTATGTACAGAAGGACACCAACACAGAGGAATTGTGTTCATGCTTATAAAATAGTTTTGCTTATTGGGAAATACTGCTTTCCTGTTGTGGTGGCCTCATTTTAAAGAGCACAAGGAAAACAGACTGAAAACTTTAGAAAATTTCTGGTAACATATGAGATCCAAAAGTCCCCCAGAGACTTTAGGTACCTGTCATGGCCATTCTTAAAGCCTGCCTTAGACACAATACCATTATCAAAATAACTTCAGTAATTTGGACTTCTGTTCCTATGCAGGCTGTAGGGTTCTGCCTTCAGAACAGAGCTAAATCTCCTTAACAGAAAAGGGAGATGCATGATGGCTTCTTCATTCTGTGTATCTTGTGCAGGACTGAGGGTGCTCTCAGGGCTGCCCTTGAGCCATGGACATACACAGTAACTCATTTTCAAAGATGAGGCTTATTTTGGGCTTACTTTGGAAAGATCACAGCCATATCTTGTGCCAGTTTAATAATAGGTCTGTCAGCTTTCTCTTCAAATTCTCTCTTGATGTCACCAAGGGAAATGTATAGAAACCTAATCTGATAAAGGATTTCACTGACTATTGGCGCTGCCTTTACTGACATTACAGGTAGTGACCTAAAGCCGCTCCAAAAGAACGATCGGGCTTTCAAGCAGGCGGTAGCTATTCCAGCTGAGCAAACTGTCAATATGAATTTTACCTTTTCCAGTATTCCCATGTCCTGAACCACTCCAGTGCTGAGTGGATTCCCAGCTTGAAGGTGAGCTCCTGCTGTGAGCTCCTATTCCATCCCTATGATGTTTTTCTTTTTTTCTGAAAAGCCTAAAGAACTGACATTGCAGCCTAATGTCCTTACAAGATGACTGGAGTGCACACATGAAATGGCACAAAAATACACATGCTGGTGACCACTGTGTGTGCTGGCACAGCCATCAGACAATAGAGACCAGTTGTGCAACTTGATACATCCATTTCTGAATAGATATGATTAGATTCTAGTGATCAGCCTGTACTGTCCCTCAAATCCAAACAGAAACCGGAAAAGGTTAAATCTTTTCTTTTCTCTCTTTTGCAAAGAAGATTTTTATCTTTCTGGAATCATAGCCTCTCACCTGCTGAGCTCTAGTTTGTGGGTCTAAAAGTGCTCTTCAGTCTTCAAGGTCCCACCTTCTGTTTTCAAATATACTCCTAAAAAGCGTCTCTTGACATGACCACCCTAACCCCCAATGAAATTTCAAGCTCTCTCTGCACAAAATGTGAATTCTAAGATTATAAAGCTTCTCATGTTATAAGTAAAAAAAATCAGAGATAAGAACTCATGGTTTAAATGCATCTTTTAGACAGAATGAATTTAAACATTAACTTTTCAGCTTCAGTTTCATTATCAGGGAATGCAGAGCTTCCAGGAGCAGGAGAGAGTTCACCTGGATAACATAACTTCATCTCCCATCATGGTGATAACCAACAAATACACACCCTTGGAGGATCTTGTTCTGCTTCCTCATGCTGAGACCTACAACACAGTCCTCTGGGGTCCAGAGGAAAACCTGGTGGTTCATGCCTTGAAAGTGCAGGCGAGGCCAACTACATGTAGCACTACAGCTTCCTCAGCCAACAGACACCCTGCTAATCATTTGAGAGGGAACTGGGATTAAAAGGACCTACATGAACAGACAGGCTTGTTATTCAGATAGTTCACTACCTCTTTTTAGCAGTCTCGCTGGAGATCTACACTTTGGAGAACCCCAATCCCTCATCTAAAAGGGGCCTTCTCCAGTTTAGAGCTTCTTTGAAGCAATGAAGGGAGCTGTCTAAGCTTGGACCTAGGGTAAAAAGGGAAAAACCTCACTCTGCAAAGTTCTGGCTTTAATATAGACATCAAGGTTTTGAAAACCAACATCCCTGGAGGTGCTGTCCAGAAACTGTTTCTTCCCTGAGCCTCTTAGTATTTTCCACTTTCTTAACTCTTTGAGAAACTTTCTTGCACAAGGCAGAAATCCAGGCTTTGAGGGAATAGAGGAAGAAAAGGGGAAAAAGAGGAAAGCAGGTGAGCATTGCTCCCCTGGGCAATTATCTATCCTATGAATAATTAGTGTTTACTCCCATTTGTAACAAGATTATCTGCCAAATACAAACACTGCTTTCTGCAAATAGCCCAGCTAGGAAGAACCAAAGCCAAAGGGAACTTCTGAATGAGTCATAACCAGAATTGGCCATTAGAGCACCTGTAAAATATTGACTGCAGTGTGACCTGTTTCCTATATTTGGTGAGCAATATATAATTTCCACATAAATTAGGAAATGACTTTATAACTGAAAAGAAGTCACAGTTGTGCAGGCATGCAGTCCGAGTGCCGGCTCACTTATCCCTGGTAACATGAACTCAGCTGACTTGGGGATTGCCTGGAGGCCTCCAGGGCACCAGCAAAGATGGCAGCAAATGACTCCAGCACAGCCTTTTCAGAGCAAGGTTGACACGGAATAATGCTGTGAGTCACCCTGAAGATGGGTTTGTGTGCAGTGTTTGTGGGCAACAAGTGCAAAAAAGAGCTGAAGAGCATTCAAGAATGTAGCTGGCAAGGTGCTGACATGTGATTCTAATAAGGAAATTACAGTTTTTCTCAGCCATGCTTTTGCTAAGGGGTCACTTGATGCAATGTGTGGAATTTCTTTAGTGTTGCATCTTGCGTACTGTTCTTGGGAACACAATGGGCAAAGGTCCCAGGGTATGATTAATTAAAATAGCTACCACATGTTTATCTGTGTATTTATCTGATGGTAGAAACCATGTGTACACACGCAGTAATTCTGACCTTAATTTATAACCAGGTCACTTGCCTTCTACTGCACTAGAGATGTTAAGAGGTAAAATCACAGCTGAAAGGAGTAAAGCTCCCTCTGTTTATCCTGGAAGGGAACATGACCACTGAAGCACTCAGCAGGACAGGCCTGGCCTTGCAGAAGTCTTGCATTCTAATATTTGTTATAATGTCTGCTCACAGTGTGTGCAGAGAGTAAGGCAACAAAAAATGGATGCTTAAAACCAGCACCCTGAACAGGGAGCAAATTGAGCTTGCCAACAGGGAGTTCAGAGGAGACTGTCTTCTGACTTCCCATTCCTCTTTGCAATTTAGAAAGGTATCTTCCCAGACCTTGATTTTAGTAGCTGCCCTTTAAAACTCACAGCCTTGAGTATGAAGCTTGGAATTACAATCCCATTTTTCAGAAACTAGGAGGGGCTGCAGTCTTTTCCAACACATTCTAGAAAAGTACATGCTCCCTTTTAATCCAGCAGCCTAGATTTTAGGTCCTACCTTGAACCTGTCTTCTGAGAAGGCCTATTGGTGTTAGTCCAGTGAATGGGCACATGAACACTTACTCTGTGAGTCTGGGAGGGCTTAGGTACAAGCAAGGCCCTGAATGGGTCAGCAATCTCAACACCAACCAGCTCTTTTCATCCTTTGCAGGGGCTTTGACAACCTTAACATCAATGGATTTCATGTGTCTTCAGGGCTGGATGACAGCCAAATAGGATTTTGAGAATCTAAACAGTTTGTCACTTGGTGGAATTGCCTTGTCCTCCTTTCATTTCATCTTCCCCAATGAGCTTCAGAAGGTACCATCCTTTCCATGCCTCTATTACTTCTTTGTGCACTTATCTTGCAATCAGTCTGCTACACTGTAGGTGCCATTTTGAAGCTTTGACCTCAATTGGCATCACTGCTAGGCACACGCTTCACCTGCTCCTAGGTCAAAAAAGGGGAGGACCCTCCCGCAGGTTTATTCCAATTGTTTTGCCGGCTCCATCACACCACTCACTACCTGAACCCCCATCCTCATTTGTGCCATTTATAGCAGTCAGAATATGAGCAACATCTGCATGTCCCTTACTGCTAATGGACTTTGAATGAACGGGGCAATGTATTCCTCCCCCAACTATTTAATCAAATTGAAACCGATTTCTAACACAGCACCTGGACAAGCTGCTATTTATCAAATGAACAAAAATCCCCAATGAATGAACCATTCTCTCCCTTCCTTCCGTTTTCTGACACTGTTGTTGTAAATTAGGTGCAGTTAGCAGAGTGTGCTTCCTGGTAAATCATGATGGCTGATGAATGAGATTTTGTTTTTGTAAGTCACTTATCCCTGAGCAGGAAACTATTCCAAATTTGTGAGCATCAACTGAGACGTGGAGAAAGACCTTGATGTGTTTCTGAAGCTCAACACTGGAGAAATGTGAATACATATTCCCTTGTGCTACAAGGGCTGTCCCTAGCAATGCTGTGGATTCACTGATCTTAGCCTGGGAAGCAACTAGTGCATTTTTAGAAATGAAGCAAAACGGTAAAATTTGGATTCAAAGGTTCTCAGCACTAAAAGGTTTGGACACGTTTGGTCCATTAGAAAAAAAAAAAAGGCTTGAAAAGATTGCTTAGGTTAGTGGGATGAGGCTTCACAGACTTTCAAGGCATTCCGGTACCAGGTGTTATAGATGGATTTTCAGAAGCTGGAGATTTTTAGGATCTAGAATTCATCTTTGCAGAAGATAATAATTTCAGACTTGAACCTAACTCTGTATTTTCCCTGCAGGAGCATGAGTGGACACGGAGCAGGATCGGAATGGTTCATTCAAAAGATGGCAGCCAGATGCAGTCTGTGTCTGATCTTTGTATTAGGTAGGTATTCAGATCAAATGTGTAGTTTCAGAGCTCGCTCTGGCTGGCTCCCTTTCCACAGGTTAACTGATTTTTCAAGAAGGTGTTCTGGAAAAGATTAATTTGAACCCATGTGTGTTGCTAGTATCATGTTACGAAAGACATCTAGAGAAAAGGCCTCCAAATGAGGAACATACAGCCATCAGCAAGAGGCTGATATACCTAGGTACCAGTCTCTAGCACAATGTTTTCTGTTAGCTTCCCAATTTAATGTTTTTTTTTCTTAAAAACACACAACCCTCTCCCACCACTCCCCACCAATCCAAACACTGAATTATTTGGAAAGACCTAGGTTGGTGTTTGGTGTCAGGGGTGACACCTGCACCCTGAATGTCTACATGTAGCAATAAAAATATGTATCTTTTAGAGATACAACATTTTATTTTAGTTGTTTCTAAAAATGCACGCACAGAGTTTCCTGTGATGAAAGATAGTAAAGTAAGGTCCAATAAAGGAATCAACATGAACTAGGAAACAGAGATAAACAGAGACTTACCAAACAACTTGAGGCAACAGTAAAGCAGCCAACAGCACCGAAGTCACGTCTTCATGCTAAATTCAGTCCAAGCACTCAGGGCGTCTGTTCCAACATTTTCACGCAGACCTACTGAAGAGAGAGGACCAATATTCTTCTGTTAGGAAGACAAAAAGTCCATGTGGTGGGAAAACCTTCCCCTCCTAACTCCTCCCCAACAGTATCTATTGCCAAGGACAAGACTGTGCCAGTAAATCTCCTGCGGAGCTCTGGAGGGCTCCTTGCAAAAGGCTGTGGGATTGCCCTTGATGGAAAGGAGAACCTGATGTTATTTACTTGCTCTAATAACAAGCTCTCACAGATGAGATTTGAAGGCCAACAGGCTAATAGCCCTTGAACAACCCACATTTCAGAATTAGGTGCGGTTTACATGCCAATAGAGGCTGGGGACTGAATCAAGAACAGCACAGCTGAGAGCTGCCGCATGGCCCCTGCAGCCACATGATGCGTGTGAACTGCAGTGGGTGCTATAAATGCATCCACTAAATCTATTCCATGAGTGGGTTTTGTCTTATTGGGGGGAAGGGATTTCTGTTGTGCTGTGCAGGCAACAAACCTTTTGGAGGATGCAGAGACTCTTTTGCAGGCAAGTATAAAATAAGTTTAACTCTTTGCTTGTTCAGATTGCATCTAGACAATCAATAGGGTCCTACCTAGGTTAATGGGAGGGGGTTTTTCTTCTTGCCCCTAAAGAATTCACTGTCTTGACCCTGAAACAAAAAAAATAAAATTTAAAAAAAAAATCATGCTAATGACACAAAATCTTGGGATCTATCTGCATATTACATTTCAGAGGACCCCAACTCCATAACCTCTAGATAGAATGCCAGCTTGGTAGTAGTCGTTCATTTCAGCAGTTACACAAAGCCATTCGAGCCATAAGGTGCAGGGATTTATCACAGAGGAAAAGGTTTAAGGCTCTCCCGAACTAAAAGAAACCAGTCTCAGTTTCCGAAACAGTATCGTGTTCCCAGGCTGCAACCATAACTGTTTTTACTGCTGGGTGAATCAGCCTTTCGGATTTGTAATTTATGATAACAGCAGCACTAAAAGCCAAGCTGTGTGTGAAACAGGGTTAAATTTACACCTGAAAAAAAGGGTGCCCCACAGAAGCGAGGGACAGCTAAAGCATGCATTGGACACCTATGGAGAGAGAGAGCAATCTTTTGAGCAGGACAAAGGAGCAGGACTCGGGGGAGCTGGGTTCCAATTCCAGCACATTTCCTATAGGACACTGGACAAATTACCTCCCTTCTTTCTGTCTTTATTTCCCCACAGTGGCTGTGATAAGACCACTTGGGAAGACATTAAGATCCTGAAATGATGGACAATATATGAAGAACAAAATATTGCTCTTTCAACAGTTGCAGATGAGCCCTACTCCAGATGCTTCTTGCACACAAACTCACACACATGCTCTTTCTTTTCACAAGCAAGATATTTTAAGCCTGTTTCATCATAGATCAAGAGCGTTAATTAGACCTACTAATGACATTGACACTTCTGTCCGAGTTAAACCATGCTGGAGTTTGGCCCTGTCTCCTGGACGCAGTGAGCAGGTCTCAGAATTTTTGTTTTCGCAGTGCTCACTCACATATATACCAGTGTGAGCTTCTAGTTTAGTTAACACTTCATGCACTATATACAATCAGAAATATTTTAGCTGATATGAACAAAGCTACAAATTTCAGGTATAAATTGTGACTTTTACGGCTTTACATGATACTCAGATGTTAATATTGGGTTTACAATTTCCTTCTTCTGATTTACATATGAACCCCTTTACAAAGCTCGGCCTGAGTGAAACCTCTCCATGCTGTTTTTTGACTTGTGTGAAGTAAAGAAATGGTCGGTTTCCCACTTCAGAACCACGGCTGTGCAGTTTTGTGGGCAAGGGCAGTGCTCTGTGACCAGCTCTGAAAACTGTGCATAATGATAAAATTTTAGCCAATTAAAACCAGTCTTCAACAGTTGCCTAGCAAAGAGGTGGAGGGAAGGGAAAAGGAAGAGATTTCAAATTCCAGCTAATCCCTGCCATACCACAATGCACAATTTTGTTGTCTGTCCTGAAAAACCTACTAGGACTGTTCCCAAGTTGCGAGCGAAATCACTGCATGAGAAAGTCATAAACATCACACTGAAATAGCTCAGCCTTACAGAATACTCCAAAACAGGACACCAAAGACACTCACCACGTTTCCTAAATATTTAGATCACGTACATTAAAAGAGATTATGGACCCTGTAACCTCACACTTTTCTTAATTAGGAAGAAAAAGTTGCAATTTTGTTTTAAAAAATGTATTGTTATTTCTCTGCCAAGAGCAAGGAAAATACCTCAAGGCTTTGAAAGAACTAATGCAAATTGGTGCTGAGGTCAGGTGTATTTTGTATTACTTTTTTGTTCTCTTAAGAACAAACCACACACATATCCATCCTGGGACAAAGGCAGACTCAAACAGCATTTAGGCAGTATTCTCTTCCAGAAGTCACTGCAGACATGCACAATGCTCGGTTCTTAGGATGTGATTATATCACCACAGTAGTCTTCAACAAAGCACTGAACAAATTCTTTGTTAACTCACTTTGGACTTCTACATAAAGCAAAGTAACATAGTACATGCTTATTTAAAGTTGAAAAACGAACACGTTCAGAAAATCAATTTTCAGACCACAGAAAAAAAAGCATCATGTGAAAACACCTGCCACAAACACACCTTTCTATTGCAAAGGTACAATCGTTGTGACATAAGGGTAACATGGGTAGGCCTGACCTATTAATCTGAAAAGGGACTCAAAATGCTAGCAGCAGGAAAGCCAGCTTTTTGAGACATGATCTTTAAAACCCAATTAACTACACTTTCCTTCTATAACATCAAAATGTTCAAGTTAACATAGCATAATGAAAAAACACATTAAAACATGCACAAGAAGGAAAAATAATCAGGAAAAAGTCAAGATTTTGACAGCAACATTGACTCTTCACTATGATATATCCTATATATTTTTAGCTGGACAACAGAGAGCAGAAATTCCATCAAACAAATTTTTATAGAAGAATGAACTTTACTGTTCTCCAAATTATGAAAAGGTTAAGTTTCTCATCCTTAACACTGCTTTATAAAGAAAGGAATGCAGAAGGATAATGGTGTTGCCAGAAGGCATTAAAAGGGTTAGTTGTTTTGAGTATTATGCGTGTTATGTAGTCAGATACTACCTACTCATCCCCAGCATCAATTATGCCACCAAGTTTGTGACCTAAACATGTTTTGTGCTAAGCAATACCCAGTCACAAGGTCTCCTGTAATCTAGACCATTTGCTATTTTACTAGAGATGTGCCATAGTCAGTTTGCTAACATGATACCTACGCTCCCACACTGAGCAATAAAACTCATATTTGCCAGTAGGAATGGTGAGTTCAGGTCTTGTAAAATAAATTGTTAGAATTCTTTCTCTAAAAAAAAGAAAAGAGAAAATAAAAAAGTTCGGCTCTTCTGTCTGCAACAGATCTTAAGATCTTCTTCTCCTTGCCATAAGTCCACCCAGCATTGATGGCATGTACCTGGGCCCTTCATTACACATGACAGCTTTTCACGCTGTAAAGAATATTATTTTCAAAGGAGACGGGGAAAAGAAAAACTGATCTTCCTTCTTGCGAAGAAAGGCTTGAAAAGGTAATCAAATTGCTAGGGCTGAGCAGACCAGGCAGAGAGGCTCCTTACATATATATAAATCCCTGGATCTATTCTTAGCTTAAAGCAATCAGTCCTGTTTGACATACACCTCAGCAACCAAAAGCCTATGGTCTAACACAGAATGGAGTGATCATCCTAGATAGAAATAGGTCAAGTCTGGGGAAAAGAACAAAAAAATAGTTTCCTGAGCCACTCAAGAATACCCAGACCGCCTCTGCAAGCTTGCAGGCTGACAGGACACTTGAAGAAGTAAAAAAAACACAGCAAAAGATCTGTTAAAACACCAGATCTTGATGGGTTTTATCACAGAACTTGATCCATTTTCTTCTTTGCTCCTCCTCTCAAGAATGCTTGGAGCATGGTCTGTCCACAGTCCATTGCTGTAACGTGCAGGGACAGGAGAACGGCTGTGCTGAGTCAGACCAGGGGCTGACTTAGCTCCTTAGGGAGTCTCTGACACGGGACGGTAGCGCATGCCTTGGGAAAAGCGCAATCACAAGACAAGCATGTGCGTGTAACCTGTAAACCGGTATATTCTCTCAACCTACAGCACACTGAGTTTCACAGGATTTCTTAAGCCGGAGGAGTACTTTGTCTTGCATACCTTTGCAGACCATTCTTATGTGAGCTTCTCTTGCGGCCGCACAGGGGCAGCCGGTCCGGAGGGAGCCACAACCTCTCACAGCAGCGAGACCCACAGTCTAACTACACCCATGAGAAGGGAAGAGGGGAAAAGGGCAAGCTGTTGCCCTAAACAAGGACTACAAAATCATCAAACCCCATCTGTCTCTATCACTGCCCGACGACTGCTAGAATTTGAAGGACTTAATTCCTGCAGAGAGTTTAGATCTCTGTACACAGCAGAAACTCTCTCCCAACCTCCCTAGCAAGAAAGGGGAGGGAAATCCCTCCAGCAACCTGGAAAGCTCTGGCAACCTGTCCTGGTTTTGGCTGGGATGGAGTTGATTTTCTTCCTATTAACTGGTATAGTGCTGTGTTTTGGATGTAGTGTGAGAATAATGTTGATAGCACACTGATGTTTTGGTTGTTGCTAGGTAATGTTTACGCTAGTCAAGGACTTTTCATCTTCCCATGCCCTGCCAGGTGTGCAGGGGGCTGGGAGGGAGCGTGGCCAGGGCGGCTGGCCCAGCTGGCCAATAGGCTATTCCATACCATATGACGTCATGCTCAGCATATAAGGCTGGGTGAAGAAGAAGGAGGGGGGGCGTTCGGAGTGATGGCGTGTGTCTTCCCAAGTAACCGTTACGCATGATGGAGCCCTGCTTTCCTGGCGATGGCTGAACACCTGCCTGCCGATGGGAAGTGGTGAATGAATTCCTTGTTTTGCTTTGCTTGCGTGCGCGGCTTTTGCTTTCCCTATTAAACTGTCTTTATCTCAACCCGTGAGTTTTTCTCACTTTTACCCTTCTGATTCTCTCCCCCATCCCACCCGGCGGGGGGGTGAGCGAGCAGCTGCGTGGTGCTCAGTGGCCGGCTGGGGTTAAACCACGACACAACCACAAAAACCAAAGGAGGTTTCCTTTACAACCATCATGACAAGAGCTATCGAGACGCACAGGTAACTTGGAGGTAGCACTAACAAGAGCTTGAAATCAACTACTCCCAGGGCACCTCACAGAGGTGGTGGACAAGAGCAGTTCTAAATGGTGCAAAGGGACACGAGGGATAGAAAGGAGTGTGTGGGCACAAAAGCTTGTGGAAAGCAGATATAGCACTAGACAGAGTGGCACAGTGTGCTGGTTTTGGCTGGGATAGAGTTAATTTTCTTCATAGAAGCTAGTATGAGGCTGTGTTTCAGATTTGTGCTGAAAACAGTGTTGATAACACAGGGATGTTTTAGTTACTGCTGAGCAGTGCTTACACAGAGTCAAGGCCTTTGCTGCTCCTCACCCCACCAGCGAGGAGGCTGGGGGTGAACACGTGCCTGCCGATGGGAAGCAGTGAATTAATTCCTTGTTTTGCTTTGTTTGCGTGCACGGCTTTTGCTTTACCTGTTAAACTGTCTTTATCTCAGCCCACGAGTTTTCTCACTTTTACCCTTCTGATTCTCTCCCCCATCCCACCGGGGGGGAGTGAGCGAGCGGCTGTGTGGTGCTCAGTTGCCGGCTGGGGTTAAACCACGACGCACAGATGCTGCTGTCCTGCTCACGTGCCATCAGAGCACTATGCCAAAGCAAAACCAGCTCCTCTTTCAAAGGCATGTAGCTCATCCAGTGCAAATGTTAAAAATCAAGAACAGAAACCGTACAGATGCTAAGATTTTTTTTTTTCCATCTTAATTATCCTTAATTGCTGTTGCAATAACAAAATTCAAGTACCAACCCTGGCTATTACCCATGCCCTACCTGTGCCCTAAGCAGTTCTCAGGAACCAAGTGGGATTTTTTTTTTAACATGTGATTTGAAGGTGATGAAATGCCCCAATGATGAAGTGACACATGGTACAGGGACAGCCATTTGAAGCATCAGCTGAAAACATTTCTCTCCTTGGGGCCAGGTTCTGCAACTCTAACATTGAATCACATGATCAGTCAGAGTCTCTATTCACAGAAGAATCACCCAGTGAGATTAATGCCTGTACAGGAACCTGAGCTGGCTGAACGCCGCTTTCTAGGACTTAAAAACTTGCTTGTGAGGCAGTGTGAAAACTAACACTTAAAGATAATCCTTCCTGTCATTTCTATAGGTAGCATGTCAAGTCCTGCCCCTAAATATCTAGCCGATGTGCAATCAAGTCAATGCAAACTGCAGGCGATCTATCCCTTTCCTAACATACTTTCCAGAGTATTCGGTTCATCCCACATAATACACAGGGACGACCAACTTGTTTCACACTTTACAGACCTCCTTTTTCTCCTGAAAATGAACTACTGTTGCAATACCTGTATCAAATGGTAACGCACGGTCTCAGACTGCACACCAACAGCGTTTATTTTCATTTCTCTGGGACGCAGTGTGGCAAGAGCTGTGGATTTGATAAACACCTTCAGAATGTGTTATGGAATTGCTCCTCCTGATCTAAAACGTGAAAACCAAGCATCAGTCAGCATAAAATAAATGCGATATAGCATAGAGCAGAATAATGGCTCTAGCACATATGGTATTGTGAGAAATGATTCTCTGTAACAGCCAAGCATGACAATGAACAGAAGACAAATGAATTTCCTGCACTGCCTCGGTACGGGTTGCCTGTCCTGTAAAGACTTATATAGAACAAACTGACAAGATCACCTGGAATTACCTAATCTGATCAGCATTATATGTGACAGATAAAACATCTGTTTAAAGAAAATACAATGTACTTATCCATGACTCAGATGCTGAGCAAAACCAGATCAAATAGTGGGAAACTTTCCTCAAAAAATTTTTAACAAATCTTGCAAAGACTTCTCAAACAATTCATGGTAGTGCAGAGACATGGACCTTATCACATTTTCTGCTCTATCGATGAGCATGCCACAGTTAATTTGAATGTTCTAGTTGTGTAATACTGTGCTGGTTTTGGCTGGGATAGAGTTAATTTTCTTCATAGAAGCTGGTATGGGGCTGTGTTTCAGATTTGTGCCGGAAACAGTGTTGATAACACAGGGATGTTTTAGTTACTGCTGAGCAGTGCTTGCACAGAGTCAAGGCCTTTTCTGCTCCTCACCCCACCCCACTAGCGAGGAGGCTGGGGGTGCACAAGAAGCTGGGAGGGGACACAGCTGGGGCAGCTGACCCCAACTGACCAAAGGGGTATCCCATACCATATGACATCATGCTCAGCATATAAAGCTGGGGGAAGAAGGAGGAAGGGGGGGACATTTGGCATGATGGCATCTGTCTTCCCAAGTAACCGTTACACATGATGGAACCCTGCTTTCCTGGAGATGGCTGAACCCCTGCCTGCCGATGGGAAGCAGTGAATTAATTCCTTGTTTTGCTTTGCTTGCGTGTGGAGCTTTTGCTTTCCCTATTCAACTGTCTTTATCTCAACCCATGAGTTTTCTCACTTTTACCCTTCTGATTCTCTCCCCCATCCCACTGGGCGGGGGAAGGAGTGAGCGAGCAGCTGTGTGGTGCTTAGTTGCTGGCTGGGGTTAAACCATGACAGATATGTAGAGAAAGGCTTGGTGGGTAATTTTGAAACTAAACAAATCTGGAAGAGAAATAGGTGAAATGGGAGGTATTCAGAATAATATCTGTCAAGAAAAAAAATCCACTGTTGATCTATCAGGAGGAAAGGTACTTTAAATGTCATTGTCTTGTTCTCTCTGTCTGAGAACAAAGTTTGTATCAATGGATTTTAAAATGTTGCTTCAAATTTGGAACAAATTGTTCTCCACAAAACCAAACATTATTGATTTCAATACCTGGTGGTTGTAAACAGCAGAAAAATAGCAGGTATATGCATAGGAGAAAATCTGAATTTTGAGTGAGATGAGATGCCTGGCAATGAGATTCTGCTAAAACATTCATTATTGTCACTAACACTTCCCAGACTAACCCAAAACTATGGATCTTCCCCAAATATACAGATTATATCTTGAATCTTCTTTGTTACAGAAGTCTGAATATCCCCTTCTCTTTCAGAATTTGTTGCCTGTATCTTGAAATGTTATAAGAGGTTGCTTCAATTTTGGTGACAGAAGAGCAGAAATTTTTAAGCTGTGCATGCAGACAGGAGATTTAGAAGGAGAGGACAGAGCGGTGCACAGGGAACAGGCTGGCTGGAAAGAATTGAGAGCCAAGATGGGGGATCACTCTGGTGACAAGGATGATGTAGCAGATGATGGGAAGGTGCTCCAATTAGGGTGTGGGTGTAAGCAACAGCATCAGGGTGATGAGAGGAAAATTACTTTACCAGAGATGCTTGAAATCAGCTGGAAGGGAGAACTCAGAACAATGCTCATTACACAGATTTTGCAGGCACAGGGACTTGGTTTTTCTAGCTAGATACAGCAGGCACAGCGTTCAGGCAGCTGAAACACATCTTCCACAGGAGGCTGCATGGGAAGTCAGGGGCCCGCATAGCCACAAGTTGCCTGAACCCCCTCCAGCTGCAAGCCCAGGAGTCTGCCGAGATAACCACAAACCACAGTTTGCCTACTGTGCAATGGTTATAGTTTGGGAGGCAGCATGATTGTAGTGACACTCGGACATCTGCTCCAGTTGCCTCGAAAATCAGCTCCGAGTGATTTAACCAGAGTCTGCTAACATGAATCTGGCAGCTCCCTTCTTGTTAAAAATAACAAAACTAATAATGCCCTCCACTTACTTAAGAACACATCTTGAAGCTTTTACTCTTGGTGAGCCAGCGCCTTCAGCAGGACTATTAGGTACAACTCAGCTGTGATGCAAATGTCCTTTAACCAGGACCTCCTTTCAGCTACAAGCATGGCTACAGCCCCACAAAAACACAAACCAAAACACCTCTCTAACAGTGGGTCATTGGCTTCTCATGAGATACAGCTGTTCCAGGTGTTCCTCACTGTGATAGGGCATGGGGACTTTTTCAAAGGCTCATCACCTTACTGCCTAATAAAAGATTTCTGACTGGCAACCCCACTCCCTGGGGTTTTTTGGACTACTTACACACATTCCCAGAGATATCCTCAGGTAGAGCTGGAAAGATGCAGCTAAATCAACTTATAAGAGAGCAAACCTAAAATTGCACTGGATATACAATAATTTCCCTGGGGAAACGGCACTGGTTGTTTCAACACAAGTTTTACATGCCACCTGTAATCAATGGAAGAGACCAGTCTCTGGAGAGGGTGATTTAGAGGAGAAGGATCATTTAGACACTTTGAGTTTCCCCTCTGGAAAAACTTCTCTCTCCACTGACTGTATAAGGAGCCTGGAGAAGCCAGGGAACGAAAGCACAACAGCAGGCTCTCTCCTCAAAAGACGCTCTTCCAGGTATCAGAAAAATCATCACGACAATTTGCCCAGAAGGCAGTCTCAGGAGGCAGACCAAAATCTGAACAATAATTATGCTTAACTTTCTCCAATCATTTCCCTGAAACTTTTTAACAGCAAAAGAAAGTAGACAAATGAGTTTATACATTGAACTTCTCGGTAAATAATACGCAGAGAGAGGAGGGAACCTGGATTAAATTATTAGGAACAATGAAAATTCTTTTAGGGTAAATCTGAAAGGAAAATGTATGCTCTGTTCCACTCAGGAAGACCTGCTTCTTGTCACGTATGGCACGAGTTTGCCAGGGCGCTTCTTTACTTTTGTAACAAAATAGCTTTGTGAATATCCTGGTCTCCAAAGGCAGACGTGAGGAGGAACTAGGAATCCTTCAGTTCAGAGCTTGACCCATCTGATCAAACCCATACGCTTCTCTTCAGCAGGAGAAAAGTGTTGTCGCTGCGTTGTCTCAGGCCCTGTACATCAACCCTAATCTTCCTCCTGTTTCATCTTTCCCTGTATTTTTAGTCTGGACAGATCATTCTGTTGTACTTGAAGATTCACACACTCTCATGCAACTGTTTTATTTCACCCCTCGCTCAGCAAGCCGTGCAACAAAAGCCAGAGGAGAAGAGTGAGCTCTGTGTACTGTCAGTGCTACATAGTTCTGACTATTATTTCCGCTTGATGGCTTTGGTTTTATCCAAGGATTATTCAGTTTGGGAATAATGGGAGATTTACATGCTTGCACACAGGTCAAATGACAGTCAGAATGCACATGTGTTGCAATTTCTTCACCTGCAGATTATTCCTGGTGACTGTTATTTTAAAGCTTCCCTAACTGGCAATGGCAGAAATTACTGTTTGAATCCTTCTGTTTGCAGATGGATGCTGATGTCCTCCTGGTGTTCCAGCAGGATATTGCTTAGCCTCTGTTTTTTGCTTTTATATAATCATAAATTGTTTCCAATAATATCAGATTAGCTTTTCTAAAGAGCAATTCTTAAATATGCTGAATAGGTCACTCGAACTTATTGGAAAAATCAAAATCCTTCCAAGTATCTATTCCTTAAACCAAGACTGTTACCGTGTTATTTTGAGTT
Source organism: Calonectris borealis (assembly GCF_964195595.1). NCBI lineage: Eukaryota > Metazoa > Chordata > Aves > Procellariiformes > Procellariidae > Calonectris > Calonectris borealis. The sequence goes on from NC_134318.1 coordinate 19,510,010, forward strand.
TTAGACAAACTCAAGCAAATCAACATCAACTATAATGCCTTCCCCCCTGACCACAGGGAACAACTACAAATGCTTTGCCATTATTCCTGATATTCCTAAAGGTTTCAATAACCATTTGGAGATACTCAAAAGAAAATAAACAGAGTGGTATGCTCATTTTTATCCATAAAAAAAGCAAAATAAAAACATGAATTTCACTACCTGTGTTCTGTAACAAAGCAGGAAAAGAAATGATGGGTTTGCAGCTTCCAAGGAGTTACTGTGACTGGCTGAAATACAGCTATGAATTCTGAATGTAAATAATGAGAAGACAATGTAGGAAAAAACCACTGTCTTACTGATTGAGTTATTAATTTTTAATGATGATGTACACATAGGCAGACTAAGGAAGCTTACTGGCACCTAATTTAATTTTCAAGTTTGTCTAAGTTTCCTAGAACCATATACTACTACCCAGACAAAGATGAAAGTATGCAAAGGATTCTCCATCACTTTTGGGGTCTTTGGGACTGACTATCTCCTTAAAGATATTCACAGTCACACGTGATCGAGTCTAGTGTCCGCAACACCAACAAAACTCTCTAGCATGGGTTACACGGGTAAAAATTAAAGGAGTGGAATGGTCTCTTCCACCTCCTTAACATGTAGCAATGGGTGTGTGGGGAGAGGAGAGAAAGCTGGTGAAAATCCCAGAATGGGGTTCCTAAATGCACTTAGCAGAAGCAACAGGTAACGGGCACTCCAGCTCCACGTGCTGCACACCAGCAGGGAGCAACCCCGCAGCTCACTTCAGGATCACTCACCTCCTCCTTCCCGAGCAAAGTATTTTGGTCACAGCATAAAGGTAGGTCTCACCTCTGGAATCCTTCCCTCAGCTCTTAACCCCTTCTGAGGCTTCGTAGGAATACAGGACGCACGCCGAGAGACAAGTCTTTGGAACAGGAACTTTAAAACAGAGGCCTGTTCAGTGACTGTAATAGATCAGATGGCTTTTTTGTTTGCTTGATTTTAACAAAGAAGAGCTCCATCATAAATCTTCACTTCAAATTTGATTGCTTTATAATATATCATACTGTGATGTAACTGGCATCTGCACTTGGCTCTTATTAGGTGATGCCATATGGTACAATTAGAAGCGGAGACAGAGAGTGCCATTTAAATAAGTTAAACTTCGTTCATCTATGATTAAACCATCCTCATTCATCTGCATGCATTCAAGATCCTAATTTAACTTCAAAAGAGATTCCCATTTAATGCTGCGTATATCTTTTGTATTTTTGAAACCCTAAATCACTAAGCTGGACTTCTATTATAATTTGTGCAAGTTGTTCGTTTGTTTTCTTACTAACATGGTTTTGCAGTCTATCGCAGGATTAGCTGGATCGGGAAGTTGTGGCACTTTCCAATACCTCACGTCCTCAAAGCAAGCAAGGCCTCTTTTACACATTGCTTGCCTCCCACTGGGAGATCTACACAATTGAATTAAACTTTGTCTTGTGATACCCACATTCTAGCTATGGCACAAAACAAATCTGCAGGTTATCAATAAAGGATTTTTAATTGGCAAGACTTTTATTTATTCATGGGAAGATAAGTGAGTCCTAGAATGCCTTCTTTCCCAGAAAGTTAGGCAGTTGCACACAACTCACAAATCTTTCTTGATAATCCTTTACTTGAACCAGAAACTATATTATGCTTTTGTTCTTTCATGCCTAAAACTGACCAAGCGGGCAATGATTTATTAAGCTAGAGTCTCAAGTCTCCTGCCACACAACCCACTTAGTCACAAGTAATGGCTATGAAACAGATCATGCATTCTAAGATAGGCTATAATTTGTGTTAAAGAAACTTGTCTGTTTCAATTACCAAATTTAATTTGCAAAGCCCTATAAAAGGTTATGAAGTAAAAAGAAACAAAGCAGCTAAACTTTAGGTTGTAATGTTACGTGTTACACATACACACAGAGTAGAAGAGAAAATAAGAATTTGGAATGGCCCCAAAAGATAAAAACCAAATACTTTCACATAACTAAACATTAAGCAGACCCTTGCAAACACATAGCATTCTTCCAGTCTACAGTTTTGCATCCTGAGTCTCTGTTTACAAATAATTAGAGGTAAAGGCAATCATATGCTTTTGTACACTTCCTCGGTGGACGACTGAAATTGGAGCCCACTTGCAGAAGAAGTTGCATTTCTTGAAGGACTGACTCTGGGTTGTAAACAAAGTACCATGCGTTTTTAGATACTGATTAAGCACATCTTAAATTTTAATTTTAGTCTTGTTGATTTCAACTTACATCCAAGGTTACATGCATTACAGAGTAATTTAAGTTGGTGTTTAAAAACTGTTTTTTTCAGAGAAAGCACCAGAAAGAGAGTCTTCACCCATTTTCAAATAAATGTAGTTTCTCCAACTACTCCAAATTATTTGGAATATACCAATCCATTAAAAATCACTTTAGTGATATATCTGGAAAAGATTGAGGCACCCTTAATGTTACTTTTCATAGGTTAACAATCTAATCTTTTGCTTTGAAACAATGGATAATAGAAGATACTATCTATTACGACCATCGCAGTAGATTCCACCAGCTACTTATTGCAGAGAAGAAAAGGGAGACGGGAGAAGGCACTTTTGGATGTTTCTGCAACATAAAGCTATACATTGACAGCAAATACCACAATAGCTTTATGATTTTCTTTTCCTGTGTGAATGTGCCGTTAGGAGGAGGGAATGTTAACTGGGAGAAAACAAATGGAAAGGCAGAAGAAGAGAGTGAAAGAACTGAGAGGATCGAAGTGGAAGATGCAAGGGACAGGCACGGCTGAGGTGCAGATGGCGAGGAGAACGCTCAGCGAGTTCATAGCTAGCAGAGGCTGGCACTGGACAGAAACAGGCTCAGAGGCACAGCCCCAGCCAGAAGCTGACATCCTCATGACGAGGGGATGCTTGCCAGGCTAACTTGGCTCATTTTAAGCGTTGAAGGGGCCACTTACTTCCTGCCACTGCAATCGATTAAGTTTCATCAAATGATTTCAATAGCCAGAATCAAGACTTTCCATCCAAGTTTAATCTTACATAATGTTTTCTTGTTCAGGAGAATGAGAGAACTAGATTTAAGTCTCAGTCACACACATATCAGGCCAGCAGGTCAGGCGGGAATTTCTTTCATTTGGAACTTTGCAGTTACAATATGTGACTAAGAAAAGGGAGATGCGGTACATTTCTGCCCAGGCCCACAAGCTCCTTTTGTGATAACTCCAAGCAAACTGCTTCAAATACCTCTATTTCAGCTTGTTCTGTAAAGCAATTACAGTAATATTTGCTCACTCTGTAGGCATTGCGAAGGTACGCTGGAGTTCGCAATACAAATTTTGACCCGCAGCCTGCAGCTGTTACTTGTTGAAATTATTATTATGTAGCAATTGATTCAGACCTAGAAAGTTTCTAGAAGAAAACTGAGAGGCTGCCAAACCATTTTAGTCACCTTTGAAATATTTGTGAGGGACAGATGCAAATCTGTTCTAAGCGGAGAGAGATGAAGGAAAGGAAGAGGTAGGAGATGAGGCAGCCGTGATCACAGCCCGACACACAGCACCGCACGCGTCACCGACTGGCATTACTCATGGGTGACAAAGCCCCACAGGATGATAGGCACAAAGGCACAGGCTTGAACACACCCACTTAATAGCTACACACTTAAAATACTAACATTCTTTTCCTATTCTAATGGTATTCACCTGCACTGCTCACTCACCACCCTGAACTGAGGTATAGTTTCAATATATTTTATAGTAGCTACTTTTTAGAAATCGCCCTGCATTCTTCACAACACATTATTTCAAAGCAGCACTCTAAAATGCAGAGATCGCTGGATAAGATTAAATGTTTTTGCCAAGATAAAAAAAAATTATTCTGATTTTTAGACCCAGTAATCTTTTTTCTTTTAATGATTGACAAGAGATCACTATTGAAACCTTCAAGTGAGTCAGCAGTGCATGCAGCACAGATCAAGTGTTGCACGTGCAGAAAAACATACACCAGAAAAATGGTCTTGAGACTTCTCATTAAAATATACCCCCTTGCACCTGGAGAGAAGAGGCACAAAACAATTACCCAAGGCTTTTCATAAAGTATTTCTATCACAAGAATTATAACAATGAAAAGATGCTGTTATTAAAAGATATAAACAAAAAAGAAGTAAATCATCATGTTTAGTGAAATTAATGCATTAAATCCCCTAGGGTCTCTACTATTTAAAGAAGTCTTTGCATTGTAATAGCATAAATATTACTAACCATCTTCAGCTGGCCAAGCTGTGAGGGAAATTCCTGTAATAAAATAGCACCAGTGTGGAAAAGTTTCAGATAAATATGATGTATTATCCAAGGGCTCAATGTTGACTGAAGTCTGACCCATATATGCAACTGGCAGGTCTATTCAGGGGGTGTTTGTGTCAGGAACTGCAAGATAAGGTACTATATTTGTAAATATGGGGGGGGGAAGGGGGTCTGCAAATACGCTTTTGCAATTATGATGCCAACAAGACTACGTAAAAATGGCTGCTCTTCACAGGAACGAAGACGACTATATGCAAAAAAAGGCAAGGTCCTTTACTAGCCATTAGCTTTTACTCTTCTCTTTGCTTCTGTTTATTTTCCTTATAGAAACCATATCAAATAAAGGGAAAAAATCCCCATAAATAGACAACATGCATATCAGTGAACAAACAGCTCTAAGTTATTTAGACAATATTTTAAAATAATAAAATATTGCAGAAATGAGAATCCATTTTTAATCATAAAAATCTAGGCTAACTTTTTTTTTTACGGGGAATTATTCTGCCATTTTTATGAAGGTCTCTTTCAGTTGGTCAGAACATTTTTTGATGCTGAAAAGGACACAATTTGTACTATTTTCCCTGACAACCTCTTGCACAGCAGGTCAACTAAAGACAAACTGTTTATTTCAAGCTCTACCCATACCTGACTGCTGAATGCTGGTCTCACAGGATCTCGTGGAGGGAAAATGCTCATTTCCCTAAACAGACAAGGCACCCACACAAGTTAGTGCGGGGCCAACTTTCCACTGAAATTGTTCCATGGAAGTTGATGCTATTTAAAGTGACTATTGAAATGAAAAAATGGACATGTTTTTTGACTGGTTGTTAGGAATCACTCTAGAGATTTTACAGAAGTGTGGCTGCAAATCATATTACCCTTAAAATCCGCTCACTGTCATCTTAAGCCAGTACCAAAATACGTTTTAAAAGAAAGATGAAGGTCTTCACAGAATGGTTAGAGAACTCCAGGCAAATAGACGATAGGAAACGATGACTGAATACTAGCTGGGACGAGTGGGCATGCATGAGCAGAGAGGGCAAAGTTAAAGGTGCTCAAAAATGGGAGCAGTCCTAAGCAACAGCAAAGGCTGGAGCCCAGCCTTTATCTGCTTGGTCCCATCATTTGCTAGGTGTCTGTCGAAGTTGGAAAAGCTACATTCGCTTACGCTTGCTACTGATTTGGTAGCATAGGTTTAGAAAGGGGTTGTATACGTAAGAAAACAGAGCCATGCAAACATAACCTGTCAGATATCGTGAGTGAGGTGGGCTTTCTAGTTCTGCCTTGGAAAAACTGATGTTTTGGCCTTGCTGTAATGCTCCCAGACGGCAAAGGCAAAAAAAGTTTTCAGCCATTTGGAACTTGTGCTTTGGATGATCAAAGAAACTTTCTCAGACATTTGCAGGAGAAGCAGCTAAGAGTGCACACAGAAGACATCATCAGGGAACACTTGACTAATTGTCTAAGACAGAACACACGCACTGGAGAGCCCTTTAGTCTCTGGAACCCAGCACAAATGAACAGCAAGAACAACAGAACCTGAATGGTGCTGATCAGTTCTGATGCATGAAGAGTTCCCAAAGTCAAAGGTATCTTTTTTTCTAATCATTAACTGTTCAGACAATGCTTATCTGGTTTATCCAGAGGAATAGGAGGAGCAGGGGTGAAAAGAAGTTGGATGGCGAAGGGGGAAAAAACCCAGACTACAGAAGATGAGAAAACTGACTTGTAAAAAAAAAAAACCCAACCCACACCAAAAAACCACACACACAACAACAACAAAAAAAACCCCACCAACACCCACCTGAAAAAACACCTGATGATACCACAGGGAAAAGTAAGCCCAGTGACACTGCAGATTACGAACCATAGAGATCCCTGAGCTTGGCTCTAGAAGTGCCTGTAGTACAGCACTCCCCAGCTCGCACTGGAAACAGCACAAAGCATAATCTCTGCGCTCACAACAGTTCACCCACAGCCTGGGTAATCTGGAAGTGGCTTAGAGTTATTTGCATATATAAATTACCAGAAAAATATTTATGGCAGAGAAGTTTATACTGAAGCTTGGACAAAGTCACCTTTACTATCAGCTATCGGTTGACACCCTGGAGTATTTGCTTTGCAACCAACACAGAAGTTGTCTTCTTTATCTTCATAGTGGCCAGGAAGGCATCCAAATGCCTGGCTTCCCACTCCAGTCTGCACAATGGGGTAGGTTCTCTGCCTTGGCTGTGAACCTTGTGAACCTGCTTTGGCTTACCTTGGCTGAGGGTTAAGTATCTAGGAAGACTAAAATCTTCCCACCAAAGTGCTTAAAAGACGCATAGCCTTAAGTTTACATAATGGCTTTTTGTGGTGTGCAGCCCAAGCATGCAATTTTTTGCCTTCCTTTATCACTCTAAAACCCTAGCCAGACCCTGCCTCCGGCTTCTAGGCCGCAGGAACAGCGTCGCTGTGACTTCAGTAAAAGAGTCATCTTCTTCCTTTAGCCGATATACAGTCAGTGCAACGTTGGCATACTTCAGAGATGGCGTCAATAGCCCATCTTCACCTCAGGCCCACCTGCCCAAGTGCTCACTGCCACCTCCTTTCGCCCTCCTCAGACACCCTCCAACAGGGGCACAGTAGCCATAACTGAGCTCCTTTCAGTTATGTTTTTTCCAGTCTCTCTGCACCCAACTCACTACAATTTCTTTCATGTCCAGTTGTCAGATATTTATGATCCTGCCAACAAGCAATTACAACTCATAGATAGCCCAAAATGATCAGCAAAATACAGAGATGGCAGACTTGTAGGAACTGAGCTTCACGCTCAACACCCCTTTACTTCCCTATTCAAACCAAGTAGAGAAGTATCCATGAGACACACTTGTGCTTATACTTAAGCTGCTGCTATTTTTAGTGCTTTCAAAACATTTTACTCCTGAGTTCAGAGTTTATGCTGCTTCCACTTCATTCCCAGAGTGAATGTAAACTCAACAAATTCAGCCACTTTTTCAGCAATTTTCTAACTCTTCCACTATTCTTTCTGAAATGCAGTACAGGCGTCAGCAATCAGCACAAATAGGTCATAAGCAGAAATGGGATGGCTCTAAATCTCCTAAACTGTACAACTCCTGCTGCGGGACTTTGTGGGGTTTCGAGGGGGGGGGGGGGAGTATTTATTTATTTATTTTTCACAGCTTTTAGTGAAGAGCCTGTTTGCTGGAGTTTGTATGTGGATCTTTCACCTAGGAAATCTATTCTGTAAAACAGGTTTGAATGTAGATCCATCCATTTTACTCTGGTGTGTTTTGTTGTGGTTTTTTGTTGTTGTTGGGTTTTTTTGGTGGTGGTTTCCCTCCCCCCCAAGCAAGGAGATGATCAGGTGTCCTGAACATCAACACTCTTCCACTCTCCCACCACAGAATAAACCTCCAGGCTCCATTCAGCAAACTGCATCCTGGTGTTAGTCAGTAACTGGCTGAGGAGGGTCAAGTGAAACAGCCGTCCAAGGCAATACAACTCCAATATCATGGTTTGGGGTTGTTGGGTGGATGGGTTTTTTTCCAAATACTTGAACCATAAACCTGCCCTTGTTGATAGTTCTGCTTCTGCATCTTCAGTAAGAGCTTAGCATTCATGAATTTTCAGTGTTACAACTTTGCTTGCATTTAGGCATTTCAGGCAAAATACTCAGAATGCAAAGCTTTAACAATACATTATTAGATTTTTGGAAATATAATTACGAGTTAACACAGTTAACGTTGGGACTCATGATAGGCACCAGTACCACGAAGGATCTCAAACCACATGATAAACCACCATTAGGTATCATAGCACCTTTAAGATTTAGACAAAAAGCTGTAAGGAGACAATCATTAATAATGTGCAAGGATACTTCAAATAGTTTCAGGATAGGGAAGGATACCTCTGCATATATTACACTTGTGCTCGGAGTTGAGCCAATTTCACTCTTGCCCTTGTTCATCAAGATCCAACAGAAGTGACAAACTAGAGAGGAGATCAGCTCAGAGGATAACAGCAAACTGATACAGATAAGCAGGCTGAATGTTTTAACGGCCAGTTATTCTTAGGATTCCAGAACCATTTAACATCATTTTAAGAAACCTTTATTTGGCTATGCCACTCTATAGAAAATACAGAGAAAGGGAAGGTGGGAATGTATTACAGCGTTTTGAGTAGCATTTGTCAAGCATTTCCTTTAAATAATTTTTAGCATTAAATAACAAAACCATGCAGTTAAAATGTCATGAGCAGAAATGGGATGGACATAAATCTTCTAGATCGTACAGTTTCTGCTGTGGGCCTTTTTAAGTAGGGAGGGGTTTTGGGGGGAGGAGGATGCTATAACAGCAAAGGGAAAGAAACAGAGAAAAGCAAGGAAGGAGAAAAATGCTGGAAATTTAGCTACAGTACAGATGAGACAGAAAGAATCAACAAGTCTCTTTGCACGTCACATAAAGGTCTAGCAACAGCCTTTTTCACACAAGCCTGTTTTCATCTAGTCCACTTTTTAGGAAAGAATCCTTCTGGAGGGAAAACTCGCCAGACTTGTCTCACAGGGGTCTCCAAAGGCGGGTGTGCAGCCAGGCGGGCCCGCTCCTCTGGGAAAGGAGTCCGAGGATTGCATGCTCCTGATACTGCCTTGCCCACCGGTGGCCAGCAGACACAGCTTTCCCTCTTCCTTTCTTTCCTTTTATTTTATTACTATATTGCCATTTTTTTGTTGTACTTGTAGGGGAACAAGGAAGACGGAGCACTGTAAATATTCTAATTTTTACATAGCTAAGATTATCCCTGGATGACTCCTGCTGCCTTCTTCTCCCAAGACAGGTGCTGGAATTGATACTGAAACTTTTCAAAATTAAAGTTCCTTCAAGCTACCTTCAAAAGGCCTCGACAATAACTCTTACTCTAAATCAAGCTTTGATGTACTACAGATTCCTACATTTGAATTAAACATTCCCCAGTAATACTCTGCTATTGTTTAGGTGAACAACTACGTGCAGATTCATCCCTGCCTCAGTGCAGACTCAGTCATGTACAGACAGGTAACTCTGAATAGGTCTCTGCAAGCGTAGTTATCTATTCTGATTAGGATATCGATTATATACTACCATTTTTGGAGCTCTGAAAAAGCACACTGAAGATTTTGAAGGTAAAGGTAGTTGACTACGAGAAGAACGATCACTGTATCTTTCAACACTCCCTATATAAAAGAGGCATCATCCCAATATACAAAAGGGGTTTAATTGTACAGTTATTAGACATGACTAGATTTCCAGTCAAATGCTTTTTAAGTGCAACAACGTAGGAGGTTTTATTACGAAGGGAATGCCCTACAAAAATGTGTGAAAGGGTCTGGAGGTTCCAGAAAACACCCAGAATTACAGATAACAGTATCTATAATGCTGTTGCATTGTTTGCCATTACTGATGCTATTTGGTTCCCTGCTACCAGCTGGTTTTTCTTTCAGGCCTCTCATCCTGGTAACACAACACGATTCCTCACGGTTACCCAGTGATGTAACTGATGTTAAATGATCTGGCTAAACTTTACAAGCATGAAGTGTAATTTGGGGTGAAAGCAAGTGGTGTCAGAGAAAGACTCCACTGCAAAGACCAAAGTGGAATTTCCATGGGAGAAAACACCACAAGAATGTAAGAGGGTCAGTTCTGCAGAATGATTTTATAATCCCTGATTTATATCATGTGTCATGAGGCTTAAGTTTATTAGTGTGTGTAAAGACTTCAGGATGATTTAAAATTGAAGATTACTAAGCAGCAAATGAAGCACAGCTAGCGTATCTCTGGTATGAATTTCTAGAGATGTTCAAGACTGTCCACCCTGCAAAAAGGCACAGTTCTCAACAGGTATAAATAAAGCCTGAGTTGCTAGGGAAACACCAACCCCAGGAGCTACAAATGAGCAACACGAGGAAAAATATCAATTTGTGATATTTTTCACTTTTAACAGTAATAGAACATATACTTATTAGTTTGTTATTGTGTAAGTGGTGCAAAAGTTGCACTCAAGCTGACATCCTGGCAGAAGGTAAGACAAACATACTGAAAAATACCATCTAATCATAGCAAAATAAATGTCGCATTTCTGTTGCCCTGTACAATCATGTAACTGTTTTAAAATTGTATTTCGATCCAATACTGCTTAACAGTTGGGTGTGGGATACAATCCCAAAGAAGAAATCTTATAAAATTCAACACAAGATTAGTCATAGTCAGGAAATGCGCATAGCAACGTTCTTCTAAGTCTATTTCAACATAAAAGGTATTTACTTTTATAATATTTGCAAGTGCAGTCCTACTGTCCAAACTCAGTGCTGGGAATGGAAGATACCAACAGATTTAGAAAATAGCTGCTGCCTCTTTTTCTTTTGGTTTTGTTTTTGTTTTTGTTTTTTCTTTTCTAAAAAAATGAGGAATCAATGTAAAAGAGAAATGAGACTGGGGTATAAAAGGGGAGCTTGAAAATGAGACGTTTACCATCTGAAACCTCTATCCCTCTGATGTTTTCCAACACCATGGGGGAATGCAAGGCCTGAACCAAGGAGATGCTGACTGGCCTCAGTTTCTGCAAATACTAGAAGGAATGAAGGATGCTCAGCCTCCAGTAGCAGGAGTTTGAAATCCGATGGGACCTAACCCCCACTATGCATGCGGTATTCCTGAGCTGCGGCTGGCTGCAGATATGTCCTGAACAGAGTGCTCTCATCCCACCAGTAGCAAATGTCAGATGTGAGGCAGGATTATACAGCTTCAAAATAGAGCATGCTCTGTTGCCCTCCAGAATGTTAGCCACGTCTTTGAGTTTGTTTTTTTTTGTTTTTGATTTTGGGGTTTTTTTTTGTTTGGGGGGTTTTTTGGAGGGTTTTTTGTGTTTTGTTGGGGTTTTTTTTCTTTTTTTTTTTTTTTTTTAATTTGCATAACTGCACAAGTCTCAGTCAAATTTGGCTTCTACAAGTATGAGTCTATGAAGAATTTTGCATTAGAGGGCCTGCAGACATCCTGGAAGGTCCATACCAACTACTTCTGACATGGAGTCACTGCAAGTTGTTGTAGAAAGTCAAGGACCTGATTCTGCTTCCAATTACAAACATCCAATCCCCACTGTCTCCAGAGCATCACTTTGCCCTAAGGTTTATTTATGAGAGCACATGTTGATTGGGTGAGCAAAATGTTTAATTCCGTATGGTAAGCAGATCAAAAGGATAAAAGTACAAAGCATGAGAAACTTGCTGAGTGCAAGCTTGACTTACACAATCCCTCTCCTCCAGAAGAATTTCCTCTATACTCGAGCAAAACAAAGACCAACAATAGTATTTAAAAGGGAGAGGCGGGGGAGAAGTTTTGCTAGCTGAAGGAGGTATGCCACCTCAAGAAGAGCAACTGCAACAACCAGCTGAAGTGATTTCAGAATCTAGTTACTTAGAGAGAGCCTCTTCGGATGCTGACACTGTATTTCCAAGGTGATGAAGAAGAATCCTTACAAGGGTATTTAGAAAGAGCATTCAAATTGCACATGCTTGAAGTTAGTATCCACAGACTTAATTTATTATGGTATTATAGCAATTTGGCATAAAATAACACCCAACACTATCGTTTGTTTTAATATTTACCCTTCCAGCAGTACTGGAGGAATGAAATTAAATGGTTCTAGTTTTCTGATGTTTACAATACACTTGAAAGCACTGGAGTGCTTTTCACTTTCAAAACAAGTGATGCACACCATTCCTGAGGAATGCAAGTATGCTGCCACGTGGCTGCACTAGCACAGTGATACATCTGAAATGAAAATCAGAGGCCAGAATAACCAGAGGCAGAATATTGTTTTGGGGGATTCTTTCATCCACTGCAGTTCTGGCACTTAAAGGAAATTGTTTTGGTACCAACAGCTTTGGCAATGCCATCTCAATGACAAAAGTCAAATCATCTTATCCAATACTTGACTAGGTAATCGATAATCCTAGCCAGAAAGGGTTTGGGTTACTATCCCCACTTTGTTTTTGCTTTTATCTTTACTTCTAAAATTGAAATCCAGGAGCTCTTTGGAGAAGACAATTTCATTCTGACAGATAAAAGGAACGTGATGTTTCCCTGTCAGGGCTGGCGGATTAAAGACAGGATAACATTAGGAAGCATCTCTGCACATCGAGCAACCCACCAAGACGGAAATCTGCATCCATACATTGTTGTTAAGGAAAATTATGGTGACACATCACTGTGAAAAATCAAATATTGATGGAAAAATGCATCTCTTGTCTTCAAAATAAGTAATCTAAAATCAGAGGAGGGAGATGCATTATCCTACTATCTCAAGGCCCAAAGCAGTACACATGTACACACACTCACATACAGATACATGTAAGGCATAGCTCTCATGCATTTAGCCCTGATCTCTTGTGTAATAAATTCCACCATACAGAGAAACACACGTATTTTTGAAGAAAAAAAATTGCTTACAATATACCTAACAGGTAAAGCAGTCCCTTGCAAGTCAACATCAGGTGAGAGACACCATCTTCCATCACAAGAATGTTGCATTTTTGTGTAATGACTTACACGGCATTTCAAAGGTTGACATATTTTAAATTTCAGATTAGGACCTGCTAAGACTTAGTATACAAAATTGGTCTCCGGTCTCAGAATTACCAATGTGTTTCTTAATACACAGATGCCCTGACTTGTCCACTGGGATAGCAGACAGCCAGAAAGCAAGGACAAGGGAGGGTTTACATTTGTGATACTCTGTTCTTGTGATACAAGTACTCTGTTCTTCTACTGGTAGGAATTTAATCTTTGGGATGTTCTGTCACCCCTGCTGGAAGAAGGGAGTGCTCACTGGCAGGTGCCATCCAGAGACCATAGCGCTCTGCTCATTTTTTTTTTTTAATCACCAGGAATTTTAATTGAGAGTACATTCATTAACAGGAGCAATATCTGTTCTGGAGGATGGCTGCTATTCTACAGAAACAGGCAGGGAAATTCAGAGGGTGAGGTCAAAGAAGCCAAGGCTAAAAAGGAGGAAAAACTACCTCCTGAGTGAAGAGAACGGTACTTTTGCTTCACTTTTACCCTCTTACGGAGAAGAGACACAAACCACTGTAATTATTAATGAGTGAAGGGGCAGGGTAGCAACTGTGCTTTCAGAAAAGCCCCACATTTTTGATGTACTACATTTGGGGCTTCTTCCCTCCTCTTTTTCCTGCAGTACTTTCTGAACCATCACTTCAAAGGCTGTTGTGTGGCTTATATCATAAACATCATTTTCTCCTGCCCTCAGGACACCGTCAATCCAAGGGAAGATACACCAGTGTGCTGTTGTCAGGGACACAGATGGTCGAAATCTGCGCATCGATTCCACTGAATAGTTTTAATGTGGGATGAAGTAATCTAGCCCAGAATGAACTATGTGTAAATGAGAAAACAAAGAGCAATCTTTTCTGTGCAGATTCAAGTAGCACCTGATATTCAAGAGCAATAATCTTAAGTCACAAAAAGCACCTTTCCTTCAGTGGATCCATCTGGGATGGGAGCACTCATAAAAAGTATCGATTCAGTGCCAGAACTGCAAGAAATCTTATGGAGATGCTGTGTATGAAAAACTGAGCAGGGTTTTAGGAGGGCTGCAGGGCTGATACCTGCTGTTTGGTCTATGCAATTTATTCTGGCAATGACAATAAGATGCTTGAAAAGAAAAGGTGCAGAGCTGGGCTCATGTACAAGCTAAAGTCTACAGCGTCATAGAGGACTGAACAGACACACAACATGCATCTTCTTATACCAGCTGCCTTTCCTACTGGAGGGCAGCTTTAAACCCTTCCCTCCTCCTATGCACCAGGATCTTTGTCCTTTTTATGGCATCATTAACCTCACTAAACAGTTATTTCTCCTGTCTTTGGTAACTCTCGAATACAAATGAAAGCCAGAGGGAGAGAGATGCAAGTAAGAGCCAGCAGAGATACACAGAGTGAAACCAAGAGGAAGCAGAGAAAAGAGAAGAGAGCAGGGGAAGCCAAATGACGCAGATGCAGTACCCACCTACAGCAATTGCACATGATTATAATTAAACTTTAAAAAAGGAAGGCATGAGAAAGATACTGGTAGGAGAGCCAAATGCTACCAATATAAAATCTACATTCAGCACTTGGAAGAATTTAACAGAAAGGTGAGGTCAATGCTACAAGGACCCACAATCATAACCCCTTATCCACCTTTCTCCGAGGAGGCAAAGGAGCATGCTAAGATGAAGATGGATTTCCCTGATAAGGCAAATGCTGTAGATGTGTTAAGTATAGAAAGGGTAGAAAAGCAAGTTGCAGAGAGAGCGTGCATGCAAGCACACCAAGAAGCAGCATCCCATTACATTTATAGGGCATGGAAGATGCAAACAGAGGGGACTCTGGAAGGGAAACATGAATAACTTTGATAGCTAATCCTTAATTTAACTCAGTGACTTAATGAGAGAAAGAAAAATTGACACAGAAGGGAAAAACAATGGGACAAAAAGGAATGGCTCAAGTCCCTTATACAGACAGATTATTAACTTAGCAGGAAGCTAAATACCATCCATGCTGGAGACAGAATCTCACTGCTGTTGCTCCTACTTCCAATTATTGTACAAACCCTCTCTTTATATTAGTGGTCCCACAGAAACACTAGCTGACTTGTCATAGATGTGGTCCATTCATCTGTTCCACATGAAGTTATACAGCAAACAACACTTCTCTGGCCAAGTGGCATCATAAAGAACAGTAGACAGTGGATTGAATAGAAAATATAGAAATATTTATACTGAAAACACAATCATAATAAATAAATAATGCACTCTCTAAAACATACAACATTGTGACTAGAGACAGGCACAGACGCAAGCTATGCACAAAGAAGGGCCAGATATTCTACTGCGGTAAGTTACATTACACTGTTTTATACCCTAAGGATATGACTTACACATTTTTATTTCCGTATTTAGGGAACTCAAATCGCAGCCAGCTAGAGGGGTTCCAGCAGCCCGCCAGGCCAGCAGCACACGGTTGGCCAGTCGCAGCCAGAGAGCAACGCACGGTGCCGTAGCTGCACTGACAAAGCCACGTGCTGAATTGTAAGCGTGCCTCTAGGCACGGGATGTCTAAGTGCAAACTTCCTTTGCAGGAAAGAAACTGATTCATGGGTGGGCAGGGACCACAACACAGCCCTATCCTCCCAGAAGCAGGAAAGAAACTTTGATACTTTACGCAATTTTAAACTGTGTACACTTTCCATGTATCACTACATTTGGCTTGATCCCATTCGTGCTTTTTGAGTCTTCAGTATGGTCATTCACTATGATAAATAATCCAGACACAGGTTTCCAACACCACACAGGCACTTTTTGTACAGATGAGCCGTAAAACTTTGGAGCCAGGCTCATCTGGCCGCATAAACCCACATCTAAGATCAAGTCTATGTCCTGCCTCCCTGATTACCTACAAGGGCATCCCTAATAAAGTGCTTGAAACTCTCTCGGCTTGAGCAAAGCCACAATCCAGGCACACCTCTAGAGAGAGAAATAGCAAAAGACAAATATTCATCTAAGTTTCATCGTAAAAAGGTGTGACCTGGCAGAAATGGTCCGAGACTGTAACGAGCTAAATCCAGCTAGACACATAATAATAACAACAGGTTTGTCTGGAATATCCATTAATTAAAAGCCCATTAATAATCAGCCCACCATACTTCCCTGACATTGTGCTGCCTTATGCTCCAAGTCACTCATTTAGATCCACATCTGTTGATCTGCTGGTATACCCTAAATATCAATTTGAAACCATCAGATCCAGAGCCTCTAGCAATTACGCTCCACTATCATTATAATTAATCTTTCTTAGTTTGCATAGCATCTTTGTAGTAAAATGCTTTCTAGAGAAGAGACATTTCTGGATGGAAAGAGAACTGGCATACTATCTATTATTTATAATGACTAAAAGTTAATACAAATTAAACCCTCCAAACAAATAAAACCAAAACCATCTGAAACCACAAATTAAGACTAAGAAAATCAAAGCCAACTTTATATATGACTTCAGAAAGAATACAGAAAGAGATTACAGCAAATAAACAAAAGTGTGAGTAAGTATATTAAAAAAAAGTATGTAGATAATGATACTTCAGCTTTGTCACCTATTATTTCAGAGCCACTGCACATCTTTGGACAGTGTTCCATGTCACATTTGGTGATACTAAGGCACAGAAAAGTCGAAGGTCAAACATCAAATCTATGGCAGTGTTGCTTCTCCATCTCTCACCGTACCCTCAAACCCTGAAATCCTAATACAATATCGCATACAAAATTTCAAAGTAAGTTCAATATCATCTCAGAAAGATTTGAATCCCAAATTAACAAGAGAGAATCTTAAAGGAAACAAGGCAAGTAATGAAGAGAGAACAGTTATAAGGCTTTCTGCATGTTTAGATCCTTACCCTGAAACACTCACAATCAATTTCTATATGAACTGCATGTCTAGGTAGAGACTCTCAACTATTTAGCAAATTATTTTGAATTAATAATTTCTCCTACGTATATATTAATTTTTGTACATAAACTGTATACTAGTTGCAAATGGGTATATACTAATTATATACCACAAAATTAGTATTGGTAGTAGAGTTAGTAACAGTGTTGCAGTGCTTGGAAACTGCTTATCACACTTGTCAAAATTTGCTGGGAGGTGCCAATGGTCTATTTACTTTCCAGTTTGCCCTGGGAACTCAGTTATCTGTAAATCAGCACCGCACTTTTGGCTTCCATAGTTTTTGCTGATTTATAGCTGACCCCTTTACACAACATTAAAAAAAACCAAAACCCAGAGCTAGGCACATGAGACCATTATTTAGGTTTCTACATCAGCACTCAGAGACAGGATGCCCCAGTTTTACAGCTACTTCTGCAAATTGAATTATGCCATATTGCGTGCTCACCCCTACACACTATACGAAGTGGGGTTCTACAGAGGAAAAATGACACTTTATAATTGTAAGCAGATTGTAATGCCTTAAAAGCAACAAACAAAAGGAAACAATTAAGATAAAGGAGCCTCTTTCCTCACACAGCTCATTTACTTTGTGGTACGCATAGGACAGACTCCAGAAACCAGGACAACACCCTAGTCCTGCAAGAGAAGTTACACAGCGAGCGCAGGGATCAATGCGGTCTGCAGTGACTACTGCTGCTCCCAGCGCTGCGCGGTGTCAGAGCGGGACCAGGGCAGCAGAAGGCCTGAGTGCGGATGCTGCTTTGACTCTCCCCCAGTATCATTCAGAGGTCCACAGCTGAGAGAAGGGGGATGCCAACTTTCAAATATTCTTTATTTAGAAATGGGGGGGGGGGGGGGGGAAGCAGCACTTCTCCAGCTAATGAATTTTCTTCCCAATAAATTTCAACTGTTGGCTGCAAAAATTCACACATTGGAGCAAACATTAAAAAAAAGCCAAAAAAAAAACTCACCCCAAAAAAATTCTCTTGGGATGCAAGCTTTCATTAAGTCCAATATTACACAAATCAGCTACACGTATATTTATTCTAGAGCAGTATTTAAATAACTGAAAGATATCAACCCAAAGGAGATACTTCACACTGAAGCTCCTGCACATCCAGAACACTTTTTAGATTTCTCTGTTCTACCGTAAGCCCACAGTGTCTCTTAAAGCTTACTACTTCTCACAATAAAATTTATTTGCAAAAATATACGACAACGCAAATTGCACTATGTAAGTAGCACTAATTCTTGGTGACATTAAGCAAACTGCATCAGAAACTGGAGAAGAAACCTTGAAAGCTATAAGTTTTACAACAAACTCAAAACCTGCAGCAGCCGAAGTAGTAACAGTCAAGAGAGCTTTTGTTTTCATTTATGAAGGAGGGAAATTTATTCTTTTGAGTTGGAGGTGCTGAAGGGAGAAAATTAGATTCCTTTTTCCTCGAAGCATCTTTGCCACTCCACTGTTTGACAGAAATCTACTGGACTCTAGGAAATGTTTAATATGTTTTTTTGGAAGATGGGCAGATGTGACTTCTGGTAGCAAGTCGGACAAATCCTAAACTACTGTAAATCCATACAGCTCCATTGATATTATTAGAATTAGATGTACAGAATAACTCATTCTATAAGTTTCTCGGTAGAGAGTCCAGAGTACATAATCTGCTGGAAGTGGTCCACGCTAAACTCTGACCTCACTAAAAAGCATCAGGATCCCTACATTGTTCCTGAGGGCTAATGGAAACAAGCAACCAGCACTTAACATGCTTCTCATATTTTTACAGCTAAAATGTCAATTGTGCCCTTTAAATCAGAAAAAAGTAAAGTTATTAACCAACCTGAACTGAAATAAATAGTAAAATGATTTACATGAAAGCTGTTCCAGGCACAAATTTGTGAATAAATGGGGGCTGTTTTAAAAGAAAAAAAGAAGCCTTCTGTTTTCTTCACTCCTGGCCACATGCTATCAAGATGTGATCAAGGTGCATTGTAGCTGGCTGTCTCCAAGCAAATTACAGTAGGGGCTTTAGGGTCCCACTTAGAGCTGACATGTAACTCCATCAATCACATTTGTTTTCATCGTAAATTACTGAAATCCCAAGACGCTTTATGGTTCACACCATACTTCACACATCTCTGCTCCCCTTTTCTAAAATTTCTTCAGTAATAGAATATACATGAGGAAGAAAAAAAGTTTAATCTATATTGGTTTAAATGCATAGCTTGTCAAAACAAGTTCTCCCTCCAGCTGACATTGAACTTTGCAATTATTCCTGAATGTTGTGTTTTAGAGACCATCTCTGCGCTAATTTTATGGAGATCGTGTTTTCTACATCCTGAATACATGCCTACCTCTCTCTGAATAAACAGGAATATCATGGCTTTTTAAAAGACATGTCTCTCCCGCTCTCACCTTCCTTCCATCACATCTTTTATTCAGATATGTTTGCCCTCGGCTCTGTGGAGGCAAACTGCCACATGGCTTTGAGGAGTAAAACCTCAAGGATAAGGACAAAAGCACAAGGTGAAACACTCGCGCACATCCCGAGTTCGACAACCACGCTCTGCAACTGCACTTTAGTACGCAGCCCAGATGCGAGCGTTAAGTGAAGCAGGGGTTCAGGGAGAAGAGAAATCTTCCCGTCTCTAAAGCTCTTGGGCATCACTTTCCTTCCACACCGAGCACAAACACCTGAAAGAGCTACTTATAGAATAGCCTTGTGGATAAAGCACTCGCCAAGGAAGTTCTCAGGGGTTCTCAGGGTTCTCACACCCATACCTTACTCCCAGGAGACTCTTCTGCCTACCAGGCTGTTGAAGCGTCTTAAGTGGGGCCATACCTCCTCCTGAAAGCATACTACTGCACAGCCAAACACACAGGAGGTGGCAAGACAGCAAAGCATGTTATAGGCTAGTGTCCAGGGCACACACCTGAGTGGGACAGGAGAGGGTGAAGCATGAGTGTGAATTAAAGCAATTGACCAAAATTACAGAGATTTGACTCCGGCAAATAAGACCTAAATCCTGCTGCAGAGTTTATTACAGAGCACGTACCAAGTCTGCTTAAATTCAGTACACACGTAATTATGCACAAAAAAGTAAAAATTCCAAAAATTAATATACCTTTCTTTTTTTTAAAAGGATCCGAGATGTCTCTGTGATTGAAGGTATATTATGAGCACATAATTCAAGCTGAAAGACGGAAGGATAACACTGGGCTGCAAATTATTGAGTATGTTGTGAAGGATGCTCTCAGAAAATCCAAGTGTACCAAGAAAGGTATTAGCTCATGTATAATCCCCATTAGAAGCCATCATCCCCGTGCTACAGGGCTGCACTACAGCTTTTGCGATATCTGCGTTAGTCAAGCAGGCGAAAGGTCACCAATAAGAGTGCTCCTAGTATAATATTCAGATTTAATATTGCAAAATTAACATTCTTAAAGGCTAAGCAAGATAAGCTGATTACAGTAAATGGCTTTCCCTCTTGCACATTTGTAGAGAGAATGAAGAGAAGTCACACCAGAAGAGGGAAGAGGTGACTTACAGAAGAGGCCGCTGGCTGCCTGGAAAGAAGAGCAGAAATACATGCGAACTGTTTTCCGCAATGGCACAGTCTTCTCTCGATTTAAAGCTACCTTTTGTGTCAAGCTGGGAAGAAAGGATCCACAAGGTATCAATATATCAGCATTTTGTTCTCTTCATGACCTTTCAGAGGTAAGCCCATCTACCCAACTAGGCAATTTCCCCTCTCCCCTCACATTCCCCAAGAGGCAGCTGTTGGGATAATCACCTCCTTCAAGATTCTGGAGACTCGGAAAACACAAATAATGCACTAGGCCAGCAGTTCAGCACTCTCCTTCAATTACCAATATACGTAAGTCAGGAGAAGCAGGCAATAAAATATCCACTTTAAGGTAGACTTTAAGAGACAGAAAAAACAAACCCACACATACACCCTCCTCTCCCCCACCACATAAAAGTACAAATTTGTTCTCCCCCCACCTTCCTCAAAACATCATCTAGCACGGAAAACTTTTTAAAAGGAACAAAACATACATTCCTCCTTAGACTCTCCTGTATCAGAAGAGAAATTTATCATTCTGTGTGCCTCAGCAATATTTTCTGCTTCAGCCTATATGCTTTCAAATTCCCTTCCAAACATAAAAGCAAAGCATTGATGAAAAGAAAATTGATGTCCCAACGAGCAAGAGCTCTTGCAGTGATTACAACCAAACAGCAATTGGCATGAACAGAGCCAACATTTAATACCATTTTAAGGTATAATTAAAAAGGAGAGCTGCTCAGAAAGGGCTCTTTACTATAAAATATGGCAGGTACACACTACAAATACTCCACCAGCTTCTTCCCATGCAGTGGAAGCCTAAAAACCTTCAGATGAAAATGTATGGTGGGTCTGCAGAAGCCCTTTACAATAACACTTAGGGGCCTTTCAGCACATAATAGACTTTGGCACCCTGCTCTCCCTGTCATTAAGGGTGGCACTGGGAAGATTTAGAGCTGGAGTTTGCCTCCTCCCTATCTCACAGAGCAAGTGCTAGAAAAGGTTGGGGTACTTCCACTCCATGTCTGGTCACAGTCTGATTTAGGGGGATTTGATAGGAGAACAAATAAAAACAGATTTGTTGTTAGATGCCTTGTCTCCTGTTGTAGAGCTTGAGTAATACTGCACTTTAAAAGGAGCTGTGGAGGGGAAAACCAGAGTAGTTTAGCAGCAGAGCATGGTAACTGCAGAGATATGAGCTATTTCACTGAATGAAATAGGAACTTCGTTGCCAGGAATTTACTGGTGCAAAGCAAGGAGGTATTCAGTTGTCTGGGGTTTGGTACGGTTCTTTACTTACACAAGAGCCAGCTACAGCTGCGACTGGATCCAATTTTTCCTGCAAAGCCTAGGATCTAAGTATAATCTCCATGCATGCGAGTACCTGACTGCGCAACTAGCAGAACACGGGCATCACAGCCAACTGTCAAGAGCGAAGGCGCGTAATAACGTATCGGATAGGGTACTCGGCAAGATGTGCTCACGCATCTGATGGCTGGGTCTTAACGCTGAACTGACAACCCCCTCAGGCACACTGAGTCCTCTTTTCTTCTTTCAGGACAAACATATTAAATTCAAGGTGTGGAAACCAGGAATGGCTTTTGCAGTGTAGAAAAGCCCTTTATACAGCGCATCAAGGCCTTTCAGCTTTGGCACCCGGTTCCCCCAGTCATCACGGGTGGCACCCAAAAGATTTAGAATTGTCTCCATCTTTCACAGGGACTGCAGAAAATCTGTAGTTAATTAGTGGCTTTAGTCTCTTCAAAACCATTTGCTGCAACTGGCCTGCAAGAGACAAAAGTCCCTTTTTCCAACTCATCTCTAACCCTTCAAATACAAATAATGTGGTTTTCTATGCTAGAAGCCCAAGGAAAAACTTACCACCAGCAAGCATGCTGTTAAGTGAGGCACAAAGCAGGACAGCTGCATCACAGAATTGCCGGAGGATAACTGTAAGGTGGAGTTTCAACACCTAAGAGAAAACTAGCTTTCTGTGGAACAGCAAATTAAAATGCCACATATTAAAATCCTAGATATCTTTTGGCTAGGGATTGTTCTGCAAGATTACACAGGATTTTTAAAAATAAAATTACTTTGTCTGATGTGCAGTCACATGCTTTCTGCCCAGTCTCACTGAAGACCTACAGGAAAAGATCCTTTTAAAATCCCTCTTCACTCCGTTCAGGCTAGGTAACTCTCCTCCCAAGGAACTGACAGCTTTAGTGGCCTCTCAATTTAGAAATGTGTCAATTTAGAAATGTGTCACAAGCCCTTTTTTCTGGAAAGCTCAGAAAGAAGTCTATATACAGCCTGCAGGAGCAGAGATGGCAAACTCCCAGCCAGACGTCTAAGAGCCATACGAATGCAGCCATCCTTGCACAACAGTGCGATCTCACCAAACTCTTGACACTTCCAAAACTCAGCACTTCCCTCCTCACAAAGCACATCCAGTGGTACTCCAGTTCATTCGTTCTACTACTAGCCAGCATTTTGGGTCATCAGATAAAACTGGGTCAAGGGAATACTCTAAAAGTAAATACAGTTTTTGTTAGAAAAACAGCAACACGTGACTCAGTATGTTACTGTTTTGGAGAATGTCAAAATCTAGGCTGTAAACAACAAGATGGGCACTACCACTGACAGCCTGGTGCACACATCAGGCGAAAGCATGTGAGAAAAATTATCTACAAGAAACAACTAAGTATAGAAACAAATGCTTCAATGATCTCAGCTAAAGAATAAAACCAGTTGTTTCAAAGTACCAGGCCTAAAAATTTATTTAGCCACAAGAGGGAGACAAATACACAGATGGACAGTATTTCACACTACATTCAGCTGGAGAAAGTTTTATGGAAAACATGGATACAGTCAAGAGGCACAAATTTAACTTTGATCTCATAATTTAATTTCCCATGCATCAAATTTAAAGGATTCCTGCATCTAGTGAAACGCCAGGATAGCTGCATTGATGCTTGCAGTAACAACATGACATTTCTTTGCATATGCCAATTCCAGCACAGTAAGAGAATATCAAGACCAGAAAGGAAATAGAATTTTCATTTTAAGCATCTTTTCTAGAAGAAAGAAAGGTCTTGTTGCAGTGATGAAACAGTTTGGCCATAAAAATCAAACTTTTCTGAAACATCAGGGTTAAACAGAGTTCACAGCATTCTCAAGATACACTTTTATGACATCTATAAGCCTATCATATGTTATAAATTAACGGCAGATACAGCACATTCTAATTATACCACCCATGTCTATATCATTTAAGTAATAGCTCTAAAGGGTGGATTAAAATGATAAAAATCTAAAGAATGGCTGCAGATAATGGTGTGAGGTGCTACACCTCACAGATTTACAACCTACTGTACAATATCACCCTCTGCTGGGCGTCGTGAGGAGAATTTGCATGGCAGCATCTTAAGAGATTCCCACAATGCACCAGGGCAGAACAGGATTGGTCGTGCCTTATTTGATGGAAGCACATCATCTGATGCACAATTTAAAGCATTTAGGCTGTAAGATTTCATTACAGCTCAGCATAAACTGATCAACTGACTTGATGGAACGAAATGGCAAAAGTACATTCAATGTGTGGTAAATAAAATAATCCAGGCACCTGGTCTTACAAGGCTCTGCTTCCCCCTCGCCTGCTATGGCTGACTTTGAAAGCTCAGAGAACCCTATACAGCCAGGGTTAGGCCCAAATTGCCTTTTACTTTCAAATCTTAAGGTAAAAAAGTTATTTTAAAGAGAGGAACTGTTTGGAAAAGAGCCATTTCACAAACCAATGAAAACAACAGAGAACTTAATCCCTACTTCACGTAATTCATATAAACTGGTATTTGCAATATCAGGCTACCCAGCACCACAGTTTAAAGTTGCACATCTGGCATTCGGTCTGTAATACCGCTGCAGCAATAGAGCAAAACGCGTAAGAAAGTCCAATAATGCAAAAGGGAGGGAATTGAAACTATTACCTTACCCATGTTTCGCAGGTGGACCAGTATTTACATCTAGTATTACAGAACGCCACTCCATGGATTAATTCACTTCACATTAGGAGGAACGTGCATTCACGCCATACGAAGCAGGAAGCTAAGGAAGGGCAGGCTGCAAATCCCGTGCTGTTGGGATGAGCCTGACCCCAGCTGCAGACAGTGGGAGGGGAGGAGGCGACTGCCACCTGCCCAGTGCCTCACCCGACCGAAGCTGTCCCTAAAGCAAGCCAGAGCCCCCCCAGGCAACGCCACGTCTTCAGCCACTTGCAGCAACTGCCTGTGAGGCCACTTAGCCGTCTAGAGTGGCTGGAAGGCAGCGTGATTCACTCACAGCTCGTTCTTCCCACGTCCCTCTGTGGGCTTTAACCACTGGGGAAATCACCTTTACACCAGGCACAGCTCCCCTAGCTCTCCAGCCCCAACGTTCCCCTGGAGGCAGGCCTTGATTGGAGCCCTCGTCTTCATCATTTGTTCATTTTATTTTAAAATTTTGCATTCTGACACAGGACCAGTAACGGCCAGAAGCTGCTGTATTTAACTCATTTTAGAAAGAACCATTATATGATTCTATTCCAAGCAAATCCATACAGGCTGCAATTTTCCCTGACTCCAGTACCTGCTGGAGACAGCAAGCCAAGATGTGCCAACCTCTCCAGAACTCCAGACTGCTGTGGATTTAAGGTACACTGCACTGTGGAAACCAGATGTTGTAATATCCCCAAACTCTTCGACGCCCAAGAAAGATAATGCAACTGAACTTCTTTTTTGTTTCACGTATATGAACAATAAGTTTAAAGATTATTTTTATTTCATTAAAAGATTAATTACTGTGGACTATATGCCATAGCAACGCTTAGAAAATCATGAAATGGTGAATGCCACTAGAAGGAAACACATACACTTTCTAGACAAGTCTAGATTTCAAATTTTTTTAAGTTCAGGCAATCAAGACTATTTGTGGACTTTTTTTTAATCCACTGTGAATGGGAGACATGCAGGTCAAAGGTTTTATGAACTTCCTTTCAAATTAAGACTCTATTGACTGATTCAGGTTAAATGAGCACAAATCAAGCTTAAATTGAAATTAAAGCAATTATCTCAGTTTGCATCACATGAGTTTAAAAATGCATCTAAAAAATACCAAACACTCGCAAACGCATGTATGAATTGATCCAAAGCGTGAGAAAATACACATGCTCTCTTTAAACCTCTTGCAGGCAGCCAGATAGGACAGAACACAAACAATTCTTTCCCCAAAGAAAGATGTACGAGCACAGTTTTAAGCTAATACTTATTTTCTTCAATTCTCAATAAGTCTGTTTAACGTTGGAGAAAAGTGGTTCTTTATCACTGCCATATGGATCAGGGTCTAAGAAACTCTGTCTGTCTAGCAACAGACTGAAAACAAAATAACCATCACCCTTACATGACCCCTAATTATGCAAGGAACCTCACTGGTGCTAGAGGGGTGGCTCACCTGCACAAGGGTGGCAGAATCAGGACCACACAATTTTCCTGATGAGCAAAAAGTTATCCCCAGTCTACAGATATTCTTTCTAGGCTACAGAGAAGTCAATAACTTCTGTAGTGTGAACTGTGGAGTAAATCCCTGCATCATCAAAGTCTTGTAAGTGAACCCAATTTGCCTGTGTTTGAATTCCCAGTGAACAGTATAACCCCTCTCTGCCTAGAAGAAACTAAGCCAACAGCAGCACCAATCTCAATTTTATTCAAAACCACAAGTCATGCCTTGAGGATATAAATTTATCCCCTCCCTTTCCCATCAACACACACGTTTTGCCACTCGCCTTGGGAAGCATGTTATTAAAAAAAAATTCATTTCCCCCTTGGATACATTTTTATATTGTATACTAAATTATGCATTTAAAATCAAATAAAAAGAATTTACTGCCTTAAGATTACTGCACACATCAGAAAGCTCTCTGTTTCTAAATTTTGGAAGAATTTTCCACCTTCCCACCCAAGCCAAGCAAACATCCAGTGTTGTTACAGCTGAAGCAGCGGGGAAAAAAAGACAAAAATATTTTTCACGTTAGAAAGCTGTGGTTCAAGTAGTAAGGAGGAAAAGAGCACATCTCAGAAAAGGTACTGCTCAATGCCTCCAAGAGGGAAAGGGATCTTTAATTTTGAGGGCATATCTGAAAAGTTCACGGTTTAGGTCAGTCTCAGATAATAATCCTCTGATCCTCTCCTAAACAACATGAAACTTAGACTCTGATTAATTGGCAGTCTAATGCAGAAGTTTATCTTGCAGCATTTCACTCCTTTCGGTCATGGCTCTCCTTGTTGGCAGGAAACAAGTAGTTAAACAACACACAGAGATGGTTCAAACATGGCAAATGTTATTCTGGATTTTTTTTTTTTTTTTTGAGGAGGGCAGAGGATGGAGGTGACATTTTTTTCTGGTATTAACCAAGACTGAAACCTACACACAACAGCAAACATTTGCAAAACCTGGAAATGTAAAATATAAGCACCCCAGTTCTTATTAAGAGACTTAAATAAAAGTGCCCTGATTTCATGAGATTACTTCCTGCCCCGTTCCCTTTACCTGGAGTTGCAATTGCTCAATTCCAAAAATCAGAAGACTTAGATGCTTATGTATAGTTTTATGACATTAACTGCAGGTAGTCATATTTGGACAAGTATAACTTGAGTTTCTATAAGGAGAAACTGCAGTCTCTGTCAGTCTCTGACAAACACATGGTTTGTTCTTCAACTTACACTGAAGAAATTGATAAACTAAGGTAAATAGGACAATAAGCAGGCAAAGATAGACTTAATTTAACTCTAAACTAGATTTTTTTTCCATGAACTACAGTTAAATGAGAAACCTCAGCTGGACAGGCATGGAGACCCACTGTGCAAACACTACTGAAATTCTCTTGTGGAATTCCACCAACTCAAGTGAGACCTGCTGCCCTGTTATTCATGATGCCCCCAAGCTTGTCAGTGGATGGTAGCTACAACTGAATGAGAAGTTATGAATGAGAAGAGCAAAGAAATGGGAGACAGAGGCTCAGAAGCATTCTTGGCTAGAGAAGGCAAAAGAACAAGTCAAAGCAGAGCAGACAATACACTGAAGAAAGGACAGAGGTTTAGGACACAGATGTACATACATGTAGATAACGGTACCTGGCAGAATAGCTGCGAAGAAGAGGCGATATAAGGCCGGGGGGGGGAGAGGAGAATGTAAAGGAGCCAGCATAATATAGACCCAAAGACCGTCCAGGAGCAGGGAGATGAACATGGTCCAGGTCAAGAGGCAGATAAACAAACCTGCCAGGGACGAGAAGGAAGTTTGGCACCAGTTACGTATGATGCCCCAAAAGAGAGACTTCCAACTGAGAAAGCCAAGCACAGCAAACACCTCAGCCTAACTAGGAACCAAGTTTTGGGTTTTAACCGACAGGCAGCTAAACACCACACAGCCATTCGCTCAACTCCGCCCTGCCCTAGTGGGATGCAGGGGGAAATAAGATTCCTGGGTTGAGATAAAGACAGTTTAATAGGACAGAAAAGGAAGGGAAAATAATAATAATAATAATAATGATAAAAGAATATACAAAATAAGTGATACGCAATGCAATTGCTCACTACCTGCCAACCAATGCCCGGCCAGCTTTCCCCTAGTTAATATACTGAGCATGACATCATATGGTATGGAATATCCCTTTGGCAGTTTGGGTCAGCTGTCCTGGCTGTGCCCCCTCCCAGCTTCTTGTGCATCTCCAGCCGTCTCAGTCAGTAGAGCATGAGGAGCTGGCAAGTCCTTGACTAGTGTAAGCACTACTTAGCAACAACTAAAACATCAGTGTGTTATCAACGTTATTCTCATAGTAAATCCAAACCACAGCACTATACCAGCTACTAGGAAGAAAATTAACTCTATCCCAGCCAAAACCAGGACAGTTTTTAAATTTTAACAAGCAGGGGAGTGTTATAGAAAAGAGAGTACCGAATGCAGCATCATCCTATTTTTCCCCTATATGCTGAGATAGTGCCTCTCTTCCCTTCTGCAAACTCTGCAAGCAGACAGATTCAGGTGGCAGGAAAGATGATATTTGGGACAGCAGGAACCCAGTGGCAGACTACAGCATATTTATTGGAAAGCTTTGGTCATACCTGAACAATCAGGAAGGGGTTTATCCAAAACCTTCACATAACTCCACTGCTTCCTCACCCTTAGGCTTCAACCAGACAGAACATGTGTTGGATACTGTCACTGAAATGGGTTTAACATTCCTACAGTCTTCCCCAGCTTTAAACTCCAGGCCTCTGGGTTGCACGTAAAGAATACCATCATAATTTAACTCAGCTCATGGACACTGAAACAGGTCAAACATTTGTCAACTCCCTTTAAATGTCTTTTAAAATATTTCCAGAGCCACTAAATAAGCCCCCAGAGAAGCATGAACAAATAGTCAGAGTCTGCTAAAGAGAAGCGGAAGGATTGCTCTCTCCCAAAAGGGGATAGTCAGGACATCTGTTGAACACTCCAGTTTTTTTCCTTTCCTAAGGTAATTGTTGACACAGTCCCATGGTCCCACTTATGCTTTTAACTGGAAAACTAGAATTTGGATAGTATCATAATTCATTGTTGGACCTTTCTACCCTTGAGTTAGATGAGTAATTAACACGGCTCCTGGGACTGTGGTTGGATTCCTTGGCACTGTGCGTTTGGTTGAACTGGAAGTCTCCGTAGCCTGTAGCAAGGAAAGCGATTCCCTTACCAGGCTGGCTGTAGCATGACTACCAGAATCAAGGCAGGCAGCGGATTTGTACCATTGGTGATGTGAATGGGAAGACTACTAGTTCACCAGACTGCACAGATCTCTTCTAAGAAAAAATGAGCTTTGCCATGGCCATGTCTGTCACAGCTCCAGATTCGGTGTTCTGGATGTGACGAGGACGTGACAGACCGGAGGGGGTGGGGTGTCTACAACAGTGGGGATGTACCATGGCAGGTAGCAGAAATCTCAGAGTGAACAAAGCTGACCAGGAAGAGTGTGTCTTTTCCCGTGTCCCACTTGTGCTGAAAACAACAAATTTAGCATTTCTACCTCAGACAAACTGCTGCCTTCTGTGAAGACAGCAGTTGTTCTGCACCCAAGATAAAAACTGTGTGTGTTCCCCTCCTGTCAGTGAATTTAATGATAGTAACAGTTGCCACATCAATGAAACGGGAGATTAAGGTTTTCTGCTCTGGCAGAAAAACTTTGCACAACTTTCCCTCTGCACCTGGTGAAAGAGTAGTTCTCTCCCTTCCCCAGCACTCAGCCACACTATGGGATTGCACAGAAAAACCAGAGAGCACAGAAATAATGGTGGAGTTTGGACTTCAGGTCTCCAAGGATTTGCTCTGAGCAAACAAATTCCTTTCAGTAAGGCCATGGTACAGGTGCCTCAAAGGCACATATGAATGACCCTGCTTCTCATGTTATCCATGTAAAAAACTGGCTCTGCTATCCCAAACAGCTTTGCTAAGAAATTAGGACCTAGCTGATGCAACCTCTGAATTTCAAATAAACTCTCAGACCTCATTCAGTGGAGCCCATATTCTTACCCAGTTCCTCCCACTGAAGTCAATGGAAGTCCTGTGATCAGCTTCAGCAGGACCAGTATTTGACACTAGCTGAGAGACACAGCCCCTTAGTTAGTGGAGTTTTATGCAAAACCTGATGCTGAGCATGCAAGTAAAATATAAAACTGCTCAAATATTTGTGAGTGTTTGTGACAACATGTCAGCATGCCTTCTAGAGATTCTGCCAAGTGAAACTTGCTGCTGCACTGTAGATGGGTGAAAGTCTAGCCTCATGCCAGCAGGCAATCACTAAAAATGAGTACTTCTAAAGGAAACAAAGAACCACCCAAAAACTTCCCTGGTACATTCATGGTCAATAAAATAATCTAAAATGCGCTATAAATTCACATTTCTGTAAACTCCTTGTGCATTCATAAGAGAAATCAGGATCTAGCCTTTGGTAGCTAGCTGCATCCCACAATAGATCCTGGAGCAAACAAATTTGTGCTCCATCTAACCAGCAAAGACAGTACAGTGAGGACTGTATTGAAAATATTCTGCTGCTTGGTGAGCTGTCAAATCCAGTTCCAACCAGCAAAATGCATCTTGCATGACTTCTGCTATGTGAAAGTACTTCTGTACATGGCAGGAGATTATTTTTAAAGGCTGTCCAGTTTTGAACTGTGTGACAAAAAGCAGATCAGTGCTAATTCAAGAGAAGGAGCTGATTGTCAGTAAGAAGCGACCAACTTTTCACACTAAATGTTTCATATATGCAACACAAATTGATACTTCTGTATTTGTTTCTGCCATGGTTCTCTCAACTGCTCCCTAATGACGTGTAGTCAAGTGTTATATTTTGATTTGCATATTTCACATAAATCATTAATGCAACAATACAGAACATAACGTTGTTCCCACAAAAGCCTGGAGGTGGAGTGTGCCCAAATAATGCTTATACAAGGGAAATCACACAACAAAAGAATGGGCATGTGCGCACGCTCGCTTGGCTTTCACAAGCTGCTGTGGGCAAAGCCCCCTCTTGCTTGTTTGCATTTACCTATTTTCATTTATTTGTTTGTTTCGAGTTTTTTGGTTTGTTTTTGGGGTGAGTTTTTTTTGTTGGTGTTTTTTTTTTGTTTTGGGGTTGTTTTGTTTTGGTTTTTTTGCAACAGCTTGTCTACAGTTACATTTGTTTTGATTTTTTTTTTTTTTTAATAAAGAGTTGTGGGATGTTAAATGGACTGGCTTAAAGTAAGTGAGCTGGTAAGTGTTAGGCAATCTCTACAAGATCGTTGCCATGTGGATCACAGACTGTAGGTTTTTGTCTCAAAAGATGTTGACGCATGCTGGCACAACTGAGCTAACACTTCACAACACATCCCCAAGCACCAGCTGGTCCTAGCTTTTAAGACAGACCTGCACATATTTTCTACATATCTCATTTCCCAGACTCATTGCTAATGCTACAAATAAGACGACTCCACCAGCCAGGAAGGCCAACCAACTGGTCAAGAAGATAATTTACAGTTAATGTAAACCTACTCAGCAGGATTACCAGCACATTTATACACTTACAAGCATTCATGAGTGGCACATGATGCTAATGGACATTAAAAGGAAAGCTGCATGATAAATGATGGTAATTAATGATTAAAGCATTACACAACACGTTTCCCTGGGAGTGCCATGTTAGTGTCACTAAGTTAAGATCCATCAACATGCAGCTTAAGAGGTCTCAGGGTTGCAAATCACTATTAGAAAAATAAAGGTATTTTTACCCTTGCACTTTTACTCTTGTAATCACATGCAGGAATATTAATACAAGAATGAGGACATCTCCAGTTTGATAAACATATATTAAATACGTGCATGGGGGGGCATGCAGGCACCCCCTTTTCTGAAAGCTTTAGCATTTCCTAGCTGCTAACAAATCCTGCCTTCCCCTCCAGCAAAAATGCTCTGTTAAGAAGTACCTTACATTAAGGCAGGGTTTGCATCAGTAATTTTTCTTCATAACCAAACAGGCTAGCTTACCAGGACAGATGGGGATCCTGTTTGCTCTACTCTTGCTCATGGCTATATATTATGGTAGAATTGGTGAGAAGAAAGAATTAAAAAAAAAAAACCACCAAAAAAAAAAAAGATTATCTGACCACCATTCTCTGTCAGAAAAGGGAACAGTTTTCATGTTGTATAAACGTACATGCAGCGCGCACAATCTTTCCCTGGAAGGAAGGCAACGACAGAGCACGCTGTAGTCTGATGATTGTTAAACCAGTGAGAGGTGTTAAATACAAACACATCAGAGCAACTAATAACAGCCAGCGTGACGCTAACGTCTGGACACTGAAGCAGCTGAGGATGACAACGCATCCTCTGAGCAGGTCTGGGGGACTGGACACAGCACCAAGGAGGTGGCTGCTGGCTTGTGCTCTTACGCTGCCCAGTGCCAGGACAAGCGGCGGTCACGCACGGCTCCGGCTGCCGCTCACCCAGATGCCGGTTGCTCCAGGTTAACGTGCTGCTCCCACCCAGCCCGCAACTGGCCCTGGAGAAGACGCAGCAGAGGGGAGCACATGCCCACGTCTCAGCCAACCCCCTTTAGCATCTGCTATCTTAGTCCAAACACACCGTGATCGGTGCTTGAATTTAGCCGTATCAGTTGCCAAATGGAACAGCTGACATGTAGGTACACGTGACCGTCTGCCAAATCCGCTGGGGGGGAAAGAACCCTCGAGCAGGGGAATGGGGTGGACAGACTGACACAGTAACACCTTAAACTACAGCAAAAAGATGAGCTAGAAACTGGTCTGTCAGACTCCTTGCTTGACATCCGGGTGGTGACTAGTGGCCCACTTAAGAGAACTGAGGTGTGAGGTTTTTCTGTTGCGTGTTTTTGGTTTTTGCTTTTGGTTTGGGTGGTGGTTTTTTTTTCCTTATGCAGGTTCAGTCTCGTCACAGCTGCAAGCCTCAACAGACCTATTTCCTGTGATTTTTAAATCACATCTATCCAACCTGTTTCTAGGAGGATTAGATAGCACAGTGCTGAAGAGACAAGCATGTGCAAGATGCAGGTCAGCATTAGAGCTTCCTAATGCAGTAAAAATGTGAGCCGGTCTTACAGGAATCAGTTCTTAGCCCGAGAAATCGATTTTCCCAGTCTCCTGCGTTAACCGGACAGACTCACTGCTTTAACTTAGTATCTACTGGAATGATGCTGACTCTGCTAATCTGAGTAAAGCTAGCTGTTACAGTAAGAGATGCAGGTACTGTAAGAGTTGCCTTGGCTCTGCAATCAAAGTTATTCCCTGTATTAAATTGCCTTTAAAAATAATAAAAGTTAATTTAAAACTCATACAAATTCAGAGAACACCACTGTATGCAGCTGGAAAGGATAAAAGACGCATATAAATTTCCCCAGCTATATGGTCAATCAGGTTCATTTCATCAACCATCTATAGCCTGAACATATTTTTCCATTCTCAGTACAAACACAGCGCAACATTTTCAGAGCATGAGAAGCAGCCAGTTATAAAAAGAATGAGAAACTTGAAGTGATTACTTGATCCTCATAAATGCCGCTAAAGCTGATTTCAGAAGTGGGCCTTTGTCTTCCTAATCCCAGTAATTCCTTTAATTGAAACTGCAGAAGTTGTCTTTTTCAACTAGGAAATGCTAGTTCTTCACTCTTAAAGTGACTGAAAGGCTTCTTCCTCAGCCTGGAAGGTAGGTAGGGTTCGCACAGAGCACACCAGCTGAAGGACCAAGAAAGAACAATGATCAAACAAAAACTTACATGAAATCATCAGACACTTCATTTTCACATGTTGAAAAGCAGAGAAAATGCAGTGAAATCTACGGGGAGGGAAGAAGGACGAAAAAAAAAAGTGGGGATTTCTCCTTCCACATTATTTTCCAGGCAGTTAAACTGGAAAACTAGAGGTGGTGAGTTGTTATGAAGAAGTGAAGAGGAATTATGCCTAAGAGTTGTGTTCTAGTTAAAAGAAAAGTAGAGGACAATTAGGAGTCGCAGGTTCTGGGTTCTGTTTTATGCTCAGCTAGTGACTTTGAATAAAACACTTGGGGCCTGATTCAAGAGAATAAACCCATATGGGGCCACTGAAGGACACGTGATGTCAGTGGGACTTCCACATGGGATCCTTAATCATTCTAGGGCCAGATTTAGCAATCCAAGACACCATCATAAATCTGACGGTTCGCAAACACCATATGGAGGTTAAAAAAAAAAAAAAAAATCCAGCATTTCCAGACAAAACCTACTCAAGTCCAACAATAGGAATCCTTATTTCCGATTTCCAAACTAAACCTAGTACGTGGTAGGTACTATACACTTTCCCAGCAAAGAACGGCGCTTTGTCCTGGAGCAGGGGGAGGAGAACAACAAAGGCAGCACTGCCTGCGTGCCAGGACACCAGCCAAAGGGCGACTGTGGGACTGAGATTTTTTAAAAGATATTTGTAGTGGTATCTTTAAGAGATGGCTCTCTGAAAAGGAAAGGGTTCTCTAAAGAGTCTTTCCAATTATTTTTGCATCCCAAAAATAGCTGAAAAGAGACCTGAAGGATGAGAACTGGCAGACTTCCACTTCTTAGAAGCCAGGCAACAATCCACCTGCTTTAGGATATTTGATCATGATCTAATTGCAGCCTGGTGCTTGTAGGGCCCAGCTGATGATACCCAATAGACTATATTTGTTTTACATGAAGAAATGAATTAAGCCTTCAGAGACAGAGAAGTCAATGGATGTCCATGGTAATGAGTGTACCAATACCACTTTTAAAAAGACTTTAGAAAGAAAAGTCAGAAGAAGAATGAGCTAGTTTAAAATGAAAATACAGTTGTTTCCATCCACAAACAGAAGGAAACACAGATTGCAGATGTTTAAGAAATTACAATGATACAAATACCAATATATTACATTAAAAGTACCCAGACATCAGCTGTACAACTGAAGATGAAGCCCAGCTTTACAGGTTTCAGTAGCACTACTCTAGATTTCAGCTGGTATAACCGAGACCAGAATCTGGCCTGCTGCCATTAAACTGCACAAAGCAATATACTTGATGACTTTTTTGCAAGCAGAAATACAGAGCCAATAGAATGTTTTCCATGCACATCACTGCAAAGTGAAGTATTTTTCATCAAGAAAACTTTAGAAAGTTCAGCAAGCACAGTAGTGAGTCCAACTTTAAGAACAGAAAAGTCCAGGCATCAAAGTGAGGATGAGAAAAAGGAAATGGGTAATGAGCACTCTATTTCCACCTACAAAGTTAACAGAGATCACAGGACCGTAACTCCTAAAGCCCTTTTGAAAAGATCTTCCACTATTTAGTGCTCAGGCTCTTTCACTGTGGTCTCTTCTTGCTCAGTTTTACATCAGCTAGAGTAGACAGAGTTGGTCATGTTAATTGGGTGAATACAAGTGATTGCACCTTTCCAGCCTTTGAGGCACCAACACTCAAAGTAAACAGTGCAGTTCAAATTATTAACACTGCTTTTCCATTCCTATGTAATGTCATAAGCATTTAAGTACGTAACAAAGTTGTTAATAAAAGCAATGATTATTTTAGTTGGTATACACACTCATTAAACTAAGACTGTCCTCATCTCAGAGCTACTGTATGAGACTACATGCAAACTCTGGCAGGCATGGCACATCAAGCACAAATCAGGTCACCCATTGGGTTTCCCTTACAACTTAATAGTTTGTTGTTTGGGTTTTTTTTAAAATAAAAAGTCATCAGTAGCTAAGAAAAGGAGGGTAAAATGTCTGACACTTGAAAACAAGGTCATTTCTTGGACAGCCAGTGCTACACATACAAGACTTATCAAAACTGGCTTTATGCAACAAAAGACTCGCAGTACATTGGCAACTTCAAGCAGACAGAGGCTCTTCTGTTTACATCTGGACATGTGGAGTTAGCCACATAGTCACGCCCAGTAAACTCTTTACTCTGCTGACTGTTGAAGATATTTTTGTTTTGTTTTGTTTTTTTCCCCCCTGAAGACCTGTCTTATTTCGCAGGACCTGAAAACATCCCATTTCTTTTAGTTTTGGATCACTCCATCTCCAGTATCTAAACAGAAACCTACTCACTTGCACTTGGGCACGACCTCCTCTGGTATGAGGAAACCAAAGCACCCTTAGAGTATTTGCTCATTAAACTCTCATGTAAAGAGGAAAGAGTCTATCTCCCATCACCAGCACCCCAAGCTATCCAAAACTGGGATCAACATAAGAATTACCAGTGGACAGAATACAAGCTGGATGACCAAAGGTTTCTATAATGAATTTACAGCCTTCTACAGCCTTTTCTTCCATCACAGAAAGTTTAAATGCTTCACCTAATTCGGTAGCATTTCCAATTCTAATGAAACTAGGAGAACAATGAAGAAGCCACGACAGAATACTTTTTCCTCAGTTGTCTCTGACCCAGAATACACACATAATCTTATGCTTTTGGTTGGCAAGATAATTAGCTGAATGCTTGAGACTTGAAAATAATTTGGTGACACTCTTTGAAGAGGAAGGAGTCAGGCACAAAAAAACTGTGCTACCCAGTGACTATTACTGGTAATATACCTTAAACATGATTCTTTTCTTCAGATGCAAGTAGTTTAACCTAGCCCTAATCATGGTAGAAATTAAAGAATAGCATCAAATAGTTTGGGTACTTTTTTTTTCCAAACAGAAAAAAACCCCAACATTAAGAAAAAGCAGAACAACAATAATTATACACACTTCAAAAGGTATTATGTTAATGCCTACCCCATTAACTACCTCTGATTTTTTGTTTTATTTTAGATACATTATTATTATTCCTTTCCTACAGAACAGGGAGGACTGTGAAGTGACAAGACTGTGATTTGAACATCTTGAATGAGTGAACTTGTACTGCATCAATAAGGTCATGATATAGGTCACTAGCAACATCATTTTCACTAGGTTGGTAATAAGATCTGAGATTTGACATATGACTTCACTGTCACAAGATGTTAATTATCCCCACTGAGGTAATATGCAGGCAAACAGAGAGAAGTGCATGTTCTCTTTTGATTTATTAGAAACTGTGTTAATTTACAAGAATAAACACAGAACTCATTAATTTCAAATAATGCAATTTAGCTACACTGAATTACACCTCTTCCTTAGCTCCTGCACAGAACAGAAAGGCATCAGGTATAATAAAAACCTGAAAAGGATTAAAATACTGAGTCAGGCCAGGGACTATTGCCTTTTTTATTTAACGCAGGCATTGTCTATTACAAGCAATTTTCTGAAGGCTATTGCTCTTGCATAATATGCTGTATGAACATGCAGAGGGTGGGGTCCCAACAGCCCAATTCTTTTAATTCACTGAAGTGGAAACAGTCAAGAACAAATGGAAAGCAGAGATCAATTGCTCCCACTGGCGATGTCACCAATTATGAATTTTGTGGAATTAAAATGAATTTACCATCTTGGCTGTGTTATTATGGTTACATTGTGTAACATT
This sequence comes from Calonectris borealis, assembly GCF_964195595.1. Lineage (NCBI taxonomy): Eukaryota > Metazoa > Chordata > Aves > Procellariiformes > Procellariidae > Calonectris > Calonectris borealis. The sequence continues at coordinate 19,547,524 of NC_134318.1, forward strand.
ATGAAAAGCACATTCATCTCATCTATAAGATTAGCTGAAATAAATGTATGATTTTTCTCCTTTTGAAATACTGTACATGGTAATGATACTTGATCTGTTCTAGCAAGATGTCTCAGGCTCACTTTCTAACTAGTCACAAAGCAGCTGCCAGCAGTATCGGGAAGCAAATGCAGCAAAAAAGGTAAAATTCATTTAGCTACCCACCAGCAACATCTGGTACAATCTCTGATAGCCACTGAGGAATCTGACAGCCCCATTCTCCCACACTAGTCTACCTCCGAAGGTGAATTGCCTTGCCTTCAGAGGGGTTGCTTCCAGTATATAGTGATAGAAAAAGGGACATGAATTTGGTCTTCAGCTTCAAAAGCAGGCTATGTAACTCAGCGATCTAAGTATCGAGTAAGCAGCACCACCCTACAGAGAGCAAATGGGAAAAGTAAATATCTTGTTATTCTTTATCCAACCAAGTTCATAGCCTAACATTGTATAGTAACAACCAGACCATGAGTGACTGCAGCTGAGGTCTAGACACATGGCAATCTCCACTGTGTAACAAGGGCTTACAGACTGAGGGTAAGGAGTAACTTTTTTACCCATTCCAAGGAAGTTCAACAATACTTATTCACCACAGCTTCTAGACAGCTCTGAAGTAATTTTGTCTTTGGGGTTTTTGGAAAGAAAAATGCTTCTTATAGACAACTGACACTCCAAATTTGCCAAGTTTGTGTTTGGAAATAAAACAAAAAGGAAGTATGAGAATGGAAGTCAGAAAACACATACGACTATTTTGCAAGCCAACGTGGAAAAAAGGTTTACCTGCATCACTGTCTCCTAGCAGGGAAACGATTGCTATGGCACGCTGCAGGCAGTTTAAGTCACAAGGATCTCTCTCTTACATCATGTTGATGCCAGGCACATACTAGACTTACTAAGGAACAGCATTACCTAGGGAATAGGAACTGGGAGAGACAAGAGGAGGAAATAAAAGCTATACAAACTTTAGATTCCAACAGAAACTAAAACTCCTAATAGCATGGGGGAAGGAAGGCAATTTCAACAAATCAGAAGGCAGAAGCTTTTACAGAGTGGAAAGAGTTTTGCATGGGACAAAACATTGGAGAGGGAACCTACGTGATGAGGACAACACTGCACAATGACACTTTGCACAGCCTGGGAACGCAAAGAAAAGCGCATAGGATCTGGTTAGAAAAATGGCTTTTGTCCAGTCTACTAAGACAGCACTGATCCACAGCCCTTAAATGGAATAGACTGTACTATCTGCTGAAGTACCAGAGTTGAGTAAATTATTTCAGATATACTAAATTCATTGATGGGTACCTAGCAGCATTGAAAACCTCCTTCCCATAATAGCATTTCATTCTAACAGGTAAAGTACAGATAGTGGTGTTCAAATACAGTTATAGCTAGTATTTTAGCACAAATGACAGGTGAGCGACTAAAAGGAATATTTCAGCTTGGATCACATCTGCCTCAAGATCTGCATGTTTGGTTGTATTCTTTCACTTCACAGTTTAAGGACAGAAGTCTCCTGTGAACAGGCTTTTTTTGCAAGACTGACGTTCTTCCAACTTTTATTCTTATTATTTATATTGCCATAAGAACCGAGAATCAAACTCTATCAAGCTAAACACATGCTGGGACAGCATTCTAGCCAACAGCTGAAAACCTTAATACAGCAATTACACAAGGAGTGGAAAGAAAAAGGTGGTAAAATATATGCCAAGAGACAAAATGACTTGTTCAGGGCCCAGATCAAAAGAAGAACCAGGGAAACAATTGTACAGCCTGCAACCCATATATCTGTGCTACCTTCTGCTCCTAAACTGAAGTCAGGAATATCTCTGAAGAAATACAGAACTGTGCAAAGAAATTATGTGAACTTTTCCTAATCTGGATCAACCAGCCATACCGCTAATAATAATATTCTTAAGGAACTGAGAATAATTGTCTGTTGAGTATAAATGTGAACTGCCCTCTCCTGGACAGAACTGGAACACTTAGGTATCTCATTAACCCAATTTCACCTCTATACAGTCCAGAAAACATTAACGCTATTTTAAGCTCCTGGAAATTCTTTGGAGGTGGACACTGAATCCTCCGGAATAGCATCCAAAATTACAGGTGTCTCTATGTGAAACTCAACATCAGTGTTCATGCCCTCTCTAATCTGATCCAAGACATCGTCAGGCAATAGCCATCAGTTCATGGTAATATACAATAATGGCTTTTGAGCCATAAACTTCAAGTAGGTGATGGACTATCACAGATCCAAGACTTACTGAAGGTTGAAACAGCAACAACCCCCCCGCCCCGCAACACAAACCCCAACCAAACACAGCCACTGCTGCCACTTCTAGCAAAATGGGGGGACAAAAAGTTTGGGAAAACCTGCTACAGAAGAGCTAGCTCCCCTTTGTTTTCCCAACAGCACTATTGTACAAAACAATTAATGAGACTACGCAAAGGATATTCAGAAACATCCTGCAACAAGGCCAAATCCAGCAAGCTGCTGAGTAAGTACCTCCCACAAGGTGCCGAGTGCCCCTGACTCCTGCTTGAAGTTATATCGCAGAAGCCTTGACACATTCGGACGCGTGGAGGACACCCATTATTTTAGCCATTTGAAAGGAAGCCTGATTGATGTAAGACACCCACAGGGGCAGTAGAAGATGGCTGCAGTCTGCGCAGTGACATAGGAAGGTCAGAGGGAGGTAGAGGGACTACACTATGTCAGATTTAAAAAATAAATACCCCCTCCCAGAGCTTTGGAAATGACCTACACATCATTTTGTCAAATAGTTTCTGTGGTGATCCGGTCCAATGTAATAGTTGTGACAGCAGCCCTGAGTGGGACGGGGCCGGGGGGGATGCAAATGCGCAACAGAGAGAGCTTGGTTCTTCCAGTATACGGTTCCTGAGCTCGCAGCAGCCAAATGTTGTACTTGGGATTGCAATAACAGCTTTCTTTTGCTACGTTTAAAAAACGTTAAGCAGCTTCCATCAATTAGGAAGATTTTTAACACACAAATACCCTATTAGACCCTATTAGTACCACATAGTTCAACAGATGTATGGAGTGAAAGAAGCATTGCATTCCACTAGTTAGTAAACATACCTAAAGATATATTTTTCACTGTGGTTTAAGAGGGTGAAGACGGGTAAATTACAGAAACAATCCTATAATATACATTTTCTGCCTAGAAAACCTAGTTTCAGAGTCAGTATTTCTAGAAATGCAAGTACTGAAACTGCACTTTAGTTGTCAGTAAATTCATTATCACATTAACTAGGTCTAAATTATTAAACCTTAATGATGTAGGTTCTCAAAACGCGTTGGGCTTTATTTTCCCACACAGAATCAATGTTAAACATTAGCAGTATAAATTAAGTAATACTTTACCATGGCATGCTGCTGCTTTGAATTGAGTTACCCTAGGAAGATGTATATTCATGGCTACAGGCTCTCTTTGGCCTCCTAGCGAGGATGATATAGTTTATTGTAACAAATGAGCAGTCGACCTGTAATGACTTAAATGATGTATACATTTTTGCCAGTGAAAATGTACCAGTGAGGACCTTTCTGCTTAAGGGAAAAGAGAAGAAAACAGGAGCGTGTACTATAAACATAATTTCCATGAAAGCCTGGGGGAGCATCTCCCTTTACACAGTTTAGAGGCATGGCGCACATCACAAAACATTTTAGGATAGTTAAATTAATAGAATATAGACTCAGGCAAATTTGAGAAGGATAATTTTTTTAAAAAAAGTATTTTGGCTTTAATCCTGTGCTGCTTTTTTTTGTGGCCTTCAATCTGAACTGTGCAAAAGACAAGTCAGGAGACTATAGAGTCATTATCTTGATGCAATTTATGGGTCCTTAAAAGAGTAAAGTATTTATATTGCAAAGTCATCATCACTATCGTCAAATATTATTGCTGGGCTTCAATTTCTTCTGTTGTTATTTCTTTTACTCACCCGGAGGGCTTTAAAATTGCAATGAGTAGTTTATCTGGTAGTCTAAACATTACAGCAGTCCACGTTTTGCAGTGATATTTGAATTGGAGAAAGCAAGGTAAAATGTACATCTTGTATTGCTTTTCCAGGATGCCTAAAATCAGACTGAGTAGCCATGGATGCTAAGTCAAAGTCATCAGCAATATCACCAACACACACTAACAGGTTGAGAAGAGCAAATTAAAGACACTGAAAATCCAGGCCATTTGCTACAGATCCCTTGACTGAGCTGCCATACCCAAAGACTATCTCACCTCATTCGGAAGTGTAAAATGAATGCTGATTCCGCCCAGATACAGAATCAGAGACTACTGAACCAAAAAAAAACCATGTGATAAACCTAGAGGTGAGAGACTGCACAGTCAGTGTGACAGAGCGCCGCTTTCTCTTCCACTGTTTGAGGTACTAGGAGGTAAAAGAAATGTTTCCTCTATCTATCATGAAGTACAAAAGACAAGTTACCAGAGAGAGATGACAAAAACTTAGGCCTAACCCAGGAGGTAGAGAGAGGAGAAAGGAGGAGACAAACTTACTAATGTTAGCAGGGTGGTACAGTCTCACGAAAGGCACATGGAGACCCAGATGTCTCCTACCTCTGACAATATCCAAGTGATCCAACTTTCTCTCACTTATTTTGGTAATAATTACATGATGACTTTTTTGACAAAATCTTGCTAAGCAAGATTGAAAAGACAGCTTATCTCCTACGTCCCTGTCAGGGTGAAAAATAAATAGATACACAGGCCAAATTCCATCCCCATTCAATTTGAGGACAGGACCACCAATGCCAGTTGGACCAGTCTGGGCGTAAAGATCATACCACTACTTTGCACAGTGGCATACGGTGCTCTTTCCTCCTGCTGGGATTGCACGTGCGATAGACCTTTGTATACATGACTGCTATTGCTAACTGCATTCAGGTAGGTCAGTTGAAAAGATGCACCCCAGCCTTCCTGGGAGAGCAAAATACTGTCAACATAATGCAGCAAGTTCGGCATTCACACAGTGGTTGAAGTCAAAACAACCACACACACAACAAAAAAAACAAACAAAAAAACCCACCAAAAAAAATCCCCACACACAATAAAAAAAACAACCTACAACCCAGGAAGATCTACAAAGGCAAAAGGAAGATAAAACTGCATTTTCAGCCACTATCTAAAACACTTTTACCTCCTCTGCAAAAATTTGTATTTGTATTCACATATGCTGAAATTACTTGCAGGTAGCCAATATTTCAACAAATGTGAATCAATGCCTTTAGTCATTTCACACCTGGTTTCCCTTTTTCTATCCATTGTCAAACCTACAAGTACGACTGATACTTAAAGGTAGGGATATGAGACTTGATCTTAGTTGTCATCCATGTTAGATAGTTGCTAACACATTAAAAAAAAAACACACCACACAAAAAAACCCCAACCGCCCAACAAAAATGTTACTGCGTCACTAGTGAGTTTTGCTCTCTCATACTTCAGTTTTCCCAACATGCAAAACTTCAGATTCACCTTTTGTTTTGTAACAGGTTCATTACGACTAGAGATCCATTTTCACACATTTTATTGGTCTAAAGGTAAGCAGTTCCTAGAAAGCTGACAGTGAAACACAGACTGGTTGCAACAGTCTTACCCGCCTGCAATAAAAGATTACACTTTATGGTATCCCCAGTTGGCTTCTAAGGACTCAGATTTACAAGTCTCTTTTGAAAAGTTTATTAGGTAGACATGCTGGCTTATGAGAAGAGGGGCATTAACTCTCAAAACTGAGGTATCCACAAACGTCTCAGCATGGCACTGTACCGAACGTTGCTAGTATACATCAAGTATGTCCAGAAATGCTTCCACAATACTGTCTGTTTACATCTGCACCTCTGCTACGGTATCTCCTAAAAATTACCATGTAATAGTTTCAGCTTGAGCCGAGTGCTTTCTCACTCACATACCATCAGAAACAGTTTGAGTCAAAGGCTGCTTTCAGTAACACTTGTCCTAAAGAAATTGGCTTAATGGAATTATGAGTCAATCTACTTCTACATTAAAATACTTATTCAAAAAGAAAAGAAAATTGTATGGTGCTTTAAGAGCCTTCTACTAACAACTAATGTATGTTGTACTAAAAACATACTGTCTGAGCTGTAGAAACTACTATAGTAGTAATAGCGGTCAGTAAGACACAAAATAAAACTAAACCTGGATTTCCATTTAAATAGTATGCTTACAGCTGGAATTATTTGTATTCATGCATTTCCTCTTGGGTTTCATTCCTGACGCAGGGGATCTTTAGCTCCTGTAACCCTATTGCAGCATTTTTATACAACAGCAATTCAGGTACATACTATAGTTTAGAGCACATTTCTTCCCCATGGGAATGAGTTTTCCACTCACGTAACTTTAAGTACATAGAGTGCTATTGCCAGCAAAGTAGTAATAAAGCCCTTCCTTGACTCATTTGGTACAACTTCTCGTTGGTTAAAACACAGCTCTCAAATCTATCTGTTCCACTTGTTTAGTAAACCCAGAAAATGCAGCAAATTGCTTCCCTGCTCTTTCTATTTGATTACTATTCAGACGACCTCAGAAGGGATCTGTTTCCAGTTTTGTATTAAAACTGCTCCATCAGTACCAGCACCATGACCGGTTACAGCAGAATTAGGCTGTGCATCTCCAGTGTTTTTAGGTACCATGGCAACACAACAACGCTGTGACTGGGTTTGAAGGTATAATGTTACCATCCATTTACACAACAGCTTTGTGTTTCCTGGAAATTAACCTAAAGAATGAAAAAGGGGTTTAATCTATCTGTAAAGAACACCAAAGGCTCCAAAACTTTGTCATGGTGGGGCTGCATCTGGACAGAGAATGCACATGTGCGCCACTGAGAGGGATAAATTCAGAGTAAACAAAAACTGAACGCAACACACCAGATGTTAGGCCACCAATCTCTAACACCACCATCATCCCCATGCCACCTATTCCAGAGAAATTAAACAGTAAGTCCAAATTCAAACAATTTACACATAACAATATTCTTTACTTCTGTAGTGGCCATCTCTCAGGGTCTCCAACATAAAGCCAGAATCCTTTTATATGCAAACAAAACCAGAAAAAGCGTATTGATACCAACCAATTGACCACTTTACAAAGTGAACACACACCTCAGGAAACAGTAGGTTCAGAAGGAGGTACTCCAGAAACATCAGGGCAACCACAGTAAGAGGCTACAGTCACTGCACACCAACCACCCCACCGGTGGGCATCCCAGGGAACGAGACACTGACGGGAGGAGAGTGAAACGTCCGAGACACTGGAAAATGCAGGAGTTGCTGTGGCTGGCTCAGCTCTTACACTGCTCGCCGTCTGGACCAGTTCATTGTACGCACGGAAGCTGAACTGCTGTAGCGCAGACCCAAGCATACAAAAGGTCTCAGAGCTGAAGACGGGGAGGTTTGGATAACTGAGCATCTCGGACTGGGAAACATGAATGACACGATGGGCCAGATAAACAGACAAAGTAATGCAAAACCTCCAAACCTGTTTGTCCTTGCATCATTACATTACAGTGTATTCCAGTGTTCCCACTTTCAACTCTCCAAAACCAGACACTTACAGAAATTACAGTATTAAACTGAACATTTCATTCTTATTTAAAATAAGAAAGTTTAATGTTTGGTGCAACTCCTTCTGTGTGCTTTTTTTAACAGACGTCATTATGTGGCTATAGGATAAGTTCCAGATCTTAACGTAAGATGGAGAAAGTATAAACCTATTAACATAGTCATAACTACTGGTTCCTACTCTGAACCCCACCATTACATGCAAGGTGCAGCGCTAAACTGTAGCAGTTTTTTTAGGTTACTCTGAGCCAAGCAGAATCTCATTAGGGACCTCTTCAAAGATCAGCTCCTCTGAAAGCAAAATGAAATTATCCTGCGTGTTCTGGCTACTCGCAGCAGCACCTTTACATTATGTATGGTTCTTGATTGCTCTTAGCATGGGCAAATTGCAGAGCACACTATTAGGGATTTTCACTTTTATGTGAAGTATGGGAATTTATTGCTGGTTTTATGCTAACACATTGGTGTTCTGAGTATTTATAACATATTGTTGCATTTGTTATTAATAGAGCAGTGTACTGGGGAGGGAGTAAGAATCAATAAAACTCTCTCACATCTGCATTTATAGTATTTAAAAACAAGATAGAACACACATAGTCCACAGGGTTTACTTGGGGAGATGTGTTTCCTGAGCGATTTTATCGTTCTACCTTGGGCGGGGGGGGTTGGATAACTGGTATCGTTGGAATGCGATGGTGAAAATAAAAGAAATTGAGAAGCAGTATTTTCTATGGGTTGGAAGATGCTAAGACTGGAAGCCAAGACCCTAAGTTCTATCCCACATCATTTATATGCTACATGATACACCATGGGCCAATTTTTAAGAGCATTTAACTGCCTAAAGATGGTACCTTGTGGGATTCCCAAAGGAGCCTCACCCTCAACCACCTTGAACTTCTCTCTGCTCGTGAAATAAATGTAGCTACACCAGAGACTAAAGCCATAAGCAGTTTGAGGAGCTCTGAGAGGCAATACATTTCAAGCAGGTCCAATATAAGACCTCAGCGGGTGCAGAGCATGATTCCTAGGCAGCCTGCATAGGGTGCATAGCTATAGGAACGTTTAAGTGGAGAGAAGGATGTATGAACTCACTGCTCTGACTAGCTCTGAATTTTCCCATTTTCCACACCAAACTTCCCTTGTACTCCATCTATCTCGATGAAGCCAGAACTTGCCTCTCCTGAGGTTTGTGCGTTCAGGGAGCTCCAGACCATCAACAGGACAGAGACCACTGCCTGCGCTTCCTGCTGGGCCGCCCACCCTCATGTTTCCTACCAAACCGCCACACATCCCTCCCGCGTGCAGCATTCGTGCCCACGCTTTCTACGTCCTGCAGCCACAAGACAGCAGCATTTACTCCATGCTTTTTGCAGATTTCCAACGCCTATTGGGAGAGGGGAACAAACCTGAGCCACAGACAAATGGCAAAATCTGCCAAAGGATTGTTCACAAATTTGCACACCAGCAGCCACCAGGGAGTATGAAGGATTTTTGCATATTCTGCCTAAAAGCATTTTGATGGATGAAAGGTGGGTAGGTAGGGTAGAGAGCTGAGGAAAAGAGAAGGAAAAGGCGTATCATATTCTGCCTCTACCCAAGTAATAAAGTAGACTGCTGCAATGTCCCTGCAGTTGAGAGATGAGGGAGGACCCAGACACAACTTCTTACTCTGCACAAAAGCTTATTTCCAGATTCGGTCCTCCCGTTTCTCTAATCCCTTGCAAAAGACACTTTCCAAAACCCCTACTCCTGTTCCCTCTCTCCACCCATACTGCCAGCCCTCCAGTCTTTTTGGCTCTATTTCTGAAAGAGGCATATTAACACGTTTTGTTTCAGATGCACAGGTAATTTTTAACCTTGTGCACCTGGCTGGAGTGAACCTGGCCTAAGGACTTCTGCAGGAACTGCTGATGCAAATAATAAAATTATTTACTGAGAATTAGCAAAAGGAGAAGAATATGATACCGAGAAAGCACACTTGTGCCTAACTGGCTGTACAGGGTCTAATTTATGTGGCTTTAGCTGCTAAGGTGTCGGTAGAAGTTAACAGCTCTGGACCTGACCTGGGAATATGGGTATATCACAATAACCAGAGGACCAACAATTCAGTCCCTTTGATTAGACAAATTCGTATCTGTGGGCGTGGTGGCAAACAGAGTGTATGTTACAGTCGACTCCTTGAGCGACATTTCCCTTAGCACCATTTTTTTGGCACGGAGACGTATCACTTCCTGCGGGTGCCAGATTGGTTTCAAGCATTTCTGGATGGAAACGCTAAACTATGCAGATAAATTTCAAAAGATGAATGAGCATCTGCACTCCAATATAATTTATATGCAATAATACATGTTATTTATACACTCTGAAGGCTCTGCGAGCCAAAACATCACCATTTTGTCTATTTTCCGAATGTATAAATAAGACATAGGACTGTAGAGAAATTATATTGGAGTGCAAAGGCTCATTTATCTTTTGAAATTTACTTGCATACCCTTTACACTAGGAAAAATAACACCATCCCGAACTTACACAGAAATAAAATCAGTCAGATGAAAGGCTCTATATAAAGTGTTATGGTAACACACTCAAATTAAGTAAATTCAGCCTTTCTCATTAACCCCCACCATAAACTAAAAACAGTTTAAACTATCCATATGTAGAAAACATGATGCAAAGGCAGGTCAAGTTAGCTGAAAACTAAGAACTGCTCTTGCAAGGAGGGCCAAATTTTGCTTTCGCTTACACCAAGGCAACAGCCATGAGTCAGAAGTCATTATTCTAGCTTTGCACAGATCGACGTGATAGCATAATTTGCTTTAAGGAAAGAAACATTTGCTCAAGCTTTAAGAATCTCTAAAAGCTCTAGCACATATAAATTGAAACACCATTCCTAACTCCATAGCTCATCTCCACTATGCATAACTAACTTCTGCTCAGAAAGAACCTACATAATATACTTGTTTATTACCACTAATTACAAATTCACTCTTCTTAAGTCAACTGATTAGAATTTAGATCATTCAGTTACAGCATTCAAAAACACTTTCCCAAGTCTTTTTTTATATCAACTTCAATTTTTCTTTAAAATAATAAACCAGATGGCAGAAGGTCAGATTCCTCTGTCCTCTTCATAACCACTGGCCTGTTCCTTTTTACACAGCCTAGTCTTTTAATGCATCACCCACTATGGTTTCTGTTTCATGTTCAGAGCAGATCCACGGTTTTAATGACCCAGGTAGGGTTATAGCTTTCATATCAGCTGAGAATCCACATCAAAACCTGTCCTACAGCTATTCCTGCTTCTCCTTTTGGGCTGTCTCTTGTGGATGAAACACACACTACTCTCATAAATCCATACTGAAACATCTTCTAAAGGCTTCCACATCTCTCAGTTTTTCAGTATAAAAAAAGCATTTAGTACCTGTAGAAGAGTTCAGACTCCGTGACAAAACCACCGAAACACACATATTATCAGAAAACCTAATCCAAAGCCACTGAGGTTAAAGGAGACGTTTCAGTCCAGATATCAGCAACTGAGAGAATAGTTATGTTTCATTCTCCCCAAACTGCTCTCTCTCATAACGCTTTTTAGCCTTTGATTTGTCACACCTGAACTTAATTCCACTATTACCTTTAATGCAGAAATAGCACTGGGATTTCTTGCTTTCATAAGCAAAGGTTTGCTAAGCTATTTGAAACTGAAAAAATACACCAAATCCCACATGAAAAGGATAGTTTTTAGATTACTTTTCTCTTTAAAAGTTAAAAAAAGGAGAAACCACTCTGGGTGAAAAAAGAACCAAATCAAAGAACACCAAAGTACTAACCAGGATTCTTCTTGTTATTGACACTACACAGACATATTGAACTTCTGCACAAATCAAAGAATCGGAAAAGGATAAATCAAAAGAACTCAAAATTCCCTTAGATAGCCTGGAAAATCCCTTTTTCAACAGAGCCTATTTTGAAGGAATCAAAACTAGAATCTAGGTTTGCTCTTTCTCCAGTCGCAAATATAATTGCTGGTTATGCTTTCTTCCATGTGATGCAATCCTTTAGATACCAGTCTGGTCTGGTTAAATACAGTACAGTATGCTAAAACTTCTGCTGCAAACAGCACAAATAAATAACTGATGTTTAAGTGCACTGTGGGATGAAAGCTTTATAGATCCAGAAACATTTTTCATCTGCTCAGTTTTGCAGCACATACCTGCTTAAGGCCTTCTGGCAACATCGTATGCAGTCGCAGTCAGGGAGTTCCCAATCCACCAGTGTACCCCTGTATCTTTCTTTTTCTGCAGATGCTATAATCTTTTTTTTCTCTACACACATGCCTAGTACCAAACAGCAGAACCAAAGCTTGATGAAGTGACAACAGAAGATAAAGCATTTCTTAAAATCTAAACAGCCAGAAGCAAACATAATCACAATATTTCTATACCTCTGGTTAGAAGGCAGTACATAAATACAGGAGTACCTCATTTAAACTACTGAATTGAGCTTGGTATCCAGGTCTGGGCAAGCTGTCTTCCGAGGGTGATTTTTTTTTCAACACAGAAAAAGAACATCTACAAGTTCACAACTAGTATTTTAGATGTTTCTTTTGCACTAGAAAATTAGAAAAAATAAAAATAATGCATCTGATGCAGCTTAAGTGGTGGCCTATGTCACATGATGCTGTTTCTCCTCTTGGACTGGCTGGTTCCCAACCCAGCTGCTCCAGAACCAGCTCTGCAAACAATTTCAGCAGGCAAATGCAGTCCCATGCACGCGCAGCCACTAGCGATGCCCTCTCTCAGCTGTCTAACCATAGGAAACTATACAAGAAGTTTTGACCCACAGAAAAGAAACATAAAGGTAGACTCAAGATGGACAGGAACTACAGTATCAAGTTTTTTAGAGATTGATAAAATAAGACACCAAGCCAGGGTTACACAGAGTATCGGTAACAGAGTAGAATCAGCTTAGAGTCTCCTGGAAAACATCTCAGTGCCACGAAGAAACGAGCTGCTAAGATATCTCCTCTAGACTACTACGAGGCCATACCACACTATCAAGTTCTGTTGGGAATATTCAAGCACTAAAACCTCCTACAATTAATCAGTCATAAGGAGAAAAAGACAAAATAGGTCACACAGGAAAATCAGCTTCATAGATATCACCACAGCAGATTTTAACTGTTAAGTATGTCAGCTTGAAAACGAGCTGCCCAACTTCCGTTCATGAGTGCTGTCCTCCCCAGGCTTAAGGGGGGAAGGTAACTATCAGCAGACAGTAAGGAGATTCCAGTTGGTACAAATGCATCATCCAGAGTTTCCTAGCTAGAGCCCATTCAAGCATACCATGGAAATAGCTTCTTTCTCCTTCCCTCCCTGAGCAAGCAAGCACTTTTCGGACTAGATATTAACCTAGGTCAAGCAATGAAATTTAAAACAAAACTGCTTCTCCAGGGTGCTTGCTGAGAGAGATCAGGCGACCTCTTGAACATACCTTCCTAGTACAGGTCAAGACTGTAGCACGTTGTCCAATACTCCAACCAGGAATCCGTGGAATGGGACAACCGAGGCTCCTGCTACCACTCAGATATCCAAACAAACCGGACGGGACACCCCAGGTAAAGGACACCAGGCCAGATAGGTTTGGTTAGGATCAGAAATGGAAGGAAGGGGAAGTCCTTTTTAGCAAAATGATCTCATAGGACAGCTTTTGCACAGATATCTCATGAAAAGCGAGCACAGCAGAGGTGCAAAGGTCATACTAATGTTTACAAAGGCTGTTTTGTCTTAATTATACTTTTTTAAATTCAGGAAGGGGGTGTTGTTTGGGGTTTTTTTTGACTGTTTGGTCTTACACACACCTACGAGAGAGAAGAGATGACGGAAGACGTATATAGCTCCTTTTAGAAATACACACGATTGTCAGCCCTGTCAGGAACCCTCTCTATAGTTTTGCAATAGCTATGAAAAGATTACCGCCTGCATATCAGTTTGGAAGCTGAAAGAAGCAGCAAGCAAGACTCCAATCCAGCAAACCCATCATTTTTATTATTGTATCATCTAGGGACTTCTAGTGTGGGAACACTAGGAACATACAGTCAGCATCAACTATCCCCCTAAGTGCTACCATTTAGATAAGCACATACTTAAAAGATAATACATGCTGAATTAGATCAGTGACTTCTTGTCACTCCGCTTCAGTCGCCCACACATGCCTTTGCCTCTAGTTTCCAAGCCTGGGAAGAAGGCTACTCGCTTAGTGTGGAGACCCAAGTCCTTTCTCTGGAACAGAGCGCGTGCAGCTGAGCACCCACTGACGCCACTGCACCGTCGTGACCTCCAGGCATGGTTACAAGACAGGTATGTCTGTGGAAAGCTAGACTTAAACTAATCTGTTTTAGCAGCACGGGGGCTAATTTACTCTGGTTTGTAAGCATGTTTCACATCCATTGCCAAGCTTAGCGCTGCCACGGTTAGATTACAAATGCTTCAGCTTTGAAGCCAGTTAATGCAAGTGGCTCTTCATCAGCAGCTCTCAGACAGCCCTCCTACTCCAGCAGCCACCTCACACCCTCTTTGCTTTGACAACTACTTCACAGCAGAGAGGGGACATTGCCCAGGCGCTTCTGGGAGCACACTGAAGGAACAGCGCTAACGAAAAAACAGCTCAGATAGCCCAGAGGGTGGATAATGAAGATCCACTGACCCAGCTTCACCCAGGGAAGGTGCAGACAGAGCGGACAGCAGAGATGACACCTCCAGCAGCCTGCAACACCACCGCTGGGACACATTCTGGCAATCCCAGGTTCTTGCCATCCCTGCTCCCCCCAGTCTGCCCTTTCCCAGGACAGAGCCTCCCCAGCGCAGCCCACCATCCTCCAATGCACTGGGACTGCCAATCCCCACCGCCCTTTCCTCCCTTCCCAGATACAGCCCACCCCCCAGCCCTCCCTTTGAGGATGCTTTCATTTGATTATAAACTCTTTCGGGCAAAGATGATCTTTTATTATGTGTTGGTACAGTGCCCAGAAAAATGGGGGTTTGATCTCAAGGCACTACCGTAATATAAATAACAATAATTCACTACTACTAGCCTTCAGTAACTCCAGGAGTTTCACTGGGAGATGGTGAGTCATGCTAACATGCCTTTCTACAGCACAGAAGTAAATCATTTTTGCACATTCCAGTATTTTGGGGAGAAGGAGGAGAAGGAGGGAGGAAATGCAAAATGAATCTAAACCACATTTGATTCTTTAAATTTATAATAAATCCAAGTGATTTACCAGAACATAAAATTCTCACATGCAGAGTCAAGGACAATATTCTATTCATGTGCAAGAGTCATTTATTCATTTATAATTAGATAAAATGAACTGCAATTTTTTAAGAAAAAATTTGCATGTGGCAACAGTAATGTATTACGGAAGGGTGGCACTTTGTTACATCCATTTGTTAGTCAGGACACTGGAGCTGCAATTTAATAGACAAGAAATAAGTACAGTAGAGGAAGGGAAAAAATTAAATTTCGCGTGATCAGCAAGGTTTCAAACAATCGCTAGCCAACTGAAGTGGGTGCCATATCTATAAGTCATTTTGTTTTATAGGCCATTAGGATCTCCTGAGAGAGGCTGCATGGAGACCGCTGCTTTTTGTTGAAATTAAAATGTCAGAGAAAAAGAAATAGAACAAAACAGGGAATCTGCAATTAATTACAAGGCCATAAAAATTCAATAATCAGGAGGCAGTGCTGCTGTAGGCACAGCGGTATCTGATTCAGGCTAACAGGAATGGAATACATTAATCTTTTCAAATTAGTTTTTTAATCTGACGGGGATATATAGTGACGTGTTCTTTTACTGTTTGAGCAGAGCTGCTGTCTAATATATAATGCTGAGTGTCTGGAATTAGGACATCTATAGCCATTTTGTGATTACAACATTTTCACGGCATTTATTCAACCCTATCTGTACACCTGTCCTACAGTAATCAGGCAAAACATGTTCAAAGTTCACATCCTAGATACCGCTTATGAAAAAGAATTAAAATGCTGGGATTAAGACAAAATAGCAGGCCCTCTAACAAGCTTGGCATAAGGCTGCTTAAAATGACAGTCTGCTCCTTCAGAAAATATCACCAGGCTTTGAAACTCTGTTCCCATTCCTTGTCTACATTGAGTTCTCCTTTTTTTCCCCCCAAGGTGACCTGCAAAAAGACTGTCTTCATGCTTCCATGTTTTACAAGCCCTGAGAGTTTCATGGATTAGAGAATTTCTTACTTTTGCCTTTAAATACCAATAACATCCCTCAGACCTATTCCTCTCCTGGCGAATGCTCCACCACTCTTCCTGGTGGCCCTTTTAAGGAGCCCAAATGCACACTACAGATTCTTACATGTTACTTAGACACTCAGAAGATAGATGAACGTTTACCAGACACCAGTTATCTAGAGCATGTGTTCAGCCTCAGAGTTACAGGGAAGTACAAAGATTATTTGACACTGTTCTTTTTTCAAACAAATCTTTTCCTCTCCTTTGCTAGGCTTTACCCCCTAATTCCACTGAAATTAGATTAATTACATTTTCACTTATCACTGGATGTGGCCAGCAGAGAGACTCTCCTATTGAATGAAAAACCAGGAGCCTGTTCCCTCTTTCTCCACCTGCCCAAATATCTTTCTTTTTAAAATTATGGGAAAAAAAAAAAATCTGAAAGGCTACTTCTGCATCTTCCTTCATATGATACATGAGAAAAAAAGACTTGTTCATAGATCACTTTGCATGTTTTATGAGAAGAGTCTTTTTACTTTAGACTCACTCTAACTTTGCACTATTGAAAACAGCAATATTATTATCAAAGCCTACTGGCTCAAAACTTTCCTGTAGGTGAGTAAAATCACTGCCATCCTGTTTGTCCTGGGTGCACTGGGCACACTCATTTTGTGCCATTTGAGGTTTCAATCCTGTAAGCACATATCCCAAGGAAAAAACCTCTCCAGGTGAACACGAAATGTCTAAGCTCAGGTTTGAATTAAGACTTTACACCTTTGGCTAATTCCATTTTTAGTTTACAGATTCCCCCCACCCCCCAGCCCAATCAAATTCCAGTGCACTCACTTGAAAAGCAGTTTTTCAATTCTTTACCGTGCCTGGATGTAGAGTAACATCATTTATGCATTCATTGCTTTTTCCTGCAAGGCAGAATAAATGGGCACGGATGTATCCTTTTCTTGGATCCTTCAAGAGCATAAATAATATGTTGGTGTGGGGGTAGATGAAAGAAAAGAAGAGAGAGTGAGAGAGCAAGAAGTAAGCAAGACCTAACACTTCAAGACAGGCTTTGCAGGTTAAAAGAAATAGCGGCTCCATTTAGGAAACATATTCCAAGCATGGGAAAGGTAGGAAAAGCTTCCTGCAATAGGCATTAATCATTTTCTATACTTTTCTTTAAAATCACGATGACAGCAGAACCTCACCTTATGTGGTTAGTTTATCTAACACCCTCTTCCTATAAGTGTATCCCTCATACATGTGCACATGAGCACATCCATACTCAATGACAACAGAGGGTACAAACTTACCTCCCCTGAGGTCATCAACTATTATCAATATTACTGTGGGAAGAATCCCCTCCTAGATCTCCATAATGATTTGATCTGTCCTAGCTGTCTACTATCCCTCGGTCTTTAAAAGCCAAACATGCTTTAGTAGTTTCAATGCGAGATAACTACATTGTCTCGTCATAATCTTCCATATGAAATTCCTCTCATCAGAATGGGTCCCAAGATGCAGCTTCCTGACTATGAAAGCCATGTGTAGTGATAATACACTCATGACAATGTTTGAACACAGCACCAATTCCATATTATATCACATTAGTCCACACAACTTGGACAGGGAAGAGAAGAGCACTGCACGTGACAGAAATTTCAGGGGGAATTTAGGCAGATGTAATTTCCTGAGTTGCAGTACAGCCACCACGCTGTGGTGCTCACCTCTACTACCCTTATGTCATCTCATGGGAGGCATTGCGTACTGAACAAGCCAGGGAGAATTAACTCTCATTCTCATATCCTAAATGCAGCCTCATCGGGCAAGAGGTGAAACCAGAGCTAGGAAAATTGGCTTAAAATGAATACATTAAAACATTTCCCTGTTCACAAAGTGTTATGAGCATATTGAACAGAATATTATTTCCATAAATGTTAATGGCTCAAAATTATTTGCAGTACCATCATTGCAAGTTGCCCACCACAAGTGTTGAATACTCAGGACAAGCTGGATCTCCCTGTCATTCAGTTTGCTTTTCAATCATAGCTAGGCAAGCATAAGCAATTGGAGTGATACCAAAAAAGTAATTTTTTCCAAATTTAAAATGCTTCCAAATATACTACTACTGTTGTTTCAATAAAAATAAAGCATGCACAGAGTTATCACGGAAGGGGCCTGAACACAATAGAAATTAATTTGTTTAAAAATTCAAAAAAAACTTAAAAAAACCCAAACTTTTTGCATAATTGTCCAGCTCTGCTTGAGACAGCGTGACTTTGTCTACACTACACCCTGACAGTTTTGAACACTGTTTCACATCTGTGCAGCTCTATTTGGAGTCAGCAATGCCAGCAGCACTAAAAGTCAGGCCAGAGTGGCGTTTAAACAGCAGAGATAACTAGCCCTAAAGCGAATAAAGCTTGAGAGACAGTGGCTGTAAGCTGTGCCGGTATCCCTACACCTCTGCTACTACTGGTGAAGTCGCATCAGTGATAGCAACTAGGAGAAGGTTTTAAAAAAGCCTAGCTTACATACAGCATCTGTAGGAAAGCATAGAATGGCTTCCTTGGCTCCTCTTCTACTGTCCAGACTCTGAGGATAAACAGATGTCTCTTGAAACATGTCCTATTGGCAAGAGACAGCAGCCTTAAATTCACTCAGGACAATGACACATTCCAGGGTAAATATTCATTGTGACTTATGGGGAAATTAACCATGCGGCTCTGATTAGCAATAATAAAGAAACAGACAGCCAGTATCTACAACTCACAATGAATATTAAGCATACACCATCCCTTCTTGTGGTTTCTGTATTTTAACAGGAAAAAACACATCCTAAAAACTGCCAAAAGAGGAGAAAAAAATACTTTGCAGTTATCTTGCGTTCTGTTCAGCTGAGAAAGAAAACACTAAGTGTTTAAACCTTGCTATATCCCTAAGACTTACTATATTTATATACAGATGGTAACCTGAGCCATCTGTTACATCAGCAGAAAAACCTATGAGTTTGGAAGTCTAGACAGTTAGTCTTCCCGTTGCAAGACACATATTCCTGGTGTTACCGAGACTTCTTTTTTTTTATACTAGTCTTCAAAATAATGCACATGTTCACAATAAGATATCAAAATAAGATATCAAAAAAATAGGATATTATTACAAATTGATAAAACAATAAGGTATTGAAATTATGCTTAACCAACCTGGAACCCTTCTACAACAAAATGACTAGCTCAGTGAATGCAGGAAGAACAATGGATTTTGTTTCTTGACTTTTGCAAGGCTTCTGACACTGTGTGCCATAACATCCGCATAAAAAAACTGAAGAAGGACTAGATAAATTGACAGTGAGGTAGACTGAAATCTGGCTGAGCTGCCAGGCTCAAAGGGTTTTAATCAGTGCATGAAGTCCAGCCGGAGACCTACCACTGATGGTATAACCCCAGAGGTCGATACTGACACCATGCTGTCTAATATCTTCATTAATGACCTGGACGACAGGACAGAATGCACCCTCAGCAAGTTTGCAGATGATAAATTAAGATGAGTGATTGACACATCAGATCATCATGCTGCCATTCAGAGGGACCTTAACAGGCTGAAGAAATTGTCAATGAGAATCACATCAAGTTCAACAAAGGGAGCTGGAAAGCCCTTGCACCTGAGAAGGAATAACCCCACCATGATGACCTGGGGCTCAACTGGCTAGAAAGCAGCTTTACAAAAATGGACCCCTAAGTTGTCCAGTTAGCACACAACAAATTAACAAATTGACCATGAGCCAGCAATGTGCCCTTGCAGCAAAGAAGGCCAGCAGCACCCTGGGCTGCATTAGGAAGACAATTACCAGCAGGTCAAGGGAAATGATTATTCCCATATGCTCAACAGTGGTGAGACGCATCTGGAGTGCTATGCCCAGTGCTGAGCTCCCCAGTAAACAAAAAAAAAAAAAAAAAAAAACAACACAAAAAAAAAAACCCCAAAAACCAACCAAACAAAAAACCACAACACAAAACAACAAAGCCAACCAACCCAAAAAAAAAAAATGTTGACAGACTAGAGCAAGTCCAGCAAAAGGCCACAAAGATGATTACGGGACTGGAGCACCTGTCACACAAGAAAAAGCTGAGAGAGCTGGGACTGTTCAGTCTAGAGAAGAGGCAGCTCAGGGGGATCTTATCCATGTATGTAAATACATGATAGATGCAAGTAAAGATGACAGAGCCACACTGCAGTATCCAGTGAAAGAACAAGAGACAGCAGGCACAAATTGAAATACAATATATTTCATTTAACCATTAAAAAAACCTTTTTACTGTAAAGATGATTAAACATTGGAAAAGGCTGTGTAAAGAGGTTGTGAACTCTTCATCCTTGGAGTTACTCAAAACCTGACTGGACGTGATCCTGAGCAACCTGCTCTAGCTGACCATGGCTTGAGCAGGGAGATCCTTTCCAACCTCAACCACTTTGTGCTTCCGTGAATAATTCTCCGTATGTATGTACCATAAGGATGACTATTTGTACCGATATCCAATACAGGGCCCAGCCACGATTGCAAGATGAACATTAATGTGTATATGTTGGAGGTTGGGGAGGGGAAACGGGGAAAAAAAAGTCTCTCTCTTCAAGACACTGCTCAGCTTCTCTTCAAAAATTATACATCTAATAAATCAGTCCTTTGCTCTGATAGTCTCACAGGAGCATGAACAGGCAACAAATTATCTTTCCTCAGCATCCTTTGGGGTTTGAAGACATATACTTTAGTCTCCAGTCTATTAACAATATGGATTCAATTCCAGCGTTCCCCAGACATTCAGGATCTGGAAATTGCATTGCATATTCGAGACAGGTATCCCACCGCATCAAAAAAGCCGCCCATTCTCACCGTATGCCTACCTCTATGTAATGCCTCCTACATAAGTACTCATTTTTATATAATAGTAACAAAAATGTGTGTGCTTTTAATATGCATAGTCTTGCTTACTCTTTTGATGTGCTTTCTTTCAGTAGGCAAACGGAAGAACGAAGAGTGGATGAGAATGAAAGCTAAGCTGGCCAGAAATCAGGCTTTGCAAATTAGTGGGGAAAAGGGAAGGGGAACAGCAGTGAAAAAAGAATTCAGACCTGCTGGGATAGGAGGAAACAGTTAGAAAAACAACTGAAAGAAACCCAACTCACATGAATTATGCAGAAAGGCCAACTATACACAGTACGTAAGAATACGCTATATAAGCACGGATCTCCCAAAGTGCTGTTGTTCTGGGCATCCAACTTCAGCCCGCAGAACTGAGGAACCTCAAAATCCCATGACGGCGGGTGGGGAGGAGACAACACTACCACCACACACAACACACCAAACAGGACGAAGGTTGAGCAAGAAGCAACCAGCTAAAGGCTCTGAATGAGAACATGAGATAGGCAAGCTCAGCCCCAAGAGAAACGCAGGATTGAGCTGAGGATGGAAGGAAAAGGAATAAAAGGGGAGAGTGCACTCCAATACCTGAATAACTCTCATAAGCCAGCTCTGCCCAGCAAGGCAGTCATTAGGGTGTCATTCTGACACTCTGCTCAAATCCAGAAACCTTGTAAAAAACATTAGCTTCAACCTACTGAAAATTAATTTAAAATGCAGCCCATGTTTTGGCATCTCGTATTGACACAGTATGCCCTGTCTATCTGTTTTACTCTCACATGTGCAATAGCACACCAACCTTTCAACAATACACCAAAATAACAGATGGCAAAGGAAAAGGAAGCCAAAAATGCAGCATGGGACCTTACTCTGACTGGCTTGCAGTGTCAAGAGATAGAGCAGTAAAAGTACATCATTTATGAAAAAAAGATTTGGTTGTGTGAGCCAGGAGACTTGATGATTTAATAGAAAGCTTGTGACTAATCTATTGTCCTTTGAGCTTTTTCTAGGCTACCACTAAATCTTCAGAGTCTCAGACTCCTAAAGATTCTCAAGACACCTTGGCTGCCATTCTCTACCCCCAGCACTTCTTAAGCTTGATGTGCAACACCCTCCAGAAAGCTGCCGAGAATTACACCAGTCTCTGCAATAGGCATTGTGAGCCCAGAACTACCAGTGTTAAAATATTCCCAACTGCAAAGAACTGACGATCACGTGGGCAGAGTGAAAGTTCTGGGTCCTGTCCTAGTTGTCTTCTGCGCAGGTGTGTCTGTGGTTTGGCTGGAAGCACTTGCAAGAGAGTATGAATTAAGTGATACAAATGCTTTAAATTAAAATTTTATGCCTAGAAGCTGAACAAGTCCCCTGCATGCTTCATTATTTAGCCATTTATGTCATATCTAACAAAACAAAAACCAAAACAAAACAATCCCTTGTGCATTTCATAGCCTCTCTCTTTTGGCTCCGGGTAGCAAGAGAAGGAAGATGTTTCAACTCAGCAGCCCTGGATTAACAACCCACCATTTCTGTGCAGCATTACCTTGATGCTATACCTACCAGTACTGCAGGAAAAATCACCATTGATTTCACATGACACAGCATAGTGACTCAGCACTCCAACCACAACATACACATTTCCTAAAGGGCAATATAGCATTCAAAAGAATGAATTTAAATGATTTAAAATACAAAGAGGTAGAAAAGATGAAGGCAGTGTTTCTCAATCTTCTCAGACTGGTGAGCCTGCTTTGTGAAGCAAGCCAAAATGTTAAGATTGCTTTAACTTTAATAGTAAAGCTAAGAGTAAAAATTATAGCCAGGAAAACACTCCTACACATGCAAAATTTATCTGTATATTTCAAGAAGCTGACAGAATATTTGGCCTTTAGAAGTAATGAAGCAAGAGCGAGATTTTCTTTGTACTAAGCTGAAATCAAATTGTCAATGCTTTGAGAACCTCAAATGCCTTTTGAAACATACCACTTCCCCACTAATAACAGCAAACTGCCAACTGAGGAACAGCATGCCTTGATATAACGCCTCTGAGAATCACGGGAACTGGGTTCAATTCTCAGTTTAGCCACACATTGCAGCCTTGGCTCTGGGAAAGTCACTTAGCATACCTGCACTTCAATTCTCCTTCCTGAAAAGAAAGATATTATTTTACTTTGTTGTGTGTTTCAAATGGCTGAACATCCATTGATGACTTTGCCATTTTAAGACCAACATTAGTCATGCACATATTTAGATACAAGAGGGAAAAGCTTTGACTACATGGATATAATTTCTCTAGGAAATTCACACTGGGATTCAATTTACTCCTAGATTTTGCATTTATTAATTGCCAATATTTATGCTGTTGAATTCTACTGGCAGAAACGGACAGAGAAAGTTTCCTATGTAATTCATTGCAGAAGTTCTTTCAGTACCCATAGGAGTTCACAAATTGTATGCTTTTCTACTCAATAACTCTTTTTGCATTTCTGATCCAGAAGCCAAATACGCATTATTAAAGCAAGTATGTTTGAGTAGCAAATAAGCAATGAGGAAATGGCAAAGATCTGCATGTATAGACTACAAATACAGTGAGATGGATCCAAATCAAGTTAGTCATCAAGATTAATTTTCAGTTTCCCGCTCCTTCTAGATGATGGTCACCACTAAGATAATTTGTTATGTCTCTGATGTAACTACAGCTCACCTGCACCCCACGTTAATGTCAGAGTGCCTCATCGATAGAACAATACTGATAAATTGGAGGGAGATCAGGTATGAGCTACAGAAATGGTTAAGAGACTAGAGGGACTGATTTATAGGGAAAGATTAAAAGACTCCAATACAAATAACTTGGTTTACTGAAGATTAACAGGGGGGAGAGGGGTGGGGGGGCGTGTGTGGAGTGGGGAAGGTGAACATCATTAGGTCCTACAAACATCTGATGGGTATAAGCATCAAGATGGCAGAAGAATTATTTAGTTCAGTCAAAGGTAGTGCAACAAGGATAACAAGAGGAAATTAACAGAGTCCATTTAGCACGAGCATCAGGGAGAAGCTTCCAGAGTGAGAACTGACTGGCTGCTGGAAGGCTGCGGTAGGGGCAACACTTGGTAACTTGCACAGCAACGAGGAGGCTGGGCTCAGGGGGGGCTCCATAGCTGGATATACAACACTTTCCTCAGTCTGTTCAGGTCTGCACTAGGCAAGCTCAAACACTCCACACAGGCACTCACAGCCACTGTTATAAGAATGCTACAGCACGTTATTTTTTGCCCAGTCACTCCTACATTATTCCCTTGCTAGCTATCCATGGAGAAGTAAGCCTTATCACGTGAGGTGTTTAGAAATAGATTGGACGAGCATTAGAAACTGTACTGCAGGGGACTGGCCCCAGGGGACAGCTTAGATGACCTCATGCGATTTATTTTTTTTCTCCTAGTTTATGCAGTCTGATGAATACTCAGCTTTTACTGAAGGTTCATCAAGGGTGCAATGATTGCAATAATCATGATTTGATACAACAGTTTTCTTCCAAATTAGATGGCTAATACAGTCTTTGCCTCATTCCCACCCTCCTCCCCCCATCTCTAATTAACTCCGCCACGCAGTGGCCCAGGAATGCATGTAATCCCTCCTGGAGGGGCTTTTTCCTAATCCTCCATGACAGGACTCACAGCATGCTGATACGGACTCCAAAGAGAGATGACTCAGTGCAACTAGAGAAGCATGCAGCAGACTTGCTACAAAAACCTACCACATTCTGCTCTATAGCAACTCATGAGTTGAGGACCATCGTTTTTTGTTGGGGGTTTTTATTTTTTCACACTAGCATCCAGTTGACTTCTGAGTTGACTAAAGAAACAGGTCAGGAACTGTCCAGTTGTGTAGGATTAACAGGTAGAGAACATTAAAGGTACTAACTACTTTATGTTTTAGGGGTCATAATCTGAACTGCCATCTCCCATGCACTGAGCACCTGAGCCTCGTGAGGAATCCTACTGACTCCAGCCACAGCAATCAGGCTTTCAGAAAAGCTGTAGCAATAGTATGAAACAGCATAGAAACTAACCTGAACTCCAGTCTGGTTGCTAACAGCTAAATTCACTCACAATTTTTTCCTGCAATGATTTTGAAAAATAAGAAACTAATTTAAGTTAAAAACAAACAGAAATATTCATACTATAGAACTACAAAAGCCTGATAAAGAAAAAAAGGAAAATCAGAGTGGAAGAAAACTATCTTCAGATTACAAGCGAGTGTCACAGATAGGTGAATAACAGAAAAATGAAAAATCTAAATAAAACTAAAGTATTGAACGTGACCTTGAATAGTTTAAGCTAAGTCTCTTAGAAAATACCTGAATTATTCAAAAAATACAGAATTCAGCATAAAGCAGTACGTGCACATATATACACATACATATAAATATTTGGTCAGGCGTATAAAAGGATCAGATTTAAGGATTTTTTTAACATATTGTAGATGAATAAATCTCACTGTCCATTCATAATGATCTCTTCTTGTTCCACTGAAACATGCCTTCCTTCCCAATTTACAATATGTGATGTAAAAGGTGAAAAGTATCTAATTCAGTTGAGAGAATAATCAATTCTAGGAAAATTACGTCAAGCATTGTAAAAATGATATATTGGGGAGCAAACCATTCTTCTGATGTGCCTATATATATATATATACATGCTCTATTTCTAAATACAAATAAATATACTTTATACTCTTCTCATTGATGGCATTTGCTTGCAACCACAAATCCATGTAGTTCTATTGCACAATATTTTTCAAAAATTGTATGTGATTTAAAGTGCCTATCCTTTGGGACTCCCTTACTCTTCTGGGTTCAGACTTCTCAGGACATCATCCATACACAATGAAAAATCAGGTTTCTTCCTCTTGAGACATCTTAAGGTAGGCATTGATCATTATGTATACCATGTCTTTGGTCTCCATCAACGCAGTATCCAGGTAATTAGCTTTTCCTTCAGCAAATTGGTCATGTCTATACTGCAAAGATAGGCAAAGATGTCTATACAGCATAGATACTCAATATAGCTTTCAAATTACACTGGCTACTGGAGTTGTTATAGCCATGCCATCGTAGAGCATCACGAAGTGTTTATTAGATATCCCTGTACCGCCTGTGGCAAATGGCTTCTGGTGCATGAGCAAGCCCCGATACACCCTTA
This sequence comes from Calonectris borealis, assembly GCF_964195595.1. Classification (NCBI taxonomy): domain Eukaryota; kingdom Metazoa; phylum Chordata; class Aves; order Procellariiformes; family Procellariidae; genus Calonectris; species Calonectris borealis. The sequence goes on from NC_134318.1 coordinate 19,573,544, forward strand.
CTGCACTGCAGCGTATTCTATATAACTCTAGATGAAAGAAGTGCCACCCACAGTGGCCCTTCAGGTTTGTTTTTTGTTTTTTTTTTTTTTAACCTAAAGAAATATCCACTACTGTCAAATGAAAAGTATCAGATCCCAATTTAAGAGTTGTTCTTCATTTTTATTAACAAAAAGAGCCTGTTTTAAAACAACATGATAAATTAGATGGAAGAGAGACTTGAAGAGGACTGTAAACAATGTAAAAGTCTAAAAATTTACATTTTAAATGTTAATTAAAAACAAACCACCCAGGAACAATTTTTCATGAAAAACAAATCCAATAAAACAAAAAAAAGTTCTCAATTAACAGACAATAGGTGATTAGCAAGATGAAGCCCACTGAACCTCAAGCAGTAAGCTGGGTATTCAAGCATACTAGTAATAAATTAAGACTGTAGGGGAACAAATAAAAATCCCACCATACAGTAAGTTTCAGAAATCAAAAAAAACATTCATTATAAGCGATAAAGGAAATCAGATAACCTTCCTAAACAAGTGATGTTAAAAAAAAACAAGTCAAAAATAAGAAAGCATATTTACCTAGTTTATTCAAATGATTGACTAAACAGTGAGAATCACTAGTTCTAGATTTAACATTGTGCTGTACCTAGAATAATAGCGGGTTGGGGTTTGGGGATTTTTTTGAAGTTGGTTTGGAGGTGGGGGGGTTGTCACATTTTTAAGGTATCTATCGGATAGTTCTCCAACTGTTCCCTATGAGCTACCTCAGAACCATTGTGTCACTATTTAAATAAGAATCATGCAAAATTTAATCAGAAGTTTTGAGTATTCAAATTATGTCACATTTAGCACTGCTGTCATCCTTATCTGCAACCCGTTAGAAACACCACTCTTCGGAGTTTTTTTACAGCAAAGAGGAGTGTGTAGCAACATGCTTTCAAATTGGCAGGACTTTAAATGAATGATCTCAGGAAAGTCAGTTGACTTTCCTTTTTCCCCAAGAAAGCACTGGATGAAAAGCAAGACGGCTAAATATACACACACCACACCAAATCAAATTTCCTGACATCAGAGCCAAACATGATGACTGATCTCATTCATCAAAGGATTTGTATTTCATTCAGTGACTCTCACCATGCCTGAAAGATGACGGCAGCTTCCTAGGAGGTGCTCAAAGGCTTCAGTGTAGAAGGTAGGCCGACAGTGATAAGAAGAGGCTTCAGGGTGCAGGAGGAAGCTGTGATACAACCTGACTGTTTTTGGTTTGGTATAAAAGGAGGATTATTTTATTATAGAATTCCATAATTCAATTAATATCTGCCCATTAAAAGATTCAACAAAGTAATTTTGATCCATTATACAGATACAGAAAAGAGTGTCAAGGTAACGATTAAAAAATAATGTTGAACTGCTATAGATAAATATAATATATAAATATATATAATATAGCTGCCAATGAAAACAACCATTCTCATCTATACTCTGCTGCTGTCCATTGCAAAAGCAAAATTTCTCCAGAAGGTGATGCTGAGCTGCGTCACCAGTGGTTCAAAGGAGGGTCTTACATCCAGCATCAGAAGAACCAAACATGATTATGACTCTCTTATGAAAAGGATATGGATTTCATGAGCACAATTAGTATTTCTTACTTTTCCATTTGCCCAGCTATCCACACCTTCTACTCCATCTAAAGAAACAAAAACTGTAAAAGGAAGATGACTGATATAAGCACGTCAGCTTCACATGTTTTAGCATGAGAGATAGTGAAACCAATACAGATCTAATACAGACAACCATGAAGAATGTAGCAAAACAAATGAATTCCACTAAATCTCCCAAAATAACTTTTCTTAAAGATTACAGATAAAGATGACAACAGCCCTAAGACAGACACATCCTACTTGGATAGTCAAAAATCCCCAGACTTAATAAGAGTTCATCACAGGAAGCCAGCAAAAAGATAAACCATAAAGCATATACACACAGGAGAGGCATTCTAAGTGATAAAAGTGGAAGGAGAAAGGGAAAGGGAGGATGCAGTGGTTTAGTAAATAAAAATATCTGAACTATTAGGATTTTTTCAATGTTTTCTTTCTTCTTTACTCTTATTTAAGTGGCCCAGATGGGTCACTTACACAAGTGAGAGTAGAATGCATCACATGGGACTAGGGAATAGCAACTATATGCTGCACAGCAAGTAAAATTCTTTTTAAAAAATACACAACACACTTAAACCCCCACCCCACCCAAAACCCCACTCTTACAGGATGAGACGTCAGAGAGAGAAATTAAACTGTCAGACAATTTCAGACTGCAAGTTAAGATTATCCTAATCCATTTAATACCTGGGACTAAAGAGTGTAAAAGAAAGCAGCCATTTAATTCTTCTTCAAAAGGGCCATAACAACTTAAACATATTCAGAAGTCAGATGAAGATACAATAGCCATCTCACAGACAGGGAGAGAAATCTAGTGACTCCAGAGTTACTCTGGATTTGCAGTAGTGAAGTTTAGATTAGAATCCACCCTTCAGTATATTGGCTGTTCAGGCATAAACCTACCTGAATAGAAAAATATTTATCTTCAGGAAACCACGGAGCAGTCCTTAAAACCATGGGTGTATTTTTAAAGCTCTATGCAGGATATGAGCAACATTGCTTCCTTTAACAATTTGCCATGTCGGTCTGTTCGGCAAAGTTACTATAAAAACGCCATTGTGAGGTTCCACATTTCATGTCTTTCAATAACTTTAGATCAAATGTAACAAATTTACAGAGACAAGAAAAATATTTTTTCTCCCAGCCACCAGCTCTGAAAACTCACCCCAAGCCGAATTTGCTCTTCCCTCCATCCCCCCCAAAGGCCTCCTCATTACTAATGAGGGTCCCACAGAGCAAGCCAGGTCTCTCTAGTAAAACTCCAGTACATGCCCATTGTCCCCTCTGGGTTTACACAGGTGAAAAAGATCCATGACAGGAACATACTAAGCTGTTCAACGGAGGCACATGAGGAACCCACTCTGGCTACCACCTCTCCCCCACCCATTAGCTTGTGTTCCAAAATACTTCAACGTATGTCACTGAGAAACAATTGCTTTACTTGCCAGTTGGAGTAGAAAACCAGACTAATTTTCCAAAGTGGTTTTTGGTATATTTTGATTACACTGAAGTTGAGTAGAGTAGAATGTTTTAGTGAGTTTGCAGATAAGGGAACTTAGAGAGGAAGATTTTTTTTTCTGCTAGCAAATTGTATATTCCTCCATGAACCCAGACGAAGCAGTATTTCTGCACCTATCTTCATTTATTTCTGTGGTACATGAACTGTCCTGAGATAAAATTTTCTTGAGCAGTACAATTTATAACACATAAACACAGAGAACTTCTCCCAGAAATCTGGGGGGAAAAAAATCCTCCCTTAATTCTAAATAAAAGGTCATCCAGTGATGAGGCTATTGAGGGCAGTACGTTACGAATGTAACTTGACTTATAACTTATGTTATAAAATAAAGAATTATGAATCAGAAGATGAGCTGTAGGGCATAAAAAAATCTGGAAATGATTGCTTAGTTTGACACAGTTCTACTGTGTCTTAAAATATGTAGAATTCCCTGGGTTCCTGTAGAGGAAAGCTCTTAAAGGATTAACTAGTAATGTCAGAGACAACACTATTTGTTCAAATTTATTTTCTTTTTAACTTATTTAGCCATTCAGATTTAACATCTCAAAAAATAACTCATTACTCCTGCAAAGTACTGGCAATATGATAAATGAGAACAGAAAGATGAGAGCATGGAAAACTAGTATGAAAGTACATAGCTTATGTAACACGGGCTTTATCAGTAGTGAGAAATAATTTTCATCAACCAAAAGTTAGTTAAAACTTTCCTGCTAGCCCTGTGACTTTATAATCCTCCTCAGTATGGCAATTTATTCATAGGAAGAAACAGAAGGCCTTGTCTCATAGCTCTGTCTGATTAGATCAATCTTCTAGCTTCTCAGTAGCATGGTATTACAGCTAACGCTGATTAGGGAATTAAATGCTTTCAAATATAAGAAAAAGACTTTCAGTCAAATAGGTCTTTACTTGCATGATATAAACATGAACAGTTGAACAATGAAACATACAGTATAATTTGTGCCAATGTGAATGATACAGCATCAGAGATACAGTTAGAAACGTCAACGAGAAACTTTAAATAAGAAAGGAAAAGGTGGCTCTCTAGTCTATGAGTGTAAATATTTCTCAGCAGCCAAACATTGCTGTTTCTCATCCAAAATATTTGGAAATGAGATACAGCAATCAAACACTAAGCACAGATTCCCCAGACTAATTATCCCAGACAACCTGACATCCAACCAGACTATGAATTTCACTGTAACAGGGGCTGATACAGAATTTAACAATAAAACTAGTTGTTCTTTCACAGAGACTAATGTAGGTCCTACAAAAGTATCTAAGGTAGTATTTAAGATGTGCAGACAGTTGTGTGTCATTACACTAGATAGTTTAGTAAGGTGTTCATTAATAATGGGTCATCATTCATTTTATTAAGGCAAGAAGCCAATATTGCTCAATGTTCCTGGGAGGCTGATGTTTTTCTTTCATTAAACAATGCATGCTGGTGCAAAGCTGTAAAATAGATGGTGACTGACCTAACGCTGCAGGACAAGGTAATGCAAACAAACTTTGGTATTCTTGCCAAGCATAAATATTTTTATTCTTGGGGTTGACTTTGTACAGAATGCTGGTCCTATAATAAATTCAATTTCAGGACATTACTATTTGAATGAAACCCAAATCTACTGTTTGCATTGGAAGATTCTAATGAGACCAGTCATCTGAATGGATAGGATTCAGAACTGAGACCCAGAAAAAACATTACTTTTGGTTAACAGCCATGTCGTCATTGGGAGTTCCAACCAAATCAACCAAAAACTAGTTGAAAGAAAGATGCCTTACACTATCCAGTGAACTGAAGAGTATCAAAATAATCAGCTATACCATAATGACTGGAACATTGACAGTGGTTTCTGTGATCTACAGTAACATCCATCAGCTGACATGTAGGCAAGCAAAAAGTTCTGGTAAGTGTCACTAGCATTATTTTTGCAACAGCTATTAAAAAAAAAAAAAAACCCTCACATAGGGAACCAAATATTCACCTACTGAATGGTCTATTTGACCTCAGTGGAAACTGGGCCCAAGTAAAGACTGCAGGAAGAAACACAACATTACAGCGAAGGGAATGAGCAGAGAAAACAAAGGAAAATTTCAAAGAACATTGGCAGAGAGTTTCCAAAGTATAAGAGGGAATTGGAAGTTGGATGTGCAAGTCCTCTTTACTGACTTTGAAATGTTATCCCTTAAGCAAACAACGACGACACAGACAGGACTCCAAACATGACACACATTAATACTGAAGAAACTCAGGAGCTCACGATCCACACTAGGTGGAAAAGTAACTTTGATTTGACAACTTTCGTGAAGGGTAGCTAAACCGTGACAAGGAATCAAGATCTTTTTCATGTGACAAAGAATGGATGTTTTCCAAGGTGCCAGATTCCTAGGTAATTCTGTTCATCAGAAAATATTTTGAGAAACCACTAGTAGAACCTGGTACTATTTTTATATTACCTCCCCCCTCACACACCTTTTACATGTAGTTGGAGTTGTAAACTTTAACATTGGTCTCCTGGGACCCTTAAAAACTGGCAAGAATTTCTCAAACATGAAAAAAAATGGGGAGTGGGGAATAGGAAGTGCAAAAGATTCCTTGCCTGTTTTGCTCATCTGGTCTTCTAAGTTCTCAATGTCATTTAACTGATTTTTTCTGAGCTGAGTAAAGTAGGACCCACTCTCAAATAAATGGAAGCAATCTGCAAAATTAATTGTTGGAGCCAGACAAACTGTTCACTATGCAAACCTCACAGTTGCCTCAATTCTTAACGTAACTGTCCTTTATTAAAATTCTGGTCTGTTTATGACTTACAAAGTAATTTGAGCTTCGAAGCATCTGAAATTGAAGTTACTCATAATATTTCAGAAAAACTTAATTAATTCACTACATAAAGAAATTGATGCATTATGGTTTTTAATCAAGAACAAAAGAATCTTAAGTTCCCATTAGTAAGGCTTTTTGTACAGGAGCATAAAGGCGGCCTTAAACTGTGCACAGGGAACAAAGTACAAAGGAGAGTTCAACCCACAGACAAGCTTGCCTGAAGACACTAGCTGGTAGACCTCAGTCTTGTGCTGTAATTCTGTGACTTGTTGTTTCTTGTCTTTCAAGCAGGGGAACCTCTGCTTCTTCCACTGTCATGGTTCGAATGCTGCCTAAGCAAATCTCATTAATTATAGCCTGAAGAGGATTATACTTATCCATCATAGTGAAAAAATACAGCCCGACCCAGAGAATATTTAAGTTAGAAATTTGATGCTGGGTACAAAGCAGTTTTCTTCTAAATCAGTATTTCAAATCAAATTCAATACGTTACTGATAAAGATTCATCATCATCATCATGTAGTGGCTTTTCAGTGCTTTTCTTGAAATGCATTCATAGTCTTGAACACAAAATTCAGCAATTCACAATTAGGCCCAGTTAAAAGAAGATTTCGATTAGAGGGGAAAAAATATATGGCAAATATAATTTTGTCAACAACACAACCTTCTGAAATATTGATTTTGATGATGGAATATTTAAATGGAATATTTAATTTAACTTTCGGTTTTGGCTGTCAGACTGTATATCATTCTGACTTTTAATTTTGTATTGCATTTTATTACAATATTGGCATATATAATTTTATGTGATGTTGGAATGTTCCAAGATAAAAGCCTTCTGACATCTCTAAAATGAAGTATTTCCAACTTTTCATGTCATGTTTAATTTTACACCCAATGAGGGAAGAAAAAAAAAAATTTTTCAAAACATCACCGCTACCTTCAGGGGCAGCAAATTTATTTCTCAGTCAGATACATCCACAAAGAATAGTTTGGCTGCATTAGCTTGGTAGTTCCTGATGCAGAGGCATGCACAGAAGAAACACACCACTATCTCCGTACCCTAGTGACAAAATCCAGAATCAGGGGCCTAGAAATGAAATTACATTCCACTTCTTTTCAGTGATGGTTTAAAGTTATGAAGTATTTGGGTCTTTTTGGATCTGTTCTGTGAGTAGAGAGGATTTTGGTCTTGAGCACTTTTCTCCAACAGCAAAATTTGTTTTAAGAGCATCAGGGAAGAAACGGCCTTGCAGGCAGAACGTTTTGGGAGACAACACCTTCAAAGCAGCACAGTACAATTTTGTCAGCTGAGGAAATTAAAGAACGTCTCTATGCTTTTGTTGAAACCAGTGCCCAGCGTATGTCTTCCAGCCTTCAGTGAAGGCAGCCTTTGATGTGATAACTGTTCCATTAGGGCTCACAAATGCATTTCAAAAATACATTTGAATGCGGTGCAGTGGTACATGTAGTGACTACCATTTGTCAAGCAACTGAAATTAGGGAGCACCAGAAAGAAAAAAGAAAAGGCCACACAAAAAACCCCAGAATTTCTCAACCTCACTATTATTTCATGGCCTTATGAAGCCAAGACTCCTCAGAAAGGAAATACTCAGGTAACACACCCTTGTGAGCAGGCTGATAAACGACTGTTTCAGATGACTGAACTTCTCAGTATTAGCGGCACATTCAATTTCAAAGTCAAGAGAAAATGAGCTTCTCCAAAACTGTTATTGAGGGGCTCCTGCCTGGAAATGTGTATTCAGACATTGTTGCAGACTACTGTCACAGAAAGGAAACAACATTGTCCGGTTGCCAGCTAAAGTGTGTTTTATGGAAATAGAAATTCAATTTCAATGCTGTCAGCTACAGTATATCGATGGCATTGATGATACCTCCCTTGATCCACAAGTCTGTGAATCACCTTCCTGGGGACAGTGTGGCATAGGCTGTGCGAGACAGTAAGAGCGTCACTGTCTACTGAAGGAACCTCCGTAGATTCACGATCAGTCAGATAACCAACCAAGCTGTCTTAAGGATAAACAAATCATTTCTCCAAAGCCCCACACCGTCCATCTTTGTGCGGATGCTGCCCTTGATTAATACGCACCTTCATTTAGCAGCCACAGCTTTGCAAGGAAGCTTTTAACAGCTGTTGACCTAATAAAATGGCCACCTTTTTGACACAGGGCTTTTCGCAAAGCAAGAGGAGGACACAAAGGATAAAAGTCACCTCCAGTAGCAAGTCAGAGAGAAGCAACTGAAAAACAAGCAACTGAAACAACTATCTTAACCGAAAGTACATTATTTTGTATTTGCAAGTTCCTTGTATTAAACTGAGCGAATTGCTAAGCTCATGCGTCATTACTGATGAACCACATTATTTTCCTTTTGCCCCAAATTCTGTCATGCACAAATATTTTCCCCCAACCCACCATGGGTAAGTAGTAGCACCGTGCTGTTACTTAGACTCTATTAGACAAGAAGCACGTTGGGCACCAATGACATTACCTTAAGGCAATAACTCTAAAAAGTGCAGCCAACAGCTTTTTTTATTATTTGGATAATTAAAAAATCCAACCTGTTGCCATTCCATGAACTAGCAGGAGGTTGAAGGCAAGCGCAAGTTTCTTTAAGACCCCGGGAAGAGTTAGAGGAAACTATTCCACTTGGTGGCAGCAGTGGTCTAAAATACAATGACGTCCCATGTTCCAAAACATCAAGTCACACCTACCTCAAATTCATCATAAAGGAAGAGAAGTCTTCCTTTCCTTGATAACCTCCCATACTTTAGTTTATCTTTTAAACATTAATAAAGTTGATACTTCTCTGATTTCCCCCCCCCCCCGGTGATTTTGAACTCCATTACAGGATTGGAAACAACTTCCAAGGAAAAAAAAAAGTCAAAGCAGCTTCCTCCTTCTGTGAGGTTGGCATAAACAAAAAAAAATGCTAAAGAGTAGTGACTTTGTTACCCAGTATATCCACTGTGTTGCTCCATCAAACTTTTACACGGAGAAGAATGTGGAAAAAATATCACCTTCTATCAGTGTTCGTGGATTAGTGTTCTGGCAAGAAAAGAGACACTGACATTGGGCTGTATCATCATATGACTTTTGATGTCAGCTCCTGATGAGCAATGTTACAGACCAAATTCTTGTCCCTAGAGCAAATCCTGGGTATAAAAACTACACCCAGGGATTCCTCCCTGTCAACAGGAAAAGTATAAATGCCAAACTCTGTCATACTACAAAACCACTCCATGACAGCTATAGCAGTTCTTCATAGGACTCTGTGTTCCCTCCAAGATATGCATCACTTTTAACAGTAATTTACAAAGCTGCAGACTAGTGCAGCACCTTGATTTTCTCCTCACAAAAAAAAAAAAAAGAGAGACAAATTATTCCATGCACACAGTCTATGCACATGTAATCTGCCTTTCTCATCGTGGTTCCCTCTTTGCTTTACCAGAGATTTTTTTGAAATTAAGTTTCTATGCTGAAAACTGCATACAGAAACTAAACGCTCTCCGCACTTCTTTTAACTGTATCTCTTGTAAGTGAGCTGGCTCTAGGAATTTGCTGCCCTAAGCAAACTAGGAAATGAGTAGCATTCCCAACTCAGCTGCTTGCGCACAGAGAGTCACTGAACATTTGTCTGCTCCAGGCAACCACCTGCTCCAAATGCATGCCAGTGCCACCTGCCCCTTGGATGAGAAAATATATGGCCCTTGCAAGAACTTCTGGTGACTTACACCAAAGAGCTATTACCTATGGTCTCCCAGTCACAAGACAGGATGAGTAAGGGGCAACAACTTATTAGAGCAGGGAATTATTGATATTTGGCTATTAGACAAGAAATCCCCTCAAAACTGCTCTCCGGTCTTAAGTGACTTGAAGTAATCAAATTGCATAAGTAAGGCTTTCCCACACATACTTGAAGCATGAGACAAAGGAGGGGGACAGCTGGAGGAAAGGTGCTTAAACCCAGTCAGAGTTAGCCTGGGCAATTGCATACTCTTACAATTGTGGCCCTTGCACTTTATCTTCCCTTGGGCACCTTCCACCTGCTCTTTGTCAAACTTGCTCCTTGCATTTTAACTTCAGTTAGGTCATCCTGATCCTCTGAAACACTTCATTAACAAGTAACACAAGCCAGCTACCTTGAACTGAAAAAGACTCACTGCTCCTGAAAATATAAGCACCTACAGCTTGAGCTAAAGAGCAAGGCTTTCTACCCTGATGGCTGCTGGCACTTTTGTGGATAAACACAGAGCAGAAGCCATAACATCTAAATGCCAGAGGGTGGGTACAAACACACACAGCAAGGTGCTACATACACATGCAAGTGGTAAAACCATTGATGAAGGTGCAGTGGTTTTCTACACACCTATGAAGACCTCTGGACCAAAAGGATCTTCATCACCTCCTTCTGGAATTGCTATGACAGCTGCTGCACAATTACTAAGAGGCTTCACAAGTGGAACTTCTCCCTAGTCTGTAACACAAGAACATCCCTATTCTCAATTACAGCCCTGCATTTAATTTGCCTACAGAAGGTTTTGTTTGTTTGTTTGGGTTTGTTTAGAATGTGCAAGTCTGGTAAAAACTTCAGTTGTATTGATTACTTTTCAGGTCAGGGGTGGGGAAGAAGAGATCTTTTAAAATTTGAGTAAGTAGTTTAAAGCTCATTTTCCCTTTTCCCTTCATACTGGTTTGTTTGAAAAAAGCAAAATCCATTTGTTACCCCCAATTTATCATCAAAATGAGCCTGACATTAATTGCATTCTGTTATTACAAGCGGAGGTCATATGTGCTTTTCTTAATAGAGTTTGCAGCTCTTATTTTTATAGATATTCCATGTGGGCTAAATAACATTAAGAAAGCTAAGGTCAAAGCCCAGTCATTTCAAAGGAATAAAGGGAAAGATTTACAAGACATCTGGTGAGAACAGTTTATAAGGGGAAGCAAGGCTTTTCTTCTGAGATTACACCAATTGAAGCCTAAATTGGGGAAGAAATCCCAAAGGAAGACATGCTCCACTTGGTAAATCAATACTGCTCAGAGATGCAGCTGATTTGATCCCGAATTTTAAATGGGTGATAGCGTCTCACACTCCAGGAAGCTTTCCTACAAACACTAAGTTTTGATTTCCATAAAGCACCTTTGGGATTCCCCCCCCGCCCGGCCCAAACTTTGCAACAAAACAGTCAAATGTCCTGTTCAGGGGTTGCCACTTTTAGGTCACCCCAGCTGTTTGTCACCAACCCGTACCTGCCCTCGCAGATATGTTCTCTCAGGTCTGCTGGCGTAATTGCTCATGTAATCATTTTTCCTAAGTCACTTCAAATAAAATTATTTGCCTGGGTTAAACATTTTTTTCTAAGCTGACTGGTTTTAACCACATTAAATTACATGAGCAGTTATGCCAGTTGAGCAGAAGGAGGGATCCGCATGGCAAGTAGCCAGGGACAAGGATGGCCATAGGGCAGTAACTTGTCAACCAAGTATAGCTAAAGCCATAAAAGGGCTGACCAAATCCTGCTGTTGCTGTACCGACATCTATTTCTACTACCATAAAGCAAACAAATATTATTTAAAAAAAAAAATATTCTTAGCATCATTAAAAATGTTTTCTTGCTTTTAGTGCTTGTTGTATGCTACTCAGAGTTTTGCTCACACAAGCTGTTGATTGCTTGCCTGCTCAATCTGGGCAGGTATTGGCTTGAATTAAGGCAAGCACTTCGCAGATCACCTAACCTCAGATCCCGAGTGAGGTCACTGAGACCTAATCTGTGCTTTCACCTTACAAAGAGGTTTTGGGCTGTTTTGTTTCTGTAAAGGCAGAGCAGCCCACTCACCCAGCTCACAGCACTTACCTCTCAGGCAGCTGTGCTAGCCGAGGAGTGGCTCCACCTCACTTTTTGTAGCAGCAGCCCTGGCTTAAGCAACTTGCCCTCCCACCGGCTGCACACTTGCACTGCATCAGCAGGACTGCTCCATCCATTCAGCAGCCTGGAAGGGGAGCTGATCCAGCTCAACAACCACCGCTGCTCTGGGGTCAGGGTGGGCGTTTTTCTCAGCTGGATCTATTATCCCAGCTCAAGCGGCCCTACTGCTGAACATGAAACTACTGCTGAGGCAGCACTGAACCAGGGGTGCAGCAGAATAAGTGACATGGAGCTGAAAATGCAATAAACCAGCATTGCCACTAAGCTTTGTATTGTGTAAACACAACCTGGACATACATAGAGGCCTTTTATGAGATACTTTCATAAGTCGTTGTGTCTGCCCATGTATATTTTCTTGAGCAAGCCACACAGTTGGATAAGAGTTACTCTACAAGTGCAAAAACACCTTTGTAAAAAGCATGTCTCCTGAGCACTCCCTAGCTATCTGCACCTCAGAAGTAAGTTTATGCAATTCTACACCCACCCTGGGCTGCAAGATCACAGTGAAAGAGAGATCGTGTTGTTACATCTCCTCCTCCCTCCCGCCCCCCAAATGCCAATAGGCAGCAGTAGATTTAATGTAGATATCTGCGCCAGAGATACCAAGCTCTCAACACAGAGTGAAACAGTCATCAAGTGGTGATAGGTTTCAGCGACTGCTAAATCTGAGCTTAGTTTAAATTTGTGCCCTAACCTGGAGATGGTTAGGTCTATCCAGCTACTATTTGCTTTCTTTGCTACCCACTATTTGCTTTCTTTGCTACTGGCCGCCAAATCCCCCTCCCTGTGGGAGGCAGAACGGCTGGCGCAGCCCTGCTAACCCATCCAGAGACAGCCACCAGCGTTCAGCCTCCCACCTCTGCGTGCTCCACCCCACAAGCTCTAGTACTGCCTGCAAATGCATTAGCAATGCCCTCTTCTACCGGTTACGTGGCAGGACAGATGCTAGGTGTCAGGATGATAAATAGCTTGATTTTGGAAATCTTAGAATACAGGGAGTGAGCTAGGGATGAGGACAGCATATAGTAAACTATACAGCCCAGAAAAAAAACTAGTCTATAAACAGGCAGTTCCAAACTTTGCACTAATTCTTATTAAAACATTAAGAAAAAACAAACGTCTGAACCACAGAAGTCTACATACAATTGCTCAAAAGCCTGCACAATAAAGGTACAAATTCTCTTAGTTCGTTGAAATGCTGTCTGCAGCTATATACATTGATTGGGCAGAATCTAGTGGTTTTGAAAAGGCATTCCATTACTTTGCCTTATGCGAGAGGTATAACATTAAGGCGCTCTCTAATCAGACCTTTGCCCCTTCGCAAACTTAGGGTCCTTCGGCAGTTTCATCACAGTTCTCTATTAGAAGGTGTCATAGCATCTTCATCTTCTTCTCATAAGTGACACTATAGAGACAGGAAAAGAAAAACAAGAACAAACCAAAACCAAAGGCAATCCTGGTCTGCATGTCACAGGAGGAGAAAGAAAAGCAAACGTGTTCTAATCTGCTAGCTTTTTCCTTTTGTCTTCCTCCTCCTATTTGCTTTTAAAGTGTAATCAGTTGGTCCCTCTTCTCCCTTTCATATCCAACAACTCCTCTTTAGTTCCAGGGGAGAATTCTGCTGGGAATCCTGCCAAGAGTTCACTTTGGGCAAGGCTAAAAACTAGTCCTTCTCAATGACTGCAAGGTCTGGCTTCACCAGGGTCCATACATCAAACCTGCATCATCTGCTTTAATTCCCACACATTTTGATCAGTCTCCTTCTATTGCTCTACTGCAGTATTTCCTTTCCTATGGAATCTGAGACTGTTTCTATGCATCTTCAGCAACTTTGCAATTAAGTAGACCGGCACAGCATCGTGCTCTGTATAAACTATGTTGTTCCACTGGCTTCATATACATAGAGATGCTAAAGATATGGTGGACAACCGCTTCTTCCTCCTCTCAGTGACCTGTTCAACTATTATGAATATAATGCATTGCCTGGATCCTTTCCTTTTAACACTCATTTCAGCCCTGTCCCCAAATATCTATTTAAAGACTATGATCTATTATTTTGCATGGCTTCAAGTTAGTGCTGAAACCATACATGGCCAGCTGAAATATCTATAGCCTGTAGGTTTGCCTTAGGCTAAACCATCTCCTGTACTAGTAGTCAAAGCAAGTACCTTCTCATTTATTAAAGATGTGTTGCATTCACATATATCCAGCAGCTGCTGTGGCTAACTGCATAAAAGATAAACTACAGTCAACCAGCTTGGATGAGGTTCAAATCAGACTTTTAGCTCCCATCTCAAAAAACAGGTTAGAGAGAAACCCAAGTTTAGATGTTTTTGATCTGACCATCTGGAATTATTTAGAAATATCAGCTAGAAATCTGGACCTCGAAAAAGCAGGGATTCTAAGCTAATACAAACAGCCCAAAGTCCACAGATTTTTGGGGCAGAGATCTCAGTCCAATCCTGTATCTAAAACCAGAGGATAATCAGAACAAATGCAGTAAGGTCATGATAAAAGCTTAGCCTTTAGGCCAGTATCTTTAGTTTAGCCATTTGGATTTAAAGATTACTGTGGATATGGCAAGGTCCTTTCCACAACTATAGAGATTACTGTATTCAGTGTGTGAGAAGACATTGTGTTGTGTTTCAGTTACCCAAGTATTACTGTTCAGCACATCAGTATTCCCCAACAGAACTGTTCCAACATAGAAACAACACATCAGAATTGGAAACAAACAGCTGGAATATTTGTAAGTCTCATTCAGGAGAGGACAGCACTAACCATACAGCTTTACCACAGTGTCATCCTGTGGATTTCAAGAAGGCTACTCACAGGCTTAAAATCAGACAGACACAGGACCAAACTCGAGGTCTCGCAGCCCTCTTTCCGGAGGTGGTGTGCTGGAAGCCAGCATTGACTGGAGACTTAGCTAGTTTTTTCCCCACTTGGTCCCTTTCAAATTCAGTGGTTTCTAGCTTACACAGAGCCAGTATTCTAATATTCCCCCTGCTAAGACTGGAAGGTAGAAATATATTTAACTTCCTCCTCAGAATTTATTCCTAATGCCCCCATTTCTGCTACAGTGCTTCTCATGCTAAGTCTCTAGGAACAGGTAGAGATTAGATTTTCCTTCCTTGCCATGAGGCTACTCTCTCTAGGACTGTATGTTCTGACAATAAAGCCCTAAATTGTTTTCAGAACCTTCTCCAAAACCCCATCAATTTTATAAAGTATGCAAGGGCAGAAGCCAACCAGCCCTAAATTGCATAGGTTTGGAGAGACAATCACGACATTAACAGTCTGCACAGTCTCAGGCGAAAGCATTGGGAATGACCTCAGGATGCTCCCAGAGCAGAGCATTTATGCCTACATGCCTTCTTGTCACAGGGTCTTGTTTGTGTGTAAGAAATTGTTCTTAAAAAAAAAAAAAACCCCACACACAACCACTCACACAACACACAAAACAAACAACGAACACCCACCTCCATTGGTAGAATTTCTACAGCCTCTCCAGCTAAACCATTTCAGCATTCAGCTACCGTCAGCTGGGAAGTTCTCTTGGCACCTCAGCTAATTTTTAAGAGAACACCATTATTTTGATTACCTGATCAGGAAGCTTGATAACATGATGCTAGAAAAAGCCTCAAACTTAACATTTCAGCTCAACATTTCAAAATAAGCAGTTTTCTGAAAATGCTGAAGTGCACATTTTATAGAACAGACATGCAGAGATCCTATGGGAACAAGACCTGCTTGCAGGAGGCAAAGATCTGGTCTTTAGCTCTAGGAAAATAAATAAATAAATTCTTGGTGTTAATTCAAGTGTAGTTTGTCATGAATAAGATAGAGAGACCAATGATACCCCAGCAAGAAAAACAAAAGGCAAAAGATAAAGCTTGAGGGAAAATTATCTGATTAATTTCAAAGTAGAAAATATTTATCTTCTGATAGTTCTGCAATAGTAACTTTTCCCCTATTGTCCAGAATGACTAATATGCTACAGATACTATATTTTATCTGAAGGATACAGGCTCAGTACAGTGAGAGCTACTCATCGCAGTATTATTGAAGAGGTGCATGCTGATAAGCCTTGAGATGGTCTTGTTCTGAAGCTCAGGCAAATCAGAAATCATCTTGCTCATAAAAAAAGCAGCTGTTAAATAATTGCATACAGAAATCTTATGCATAAACTAGTTTGTGATAAGCTGAAATTTTACCAATATACTTGCTGACACAATCTGGTTTCATGTCATGCAAGTCAGAGTCAGAATTAGAACAATGACTTTGATATGTCAAGAAACTACAGTTGCATTATATCATTTTCTTTAGCTGTGTCTGTACTTAAAATTTTTGATCTCAAGGACAGTATTCAGAAGTGGGTTTCTGCAGTTCTTGTATCTTCTTCAGCCTACATAATTTTCCTTCAAAAGAGCAGTTTTATGGACAAGATCCTAGGCTAGAACCTGGATTCATTTCTCAGCTCTGCAGTAGAATTCCTGGGGGGCCTTTGCCAGTCATTTAACCTTTTTTAAGCTGGGGTCTCAATTTCTTCTGTATCTGTCAACTCAATTTCTCTGCCTCTGAAGAGCAGCAATAGTACTTATCAGATCTTGCTTTTGCTTGCCTTATCAGATGACAAACTTTTTGAGCAAGGACTGATTCTTAACATATGTCAATACAGCACCTAGCACGCTAAGGTCCTAGGTAGGTAGCTAAAGTAAAGAAAAACACCCCAACATCCTTCCCTCCCTAACAAAAAAAAAAACCAAACCACAACACACCACACAACAGAACGTTACTTGATTATGTATTATGATATTTTTTTCAGCCCCATTTTTTTCCTGTAATATCTTCTAGGATCATTTTGTGTGAAAGAAGGCAGTAAATCGTACAGCAAAACAGAGGGAAGGCATCATGCATCAAGCACCATACTCCAGTCCACCTCCTTGCAGGATCTGCGAACCAGGATGTTGTGTGGATCCAGCAGAGAAAACCCGAGTCAGCATCCACGTTCCAGAAGAATGAAGCACAGAAATAGCTTTTGTGCAAAGCAAGCTCAGGACCATTAATTTTGAGGGATTTTAAAAGATGACCCATCTGGGTCTTTTGCACGGAAGCAGAGCATATTTTCTAATCCCGATACAGCAGATATGACAACCCAGAAGGTGATCAAGGTATGCCAGAGGTGGAAGATCCCCTGCTCATTCACACCCTTCCCTCACTGCTGGCCACCATAGCAGAACTGTACATTACACTCCAGTCGGCAAAAGTTACTCGATTCCATACAATAACAGCCTGGAATACACAAGAGGTAAGATGAGATGACCTAAGTGTCCCTTCTGGCTTTATTCCCCAGCTTAGATCACAAAAGAAATAGGCTAATGATATTTAGTATAATATCAGCTTCTGGCTACTGAAAGACAAAGGATTTTCTGTGGACACTGCTCCTCTCCACCCCGCAGCAGCAGAGTTACTATAGCTCTGGCTTGTTGCAGACTGTTCCTGACAAAGCAGCTTGATTTGAGGGCTCAGGCATACCTGAGAATCCCACTAAGTACCTATTTAACCAACAGTTTCTGAAGACAACCACATATCTGCTCTACTCAAATCTTCCCGAGAGGTCTACACTTTTCATCTCCAATTGTTACTGTTCCTTGGACCCGCAGTCTTTCAGGAGAATGAGCCCTTGCCTTTCAGCACTACAATTACATCATCTAACCACAAAAAGGCTTAAAAAAAAAAAGTGAAGTATATAAAAGTGTGGCCTCTTTTCCAAGTGAGACACTTGAATCCTTTCACCAAATTCATAAAAATCCAGTCAACTTGAATTTTGAATGCCACAACTCTAATTTCCATATTGATCTCGCAAGTATACAGAGACAGAGAAAAGGAGGCTGTGCCCAGAAAACAAGTCCCTAATTTTCATTCAAATACTAGCTTTCAAACAAATACCACACTATATCCACACTAGAAATCAAAGTTAATATCCACTTCCAATGGATATTCCATTGTTAAGAGATGAAATTCTTATTTAGCGAAAGTATGCCCTGCTAATGCGCAAATAAAAATCTCTTTCCAAAGATCCCACCAAGACACGACAGGAATAGGAGACAAAAACCTGGGGCAGGCACACAAATTCTAAGAATGAGCTAAAGTACCTGTTAAATTTTACAATCTAATATTGCAAGGATTCTTAAAAATACATAAAAAGTTACCATGTAATTTTGCCAAGATAGTTTTCTGTGAACTTCTGCTTTTTCCTCATGCAAGAGTCTCTGCAGTTATTTTTCTAATAATTTTTTTGCTTTTATCAGAAATTAATATGGCTCATCAGAGCAGCTTTAGTGTGATAGTTCTATGCTCAGATAATACCCCATATATAATAATTTACATTAAATCTTTTTGCTAAATCCATATTGTTCCCATCAGTGAACAAACAGCCTATCCAAACATCCAGATAATTTGTTTTAACAACATGTTACTGTTCTTGGGTAATGCAACAAAGCAGGCAATCACAGATGAGCGAGCAATATGCCAATAAAATTGAAAGAAATAAATTAGTATCATGGTAACACATGTGTCTTCACAATTAATAAATTCCACTCCATCAGTCTGTGATTTAATTATGCATTATGTATAGGGCTACCATGAATCATTCATGTACTCTGTTAACTAAATAGCTAGATACAAAGCTTATGATGAGAATATTTACATGAAAACATAAGCATTCATGAAGAGTTGAACACAAAATGATCCTAAATTAATTTTTAGTTCCTAGTGGGTTTTAGGGGGGACGACAAGGGTTTTCTTTGGTTGGTTTTTTAAAAAAAAGTTGATGTGTTTGGGGTTTCTTGGGTGGGTTTTTTGGTTTGGTTTTTTTTTGGGTTTTGTTTTTTTTAACAAAAAGGATGAACATTTTGGCCAGACGAAATAGCTTGTCGTACACTTCAGCTGTAACAAAGTGAGTTTTTACTGCAATAGTCCACAACTAAGGGTACTAAGCAATTCCTTAACATGCTCCTTTTCAGGAAATCCAGTTCTGTCCATTGTCTGCCAACAGAGCTCTAAACGAGGTTGCTCAAAGTAAGATCTGTCCCTGTGGTCTCCTCATTCTCCTCACACGCTATGGCTCCTTTCTGTCAAGAACCATCTCCATCAGGAATTCCCATCTCCTGACAGTCTGACAGGGCTACAGATTAAGACATAATGCTTCCTACAGAGGAGAAATGCACATATAACAGGAGCAGAACATCACGTAGTAAGTCAGGACTGTATGACTTGTATCTATTGCAGCGTAAAAGAATAATACTCGGTCATTCTCTGCATGGAGGAATTATTCACTCCCTTACTCTCAGGCCTAACAAAGAGGAGACTTACCCTTTAACAGTGTCTGCTTTGAAGATCGCTGAACCTAAGAGTATTTTGATTAACTTTAGTGAGTTATAGATGAAATTCAGTTAGCAACAAACACTGAGATAGGGAGGCATGACTATTTAGGGCTTGCCACCTGATATTAAGACAAAAGGTATCTAAAATCACAGCAAAATTCAACAGGATCAGGCATTATGAGAGGCAAGAAATCCTTGCAAAAGCAAAATAGGAGCAGGGAGTCCCCTTCCATACATCCCTTACGGGAGATTTTGATCTAGTGCTATTAAGCTAAAACTTCAGAACAATTATATGAAGGACTTAAGACAGTCTTGTTCCAGAAACTACTTAATACAATTTTAGTATCTCCCTTTAACATATATTTATGAATAAGGCATGGGCAAATGTTTGAGATTTCAGTCATATGATAAAGAGTTGGATATTTCTAGATGCTTTTTGAAAGTTTATCCAGATGCACCCTCTCATTTCCAGTGAGTTTTCCTGAATCTTAGAAGAAAGTGCTGTGACTCCATCACTTCTTATTCCTGATAGAGTAAGAAGCTTTTGAGCCCTTTGTGTTAAACTCAGCACTAAAATGTCCTGAGTGACTGTTACTTCTGTGTTTAAGCAGGAACTAAAGAGAGAATTTGGCTGCAGCTAAATTTGGATTTGTTGACCTCTATCTGTCCAGAAATACTGAAAAGGCATCCTGCACTGAGTTGCAAAGTAGAAATACAGAGTCTGCTCTGACTCTCCACTCAGGCAGTTTTATCTGAAACATCCTGTTTAGAAGAACACAACAGATCTTTATACAGTACCTCGCATCCGGCATAAGCAGTCTGCAGCATGTCCTAACACAGAACTCTGCCATCTTTATGGCTGTTTGCAAGGTAAACGCGCTTTCCCACAAATCTCCAGGGAGGTGGTAGCGGGGGACCACTTCCCCTCCCACTACAGAAGCAGCTTCTCTTTCCCAATACTTCTGAAGCTCTACAGCTTCCCACGCAGAGCTTTGCTGCTGCTAGAGGCGGAGGCACTGAACATCCCTCGCTCTTCCACTGCTGACTTCCTCACTAAGTGCGCTGCCAGCAAGAGCTTGGTGGACTTGCCCCAGTTACAGACAGCTAACTAGTAAAGGATGGCTCTTGAGCCGACAGAGGCACTACAGAACATAAAGCAGAAGACCATTCACCAGTTACTGTTCCTGTGTTTTCTGTTCCAGAGTTGGTTAAAATTGTGTGGGGATTCCTCCAGCTGAAAGGAATTCTTGGGTAACCATCCTCCATTGCCACCCCCAACATATCAGCAGCAGATAGTGCTGTGGCCACTCTATGAAGCTTTCTGTGTAACACAAACTAAACAAAACAAATGGGCATACATGTTTGCATCTACAGTATAGACTCTGGCTCATTGCTGGTTTAAAGGGGGGGGGGGGCGGGGGATATGTGGAACCTACACGTGTTTTTTTAAAATTGCAGAGCTAGTCTCAGATGATAGTAATAATGTCAACTGTGTAACTGCTGCAAAGAGCCTGGAGGATCAGAAGCAATTTTATACTCCTGGAAAGAAGCAATTACTTTGAGAGATGGAGTGAAGAATGTAGCTGTTATCAACAAGATACATATTTGGGGATTTAGGGATTATCTAGTGCCTGGTTCTAGGAAACCCTAAGGTTAAAACCAGTTTGAGCTCTTCAGAGTTTGGGGAACACAGGCAGCATCTTTCCTTCCACAGCCTGGTCCTTGAAGGAACAAAGCCTGAGCTCACTACCAGAAGGTTCCTGCTGGTACCTCTGGAAACACACAAGCCATCGGACCCAGTGCAGGATTGTGACTCAGAAGAACTTTGGAATATCTGGAAATGATTTAAAAAAGCAGCCTACACACTATAGGGACACAATAACTAGAAGGCGGGAAGTGCTGGAGTGATAGCAATTGCAGGGCTCAGTTTGTGTCAACTGTCAGCAGTGCTGAGCGCGCCCGAGTTAAGAAGAACTTGTTTAGCTGACAAGGAAATCCAAAGGTGAGGTCAGTTCATAGGCACATGAGGTTTTGTTATTTTCAATCTGCTTCTCTCTGCTTGTAGTGTTTATCCGGGATAAATAAATCCATGTGTTTTCAGCAAGCTACTTCTGCCACTGCCTTTTGAAAGCCTGGATTGTGGAATCCTCTCCAGGAGCTATAAAAGGGGTCAAATCTATCTGGGCCTGGAGAAGGCAGCATCTCCCTGCCAAACAGAGATGCCGAGTACTCAAGCAGTACCTCATAAACACAGAGTGAAAACTGCCGCCTAACAGCTCTAAGGACAGACATGGAACTGGAAAAAGCAAAGTTTTCTCCCAAAAGAAAGAGAGCATCTAGGCCACATACAATCCAAACCAATAAGACTGGTTGCAGTTGGGGACCACCCCATTCATTTCAACCAGTTCCTGTTGTGCTGTTATAAAAAGGCAAAGAACCTAGCGACATTTTTACAGGATGCAACAGAAAACCTTGTTTGGTTCTATAGACAGTCAATGGAAAATCCTGATAGAGCAGAATAAACAGAATGAACTGCCCCTTGCAAAGTCAACCAACTTTCTCCACATTACCATAGCCATCACAGATGTTAACTTACCCTTCAGCTCCACGTACCATACTCATTCCTGGATAAAGAGGGGATGGGGGCAGGCAGCAGTAGATTTAAGAACATTTTATGCCTATGCCCTCCCTTGCTTTAATTTTGCTCTTTCTCTCCATCACCACTTCTGTTTAACAAATCTTTTCAGGTTGTTTTAATAGTGTTGCAATTATCATTTATGATTACTCCTACTCATGGTGGAAAGCTGCCGTCGGAGTTTCTTGCTGGAGGGGATGTTGTACTTCGTACAGTGTAAAAAATTTGTAATGCATGCTGACATGCAATACAAGTGTCGGGGGAGGGTATCAAAAATGAGATATCTGGACTCCTTTGGGCAACAGGGTAAGATAGAGATGGACAGACCAACTGATTCAGGCTTTCTGCTTCATCTGGACCCATCAAGCTTTGTGTGTTTTTTGAACACTGCCATTCTGCAGCCCATATACAAGAGGATTAGATTTTTTCCCCCATTTCCCCCATTTTAAGGTGTTGACATGTTTAGCTTTAGTTATGGTGAGTAAAGAATGAGACAACGACTTTTCAGATGAAGTATAATCTCAGCAGTCCCTTGGTTCAAGCGTGAGGAAAATGGCAACACCTGGATTACAGGGAAGCTGAAAAGTGAACACATCAGAGAAAAGTGCACACAAGGCAGAACTCTTACCATGCACCTAAAAAATTTCTCCCTCGTTACTGAGAAAGAATAAACGTAGTTTGTGCCCAGCAGCTACAGGAACTTACGAAAATTGTCTTAAAAGGAAGATATAACAGACATATTCCACAGAACATGGTTTATGTTACCTACTGTGGGGAATAAAAGTTGCCTGCAGTGTGTTCATGCTCCGTACTAGATCATTGTGCAATTTCAGTCTTATCCAAATATTCAAATGAAATCTTTTAATACATAGATATTTCTAAACAGCTTTGGACAATTTCCCTTCTGTGCACTGAAGCACAGGAAATTTTTTCTAGACCAGTTGAAAGACTCAGTAGATAAATCCTAGGGAAAATGTCTGTAGTTGTACCAGTTCAGAAGCATGGGATCTCCAGCTTCCTGGGATGCCTTGAAGCATAAGAGCAATGTGTCTGAGCTCATTAAAGAAGTGAAAATGGAGGAAGAGGCTTGACAGTTTTCTGGCTGGACCTAGCCTATATGTATTATGCCAAGTCTGTTCTAGAAAATCACTTCAGTAAAAGGCTTCTTTATGTTTCTGAACTAGTTTGGTTTCATGAAATATTAAAGACCAGCCGTCAAAAGGGAACATGCCAGTACGAACATTCCTCTCCCATACAGAAACATCCCACAGTTAAGTGACATGACATTAATGTCACAGTCTTACCCTATTCCTTTCCCGTGACTGCCTGCTGCCTGGGCCTTTGGGGAAGTCACAGCCTGGTTTTGAGGGTGCATCGTTTCCTGGACCTTTGTGCAACACAGAAGAGGTGGACGCAGAGTAGGCCAAGTTTTCCAGCAAGAGTAAATCGTTTCAGCTGATGCGAGCTATGAAATCTGAAACACTTCAGTTGTCTCGAAACATGCTGGGGGACCAAGCAACACACTGGCAGATGAAATTTAACTTGCATGAATTTAAACTAATGTACACTGGCAAAACAATCTTAACTTCTCGTGTACGCTGATGAGTTGCAAATATGGAGGCCTCTCAGAGGAATAAAGGCAGTGGAGTCAACCTGAAAAATCACAGTGAAGTTGCTTGCCCTCTTCCCACCCAGAAGAGTTACTAAAGCAGACAGCTTCACTCTTGGCTCTGTTTAGCGAAGCTTAGAAACTACCCACAAACAGATAGAAGACTTCTAAATCAAACCGTCATCTGAAAAACCTAGCCCAGTCTTCCCTCTGGAAACATAGGGAAGAAACCAAGACAATTGAAAGCAGATCTGTGAAGATGAGTGGAATCCAGAAGAGGCCACACAGGAACTAGAAACATTATTTTTGTCTGTTACAGAGCAGTCTGTGCTCTCTGCCACCACACAAGGGCACATACAGGGGCTCAAACAATACCCGTTACTTCCAGTGCATTTTTCATGCAATGACTGAAAGACAGTCACCTCCTTTACACAGGCTGTTAGCACAAGCACTGCTCCCTTTTAGCACCACAGCTATTCTTGTTACTGTAGGCAGGGCTGAAGAGTAAGGGGGAGATGATCCTCCTCTCATGCTTGACGAAGTAGCAGGCAGCAAAACATTTCTTGAACAATAGTTTAAAAAAAAAAAAAAGGCACCACACACAACACTTAGTGTTTCCCGAATGAGAGCACAAGCAGAAGGTTGGAAGGGGATAAAGATGATGTACTAGAGGTACACCATACATGAAGGAGGGGAACAAAAAAAGGAGTTTCAAGCAGCAGAGCCTACACAGGAGGGTCAGGAAGCAAAAGGTGATGGGGAGCGCTGGTCAAGGAACAGTCAGAAGGCACGTTTGCTACTCAGACACACTGTCCACACAGCCGGACCTCACTTTGCCTGTCTGTCTCCCCACTTCCCATTACTCTGTACATGTTCTCTCGTCTCAGGTTAGAAACTCTGTTATTGTGTGTTTATATAGCATCTTGTACAAGAGAGCCTAATCACCCACAAACTTTGTCCAGCAATTGCTGAAGGGAAGTATGTATCAAGCACCTCACTCAGCCAACTATTTAACATTTCCACAAGTGTTATAGCCATGACAGATGTTCAGTGGGAATAGGAAAAAGGGCTTCCCTTTTTTGTAAGCAGCTACAGCCTGGAAAGTTTGAGTTACCATCTGCAAAGCTCTTCTATCTAAGCTGAGTAACTTACAGCAGGAAAGGTTCTCTAATGAAGTTAATGACAGATAATGCAACAATGATTACACTGATGCATTCTTTTGAAGTAGAGCAAAATACAGGACTAGAATTTCAGAGACTTAAATCAATTTGGCATTACAGACTTCCAGTGTATTAAGAAATTAAAATCTATTAAAAATAATTCAAATACAGTACACAGGGGATTTGTCATGTAAAAAGGACGTGTTTCCACAAAGCACGTTATCATACACACACAAAGCGGAAGCCAGCATCTTCCTCTCTAGATTAGAGGCCACCAGCACCCACTACATCTTGAAGCGGCTGTCAGTTTTATAATTAATCTGTGCTGATGGATCCATTAATTGGAGCAGATCACAGTGCTCAAGCAATGTAGGTCACAATGCTTTAACAATACCAATACAAAGCAGTCAATGTTTCAAATGACCTCATGCCACAGCCGGTTCTTTTGGGAAAAAAGGCCTCCACAAAGTAAAATCCTTGCACCTTTCTCCCTTTCCTTTCATTGCAGTCTCCTATCATAAGGAAAGATCAAGCTGAGGGCAGATGTGGGAAAAAGTCATTTGCTATGCTGGTAGATGTTAGAGGCAAACGCTGTACTGTCAGTTGCAATTTGATTTTACAAACTGTTTCACTGGAAATTTCATGTATAGCAGTAAGATTTCCCCGCTGCACCAAAAATAAATCTGTCCATCCAATTACCAGCAAATTATCAACCGTTAACTTCATTAGCGAACAGTAATTTTTTCCTATCCCACAGGAGGAAAGGAAGCTAGAAAAATCCTACCCCTGCCTGATTTCAGTGCAGTTACAGGACAGTTGTTTTCAATTCATGACACTTAATGTGCCCAGAGTGAGTTCCCTGGTCACCATAGTGTAGTGGCTTTGGAAATAACACAAAGCCATGGAAACCTGCAATGGCAAAAGAAGCTCTGCAAGGAGTAACCCTACTTAAGTCATATATACATACAGCTTCTCTTCTGGCTGCACTGATGCAGGTTCCTTATGTCACCCTGCAGACACATTATTTCTGCATCAGACGTGATTCGCCTGAGAGCACAGCTTCCCTGCAATGCAAGGAGATGCTCCGACTCCCAAAATACACTTGGACTGCTCTCAACAGCTCAAAAAGTTGAAAGGTTAGTTGGAGCAAGCATGTAGCTTTAATTCCAAGTGTTTTACCTTCAAGGGCTTTATGAACAGCTAACCCCTATCTGTTCCTTGGGGAAAGCAGGTATTATTAACTACAGACTAAGCAGAGACATTGAAGCCAACCTTTGCACAAGTTTCCATTAATTCCAGGTGCTCCAGTTTTGCATGCCTGTTAAGAGCTCATGTTTTGTCATACACGAGAAGCCTTTTGGTCCTACAAAATGCAGAGGCACCCGCCTGCATATTCTTGATTGCCACCTACTGGCATTCTACATATTAGAGCAAGGCTTACAAATATGCATATAATAGAAACTAGACAGTTCCAGGAAATCTTTGCTTAAGCGCCCAGGGTAAATCATTTTCAAGTCCTAGCTTCTTTTAAGTGCTGTGCAACAACAACAAAAGGAAAAAAAACAGCCTCACAAAGCCACTAGTTGATAACTGATCTAAAAGATTATAAAATCAGAAACTTGGCTTTAAAAAGGCTATAAGGATGCCCCTACGTTTCTTTTTCTACCAATGATTACCTCATTAACAAAAAGTCCATCTTCTTGCTCTACTGCATTAGAAATCTGAAACGATCAGGCTTTAATCTGACTTGGAGCTCACTTAATGATCTGCAACACAAAGAGATAGAATAAACAGCACCTAAGAATTTCTGTAGCACTTTTCACCAATAGATCAGAGTACCAGGACAAGTCTCCTCCTACACTGGGAATGCTCCTTGAGAAGGGTTTGAATACTGATGTTTCCCTTTGGGTCTTAAAGGAAACCAGAATCCTCAACCCCGCTCGCCAGACACAGAACTGGACACGAGAAATGGGAACAGTTTACCCCAGGCTACCTGGCAAACTAGGGGAATGCCCAGGACATGCCGGTCTCCTCTAATCACTCAACCACAGGATACATCCCAAACCAGAATCCAAGCTACCTTCCCAGCAGAATGACTTCACCAGCGACGGAGCCAGCCTTGTAGAACCTCTAGAAGTAACTGTCCTTTGTTAGGACATCGCCTTGCGAGACTGCCACTACAATCAGCTTTAAGAAGTCAGTAGTGGCTTTTCAGAGTCCAAACCTGACTGCTCGCTGTCCTGCACATTACATCTATTCAGACAACTGGTCTCTCCTTTCATTCCACTGCAGCAGCACTGAATGCCAACAAGGCAATACATAAAGCTGCTCAAAACATAAGGAACAAAGTAAGATTCTCCAGGTTTTGCAGTCCGTTAAAACCATGCTTTCTGAAGAGGTCTTTAAGGTAATGCTGGAAGGACAAATAAGAGTGTATTAAAACCATACCAGGTTCATAGTTCTGCTACAAAACCATGAGAAACTAGAAAATACATTCAGATCAGAAGTCACTGAAAACAATCTCAAAGTCAAGAGAGTGCAGATACACAAAATGAAAACTAATCTTTTTTTTTTTTCATTTTAATGAATCAAGACAGTGAAAGTTTCACATAGTAAGAAGAAAGAGAAATCAGCCATTTATCAAAAAAAACTTCAATATGGCCTACGAACTAAAGTCCCAATTAGTAGCTTCCTCCTAACATTACTCTTCAGCTTCAGTGCTCAAATTCAGGTACTGCTACTTATGCACCTCAATACAAACTAAGGACTTAAATAGCAGTGCATGATATTCATAGTTCCACACCCTTGCAGAAGCCACCAGGATTTGCAAGTTTGAAACCTAAATCACACATTAATTCATTTCAAAATCAAGCGTGGTCCTTTGTGAAAAAGAACAACATATTTTGAGATTCATGTAATCGTAAGTGTCCAGTTCTCCCAGTAGCATTTTGAATTGATACAGGTTTTAGTACATATGCCAGTTTTTTCATGTCTAGCATACTTAAGGGTTTCTTTGCCCCCCCCCCCCCTTTTTTTTTTAATCAGAATTGCTGGTAACAATTAGTGATGCCTGGCAGAATTCTTAGGAAGAACAATTTTTTTTATTATTATTTGTTTATTTTTAAATGAGCTAAGTAAATCAAGAATCAATACTTCAGAAACATTTTTCACACTTGAAATCTACAAATTCTCTTCGGCAAAAGCCCTTACATACGAGACAATAGTTTCCTGAACACTGCATCAAGACCAAAACCAGAAACGCTACACCATTAGACACACCCCCTTACAAGCTACCTTATTCAAACTCATAAACTAGCATTTCATTCTGCCAAAGTAAGAAACTGAAAATATTCTCTCAGTATTTATTTTTCTCCAAACCTCTGCTTGCTACCTGAAAGATTAATTTTTTATTTAAGGGGGAACAACAAGAAACAATAAAAGTTCCATGGCAGCACAGTACTTTTCTTCTTTAAGTTATGATCAAACTACACTTTGAATGACAGCAGCCTACAACAGGGAGGTGCTTAAAAGCAATAGGCCACATTACAAAATTCTAGTAGCTACCCTGGCTATCTGCTGCTTACTGATGATATTCACATTGCCTACCAGAAAGAACACAGATCAGCACCTTTATCAAGTCACTGGGCTGAAAGCAAGTTTATCATAGATAGGATTAAGACATGAACATTACATTCAGATCCAGACTTCCCAAAGTTGAGAGCAATTTCATCCAGGCTTTGCAATCAGTTCACTTCTACTTCGGAACAAAGAAAATAAATCATTACTTATTTTCTCCACTTTTATTATTTTCCTGCCAACTTCTCTGTAATCTCACAAGACTCCCTGCATTACGTAACTGTCCAAGCCATTCTTCCTTGTCTGTCTCTCCCCAGCAAATCAGATAAACTGATGGATCAACTTCAAGGTCAAATTTATCTTTGGCACTCAATATTAGCCAACTTATTTTCAAAGACTGAAGGTTGCAGCATATGCTTACATGCATTCCATATCAAAAAACTAACTGCGGTTGATGTCGAGAGGACAGGTTCCACTAAGTGCTCTCCTAGTAGGACTGAGGAACAGACTTCAATGTTACACTCGCCCCACTTCTTTAAATTCAGTTAAAGAACAACGTAGGGAGGTTAGCCTCTGTATTGAGCCATACACATTTAGACTAAAATCAGAAGTTAGTCAAGCAAGAAAAAAATTCAACTTCTTATTCAACTATACTGGAGAGAGAAGCATAGGAGCCTCCTGTGAGCCACAGGAGTCAGTATTTACATACAACTGTCTTAGCAAAACTTCAAAACGTTGCAGTTAACAGAGGAAACCATGAAGCCAGACACAGTCAAGGATTCAAAGCTATAACTTGCTTTTACATGATTAGCTTCCCAATAAAGAGTTTGAGACACAACAGAATGTAACCACTTTAATTAGACATTATGCAAGCAGCTGAATGACACTGCAGTGCACAATTAAAAATAGATTCCCCACCTACCTCCTTATTTCATATTCAGACAGGGGGTCCCCACTTTACAGAGACAGTCTTGATAATGGCAAAAGACAGAACCAAACGGAGCATAAGGAATGTACTCCCAGATGACAGTGGGGAAACCAACAGTGAAGAAATTAAAAGGCCTCAATTTCTTTCAGCTGCTAAGGGATATACGTCACTCCAGACTGGAGGCATGCAGCTTTCAACAAGAGAAATGTCATAAAGCCAGAGTTAGAAGTTAAAGGCGTTAGGATCAGATCATCTCGCGATCATACTGACTTCAGTGTGGTCATATCAGAGGTAGGTATGGTCCAGCTTAACCCCTGGCTATTTCAGAATAAGACTTAATGAAAACCAAGCAATGAGATACAGGTCCACTTGCATAAGTGCTGGTTGTATTCCTCCAGTACTACTCTTGACTACTCTATGACTACTCATAGGAACCTCCTCCTCCACAAATATTTCCCTTTGTCTAGGCTACCATTCAGTTATTCTAGAAACACAGATCCTATCTAGCATCTGATAAAAAAAAAATCATAATGAAGATGCAGACAGCTGGAAAAGTGTTGTACCCAACTGCATTTTACTGTGTATCCACAGTATCTATTAATCTAACACCAGCCACCCTTTTACCTGACCACAGTGCAGGCAAAGTCAAACCTGTGCTGCTAGAGGAGCGAGGGATTTCACAAGGGGCCCAGGCTCTAGGAAGCTCTTCTGAGGTATCTGTACATACATACACACACTCTCACTCAGCCCGGCTTCCAGGCAGCTCGAAGTACCCAGACCCCAAATGTGTTCATTAGCCAGTTTCAGGATGCTCTGTGAGCTGGGAAGTGGCGAGGACAAGTTTCTCAAGTCCTTCTGCTGTGCTATACATAGAGGCCCTCAGGAAAAGCCAAGAAAACCTTCCCTGCCCCAAAGTCCTTAAATGTATCAAGGCAAGACAAACAAAAGGTTAGGGGGAAAACCAGGAATGCTATTCACATTCCTGAGTACAGCAAACCGAGACACAAAAGAAAAGTTTACAGTCACACCAGAATCCTTTGGCACCCTGAGCAGATGATGTCAGGTCTCCAAGTCCTAGAGCGGTGCTTCTCTTCCAAGAGATAAAGTCAGGCGAGCAACCGAACCCAGCTAAGCTCCAAACCACGCAGCTAATATAATCGGAACACCACCACAATCTGAACTCGGAGGCAAGCAGTTTCCTCCCTCTGCATCACTATTAAGTGAAGCAGGAAGGACCGGTGTGCACACATGTATCTGTATACGTTGCACACCCAAATGGGATGTGGATTCCTTTCTAGGGATTGCTTGTAGTTTTTTCTGGAGGGGAGGGAATACTGGGGGCGGGGGCAGGGAGTGAAACTTCCAGAAAGAAGACACTCATGCTGTCGGATGGATGCTAGTCTGGAGAAGCAGAGGAGCCTCTGACAGGCCGGCTTCTTAATCTAAACGATTCCACATTGGCAACTGACAGTCCTTTCAATGAAGAAGCACCCGAGTACTTAATAACAGAGAATTAACGATCTGACAATAGGCAAGGTACTTGCTCAGGCATTAGTAAGGAAACAGAGTGACACCTTACATGAAAAGCTACTTGAATGCCATTTAAACTTGTCAAATTGCAGAAAATAGAGCTGCAAATTGATAAAATCAAGGTTATTCATTATGTGAACTAATGTCTAATTTTCTTAAATTGCATCCATTTTACACAAGTTAAAACAAGAGAGATTCTCTGCCTGAAATATTAATGCGTGGGAATGATCCTGGACAGGGCAAACTACCCAGTACTGCCAAGAACTGCCGTAATGCATTCAGAGATCCTACAGCTAGAAGACACCAAACCAGTCACCCTCTCTGACCTCCTATAAAACACAGACCATACCATTCCCTAAATGAATCCCCTGCTTCAACTAGAGCGCACTGTCAAGAGAGGGTGAAATTGCCAGCAAAGAATCCATGACAACCCTTGGTAAAACACTCCAGTGGTTAATTACCCTCATTCTTTTCAAACATAGCTGTTTCTTCTAGCCTAAATTTGTCCAGCTGCAACTTCCAGCCAGCAGCAATCACAATACACTTGTCAGCTAGATGGAAGAACATTTTTGGTCCTTATATAGGTACTTATAGACTGGTCAAGCCACCTTTAAACCTCTGCTCAATAAGCTAAAACAGATTGTGCTCTCAGAGCATGTCACTAAAGGACATGTTTTTCAGACCTTTTAATCATTCTGACAGATTGCCTCTGATCCCCCTCCAATTTATCAGTATCCTTCCAGCACTGTTGAAACAAGACCCGGGCATACTATCACAAAAGCAATTGCACCAGTGACAAAGGCATTACCTCCTGACTCTCATTTAACAATCCCTCATTTTCACATCCAAAGACCTCACTAATCCTTGTGGTAACTTGGGAACTGGTTAGTCAGCAGGTGCCCCAAGTCCCTCTCAGAGTTGCAAGCGCAACCTCTTTAAGCTCCTAGATGCCAAATTTAACTTTTGGCCCTATTAGGAGGCTCCACATTTGTTTGCTTACATTCTCCTATATGTACTACTGGCTTGGAAACCTGGTATCACATAATACCATCTTCCTTGTTGACACCAGGCTAGAGGGACCATATCTGCAGACTTTAATCACTAATGATCTGGGATTTTCTTCTACATTCACCTATTTAAAAAAAAAATTAAACATCATCGAGCTAGGAACCAAATGCTGCAGGACCTTACTAGAAACACACCTGCTCAGCAACGATTCCTTGTTAACCATCACATTTAGAGATGTCACACTGGCCAGTTGGTAATGTCATTAGTGTGTGCCACGCTAATTCTGTATCACTTTTTTTCCAAAACGTCCTGTGGTAGCAAGTCAACTGCTTTAGAGATGTCTGGAGTATTTCCTTTAATCAACTAAATTTATCAAAAAAGAGCTATCAAGTTAGTTTGACAGGATCTATTTTCCATAAACCCATCTTGACTGACGTTAATTATATTACTCTTTTTAACTCTTTGCTACTCAAATCCCTTTATCAGCCATTTTGTTATTTTGCCCAGGATCAACATCAAGTTGACAGGGCTATAATTACAGGGTTTGTCTTGTTTACCCTTTTTATACATTGGCACAACATTAGGTTTCTTCCAGGCTTCTGGAACCTCCCCACAGATCCAGGAATGAGCATCAGTGTCCCAGAGAGATGGACATGCCATCATTTTAAAAACTGCTTATGGATGCATGGGGCAAATTGGCTCCAGCACCTACTTACCGGGCACAGGATGTGCATCAAGCATCTCACTAAAGCACAACTAAGCCAGGAGCAAACACTGAGGAGGGACAAGTAAAAATGCTAGGTGGTAGGTGCCTCAATCTAGCACACTTTCAGGGACTTAAATTACCACAATAGCATTTCAAGACTCCTTTGAGAGGGAAACACTCTGCAGCTGCCCCCTGACCTGTCCATCCAACAGAAGCAAGGAGAGGACCCCTGAACACTGTCCTGCTTTGCATGGTTTGATCAGAGACTGCAAATCAGAGCAACTGTGAGAACTAAGCACACATGAACACATTTGGGAGGGTGGTAACAACAACTCATTACCATGAGAGGAGACACCTCTTTGCTCAAGCCTTCCAGGCATAGACCCTAATTGAAATCAATGCTGAACTCTCAAAGTCAGGAGATAAGGAAGCTTAGAGATGTCAGCAAAATCTAACTCTTAATGAAAAAAAGATTAGACAAGTGGAAACCAGGCTAAGAAGAGGCTAGAGGGCCTAGATGGAAGTGATAGTTGATGTGAGAGATGGGGACATGTCAGAGAGTAACAGAGGCATTGCAGAAGGGCAATAAGGCAGCAGAGGAGAAAGAAGCAAACATGGAGAAGATGGTGGAGGAGGAAGAAATTAAATTGACAGTACCACTGCAAAGCCAGATGTAATTGCATGAAATCATGTTTCACCAATCCCCTCTCAGCCTGCTTCAGTGAGCTTTCACCTTTGCTCAGTGCTGTCAAGCTCCATACCACTGCACAGAGGGGAACAAACATTACAGGCAGTGAGAAAATGAAATAGGGAGCTTTCAGGACTGAAACCTGGATCTCGTTACCACTCGCCCAACTGTAGCTGCTCTGCTCTCCAGGGCTATAATACAACCTGTGTTGACAGTAGGCAGAACCAGAACATTTGGCTCTGACAAAAATGGTAGACAACAAAAGTCTCATTGGCAAAGGTGCTGCAGGTAAATTTTGTTATTTGCCTCCTGACACAAGCAGCGTGGTGGTGTGTTGTTCTGAAGAGGGGAAGTCATAAAAGATGAAAACCCAAGAAGCTTCATAATTTCAAAGAGCCACTCTCACCCTTAAAAGCAACCTTGGCTACCTTCTATACCCTTACTTTAAGGGTATAGAAGATTCATTGGAGATGGGAGCTGTGTGTTTCCAATCTTACCCCACTACATTGCCCAAATTAATTTTGGTAGGAAGAGGAGAAAGTGAGGAATGAGATTTCTGACTCAGAAAAAAGAGCAGAATCCTGAGCAGTGAGGCAGTATGTTGAAGAACAGAACAGAGGTGTATTTTGAAAGTACAAGGATAACTGTACTTAATGCTAGTAACCTGACAGCACAAGGACTTCAACTGCAAGGGTGACAATACTGGCAAGGGAACGCTAATTGTGCCTCACTTTCATGGTAACAGACCCAGGCAAAAAAAATTTATCCTCAATTTACTCGGTTTAGTAAAACTTTATTGCGCTATGTTCAAAGCATATTTGCCCGTATGTAAAACAATATCGAACCCATTGCAGAGCTGGCCAAATTGGCTGGCAACCCAGAAGAGGTGGCATAGTTGACAGCAACCAAGCTAAAATGTTGGGACTAAATCAAACTGACAACGTCCCTTTAAGGGAACAAGCATAACGAAACAGGTCTATTTTTAAACCACTTTTGCAGAAGGCTGCTGCCATTTCCAACACTGTTACCAGCAGCCAAGACAGCATCTGCAGCAGCAATTTCATGGAGACAGTATAGCAGGAGGGTGCTCCTTTACCTCCCTCCCCAGCCTTGTCTCAGGAAAAGAGCAGTGAAAAGATTTTAATGAATTTTGTTCCCAAAAAAACTCAAAGCAAAGCAACCAGCATATGGTGCATTCATCAAATGGAACAACAGTAGCCATGGCTATGCATACTCAGCGCTCTGATCTTTCAGGCAAGTGTTGCTGTTGTTATTCAGACCACTTGT
This sequence comes from Calonectris borealis, assembly GCF_964195595.1. NCBI lineage: Eukaryota > Metazoa > Chordata > Aves > Procellariiformes > Procellariidae > Calonectris > Calonectris borealis. The sequence continues at coordinate 19,608,010 of NC_134318.1, forward strand.
GGCTCTAGAATATCAAAGCAGGAGAGATGCAGCAACTCATCAGTATCTGTAAGAAACAGGTATGATGAAATCTACAGCCAGAGCCACAAGGTAGCAGACTTCGACTCCCAGGACAGATTGGTCTCCAGAAGACCTTTCCACCTCTCCCTCGCCCAAATAAGACTTACTCCTTTTTCATAAAGGGATGCTCTGCACATCAGGAAGGCTGTAGTTTTAGATTAGTAAATTCATGTTGACACAGCTCTTAAAACAGGACTTGCTCATTTGCAGCCTATATTCTCACTAAACAGGGGAACAGCTGCTAATTAACAGTAGTGCTTCTGAGAGCTGAGTAGTTGCGCCCAATATTGGCTAAATTTTAGGTTTTCACACTAGGGAATACAGCATTAACTCGGGTCGAGCTCTCTCTGCAATTCTTAAGACTTCCTTCACATTGCAGAACACAATTTAATAGGGACATAACCTGCCCAACATCTTCCCCTTCTCCCATTAACAAACCTCTAACATCCCTGTGGCACCTTGATCAATTGCTTGCACTGCTAAGCATTAGCAGAGAGGCATTTAAACCGTTTCAGCTGTCTTTCATGTAGTTTTCAACACTATGTGATCAGCAAACACTCTATAGACCACAGCAATCCACAAACTGTAACTTCATTATCTATGGCAAAACTGGACGTTTACATGGATTGCAACAGTGTAGCACAGACTTCATAAAGCATCCTCTTCTAACCTTAAAAAGCGTAATTTCCAAAGCAGAAAGTGCTCCCTTCTTCATTAGCATCAAAATGTCACTAATGGTGCCACTAGACATGAAGCAGCATCCTTTTGAGAATCTGGCATATTCTTCACTCTCCCAGCTTTCAGATGAGTACAGCATTCAGCTGAATAGCTTTTTCAACAAATGACATGTCACAGCCCTGACACAAAAATACTTGCACCTTGTCAATCATTCACTCACCATCAAGTTCAAATGCTTATCTTCAGAGAGATGAATTTGATCTGCACTGCAGTTAAGAATGTTAAATATGGACGCTCAGAGAAGATGAGTGCAAGTAAAAGTACAAAGCAAATGTGGCAAATCGGAGAAAATACCATGCCATTTGTACAGTAAATAGGCAACGCAACTTCTGTAGCATGTGGAAATACAGGCACACAGAACAACAAAAGCCAAGTGTTAGATGACAAGGATGGAAACGTAAGCTGATATGGATGGTCTCCAATTTTAAACTGGTGACCTAAACGTCCCAGCCTAAAGGTTAGCTACTGTTTTATCTATCAAGGTTGTTACACTGCAACCATCACTATACTATAACACAGCCAGTCAGGTCCTTTATTGCCAGAGAGAAATCCATGTGTCATTTCCAACACCCCAGTTATTTCTTTGATAGATGTGCAGAACAAAGCACTATTGTGCACAGCAAGTTGCCTGTACTAGCCAAGGCATCATTCATCACTCCATTCAAACCAATTCAATCTGAACTGAAACTATGGTAAAAATTAAACATAGTCACTTTGGAATTATTCAGGCAAAATGATAGCAATTACTAACTTTTGTACTTAACCTCTCTGGGTCCATGTCACAAAAATAACTCAGATATCTTAAAGATGCCTGCGAGGAAAGAGCAGAAGCCAACTAAAGGCCTAGTCTGGGATTTCTGAAAGGTCCAAAGGAATTAAATTCAAAAGAGCTGGATGCTTAATACCTGCAGTTCACTTCAGAAATAGCAGTCTAAGATGCCTGGAATGACAAAGAAAGTGCTCTCTACAGAATCCAGATGCTAGCAGAATGGATAATAATGCAAGATACAAGCTATAGGAAAGGTCTTGTTTAGTATTATACTCTTACTGCTTTTCAGAGTCATTTTAGAGAGTCGTCTTGGCCTCATTCTCCCCTCCTCCCTCTCCCCACCCCCCCAAGGGCTTTCCACTTGATGGTATGGTATTTCACAATTACATTTTTAATGGAGAACTACATTTAATCAAGAAGCCGGTTTTCTGGCATAGCACTGCTTTGACATGATGTTTTTAACCAGCCTGTTCCCAGACTTTTCCGAGTCCTCCCAAATCACCTAGAGAAGCCGCTTTAACCATCTGTACGTGCTATCTTCCTGGAGACCCTGCTGGGCCACCTCCCATAGCTGGGACACAATTGAGTTTTTGCCAGGTATGTCTCACTTTACAGTTAAGGATTTGGATATATTACACACAAACCAGTTGGTCAGCATACATCATCTAAGCTGATACATAACAGTTTGAGGTTATTGATTCTTGTAGATTTTAATATCCCATTGAACAGCCCAATCTGATTAACTCAATTGAATTCAATGCCACTCATTCATTACTTTGAGCTCTTAACTTCCACATGCTAGGCTAGCTGGGTTTCTGTCTCTTCAATGTTCTTTTCAACCCTCTTTCATGGATCAGATAACTCTACACTGTATGTGCAGTCAAAGACCTCAGGGAACCAAATCAAGAGCAGCAATCTTCAATAAAACAGAGTTTCTCCATTAAAGCAGGCTCCACTTAATCACTCTTTGAGTCAAGGTGCTGTCAAGGTGCTACAGCTCCAGTGCAGGGCATTCCCAAGACTCTAGGCAATGGATAACTGGCACACCAGGACACAAAAGCTTGCTTAAATGATACATTGGGAGATTGTCTCTATGTTCAGTGACAGCAGATACAGATGAAGAAGCCTGCTCTTGTGCCTCTCTCTCGCTATTTTGATGCTTTTTCAAGCTACTTTCGGAAGCCTGGAGGCACTACGCATCCTCTTTTCACAATGGTCTGTATGTACAGGGCTTCTTCCCACTTTATTGTGCCAGTGCAACACCACTTATTTCCCATTCTAAGCCATTTTATCTGAGGAGGTCTCTCGGAAATGAACACTGGCATGGGGGAGAGAAGGAATGTAATAGCAAGTCCTGAAGCTCTTAAAGCAATGTATTTTTCTCCTGGTTCTAAATGATTTTATTATATCTCAGATTTTCATCACATTACCTCAAATGGCAGGAACACTTGCTTTCATAGCATTGCCATTACTGCAAAGCAGCATCTTTTAATGGTGCCAGGGTTAGTAGCTCCAGATAGAAAAAAGGGATAATGGTAGGGTGCCCATTTACCCACTGCTACCTCATTTCATCAGCCATTTATCAACACATTCTTCATTTGGAGAAATAAAATCAATGGTAGGCGGAGCTCTTTCAGTGCATTTAACCTCCCTGGCGTGATACAGGTGGTAACACAGCTGAGATCAAACACTTTCATCTTTCCTTCAGAGCCAGCTTGGCTGCAGACTAGCTGCTTCTCAATTAGAGATTGCAATATTTCTGGCAAGGGTTAAGCGTGCTTTCTACAGCTGGGATTTGCCTAGCTGTTTCTTTCTTACTTAAAGAACATTCACTTTCTTCTTACTAGCTCATTCACCTTTTACTCAAGGTCCATACGAAGAGAAAGCCCTGGCTCAAGTTATGTACGAGTGAGACATAAATCTATGGAAAGCTTTAAGCAGATAAAGAGGCCAAGATATTAGAACACTGATGCTGCGTTACAGTTTATAAACCCTGTTACACATTGCAATAAGCATTTCTCTGTTAGTTTCCTACAAGAGAAGGGTTATAACTGCATCGCAAACAAAGCTCGAGGAAGCTTCAGGAGACCTCCTGGCTTGTTGCTAATTCATTTCTGCTTCCTGAACATCTGTACTCCAAGTTGAGATAACAACAGTTGCCCAACGACAATTGCTTTGCACAGGGAATTTTAAGTTTAATTTTAAGTTTAATTTCTTGGGATATACATGAGGACAATAGAAAAGGAGTACCATCAATCCAGTGCTTTGCAGGGAGAAAGAAGTACTGTAGTAGCTTGTTCCACTTTCAGAAACCTTTAACCCTCTCTAGGTTTTATATTTAATATGCAAGGTAAATACAAATTAGCTATCCTACCTCTAGAAGGATTAGAGATCCTGGAATCAAAATGTTAGTAATGACTTATGTTCACGTGGCACCAAAAAAGAGATCTCTGCTGTGTCTTGCAAGACTCACCAAGAATAGCTGATACAGAATCAAAACCTGAAGAGAAGTCACACCAGCACAAACCTTTTATTTTTGACTGGACAGAGTATTTTAGAATGTAAACCAAGGAACAAGGAAGCACCACTAGGTGTTCATACCTTTGCCATAAATTCCCCATGATATCTTTTAAGGACACTTATTGCTTCGTATGATTTAATATTGTAGTAGAATACTTCGGATCTTTACCTGTCTCCACACCTGATGCCTCTCTTACATCCCCTGCAGGATCCAAAGGATGACAGTATGCCATTCTTAGTTCATCTAAACTTCTATACATTTCAGTGAAAGTCTTATTATTTGCTTCAGTTGGTCAGTCTTTGCATTTTGTCAATGCTTCACAAGTAATGATTCAAAATAACTAGGATGCCTGATTTTCAAGTTTAAAGCCAAATGACTTGTCTCACTTCTCATACAAAGATCGGTAACATTTGGCTGACAGTTAACGCTGATTTACATATACTTATATACATATATAAGTGTTTAAAACTACATACTGGAGACTTTTTCTTTTCCCCTATTCAGGCTAGCTTCTCATCCAGTAATGTACACATTGTGTTTTGCACTTTACGAATTTCTAGTATGCATGTAACTCGATAAATCAGCACTTATAAATCAGCCACAGCCTCTGTGTTGCATCCATCTTCCCACTCCCTGCCCTGAAATGCTTTGTCAGCAAAGACTTGAGCTATTGGTTCTGCAGGTGCATGTAGATCAATATTTAACACATGGTAGTTTAGTCTGCAGTGACTAATATTAGCTCTGCTTCACCAGTCATTCGGAGAGCGCAGTTACCTAGGTGAAATTTCCAAAGCACTCAACACTGACCGAAGTCAGCGGTGTAACTCTTGTTGAAACCCAGCATACAGGTCCTCCCTTAAGCACCGATTATACTGGCTACGGACCACAATGTTCCTTAACATCTAGTAAGTAGGACCACATTAAAAAGAGATGCCAGATGGTTCAGAACAAGCTGTTGGGTTACAGCTAACCGTTCACCTGCTGAAACCCACAAACCTTGGCTGTGCTAAGAACAGGCACATCTTGCCACACGCATACTATATAAAATGTATCTGTCAGCTTCATTTCTCATCTTTGCCACAGAAAAAATATGGGTACCCAGGACTCTCACTTCACTACCCTTCACTGATATTCAATGCAAAGTGGAGTCAAATTTTTCTACACATTTTAGGTTGCACCTTGCCCGAGACTCAAGGAAGCAGAGTCACGGAACTGTATAAAAGAAAGGAAAAACACACACCAGAGACCAGGCTGAAGCAGCCACAACTTCACCTAAGCTGTTTCCATCTCCAAAAGCAATCCTGACTGTTAATTGCATCAACATTTCCTCTTACCAAAGAGCCAGGAAAAGGCTTTGCTGCTGAAGTACCACGTGATTTTAGGCAGGGTATTGTCATAAGTTGATGAAACACAAAGAGCTGGAATATGATGGAAAAATGGATTATTAGTCAGCTTGGAAGGGATGTGGAAAAACAACACCAAGGAGGCAGCAGTGTCTCAGCCACAGGTGTTACAGCTTAGTATACAGTCCCAGAGTAGACATGCGAGGGCAGCAAATTGATCCAGGGGTGCTAACACAATCAGAGACCATAACTGATGCTTCAGACCGAGGAAGCTGAGAGCATACATAAAAAAAAAAGGAACCGACAAAAACACTGTCATTCTATGTTACCTGCCCAGCCTGGCTACATGGGCAGGCAGTAAAAATAATTCACACTGCAAAGTTAGCACCTCTGCTGAGGGAGACAGTATGCCTATCATGGCATCATGACATACTACAAACAAAGCCCTTCGCAGCATTGAACTGACAAACAAACCAAGCACGAGAACTATTTCCTTCACCACTGGCACGCAGCTGTCTCTGGAGCAAAACACTGAAGAGATTTAACAGCAAAAATTTAACTCTGCAGTGCAGCTAGTCCAAAGGAAAGTGCAAAGATAGGTGAACTTAAGGAAATGGTCTATAGCTGGAAAATAGCCAGGTACTGGAGATAACCCAGGCTGCACACAGTGATGATGCACAA